>NC_059332.1:143105231-143405231 GCF_018350155.1 Leopardus geoffroyi
TCATTCCAAGAAGCTTTCATAGGCAGATTCTGATCAATCATCTGGGAAGAAATAATAAACGCTTCTTCTGGTTACTGTAAGTCAGTCTACCCTGCGCTGGCCCTACTGAGGACAGATGTGATGGTGTCATCACTGCAAGATCTGCTCACCTCTGTCTTAGACGATAAGAGCAACAAATGGTCCCCCCTTTGCAGCTTGGGATTGGTGTGCACAGGGAGCCTTTATTAAGGGTCTTAGGGAATCATTGCTTAGGAACGGCTGGTTCTGCAAGGAGTGTTTAGGGAGATCCAGCTCAAATCTGTTCTCGAAGCAAACAGCCTCAAAAGTAAAAAAGTGCTGTTTGGCATGTGGTTTAGGACTGTGGCATTTTTCTCCTTCTATTCTTTAAACACAGGCAAGCCCGAGAGACCAAATTTGTGCAAGTTTGTGTCCAAATCTGTCCTGCCAAATAAGCTCCTGTTGAACTTCGCAAGTGCTCAGTTGGGATGTTCAATTAGATGACTGGCACCAGGCGACGTATATTTTAATTCTGTCTGAAACCTAGAGCACTAGGCTAGAGGAGGACGTGGTAATAAAACATTGACTTACTCGGGTGCCTTCAGCTTCCCCCCTCCCTCCGCTGAGCTCTCCTTTCCTGGCCCTGCACCTGGGCGCGTTCTTCTCAGCCAGGCACCTGTGTCTGCCTAGCCTCTGCTGGCTGTAGGGGGTGGTGGTTTGACTCACTAATGAATTCTCAGCTCCGACCTCCTTCCAGTCTGAGCCCTTGCCCCATTGCCGGCCCCGGCTTGTATATGGATGCTTTTGGACACAAAGATAATGGCTGCAAAGCGTGACAGCGCTGATTAGCTGAAAGGGTCACCACCACCAGGAAAAGAAATCCAGGAAGTGGAGTTCATCCATTCGATGGAAGCCTCCTGGTTCCACATTTGATTTTGCTCTTTGACTCTCCTCATCTGATACTTAGACCTTGCCCTGCTGATAAAGACAGAGGAGGCCCCCACAGGCATGGAGAAATTGGTGGGTGTGGCCCTTCGAGGGGCGTGAATTCACCACTGGCCCATTTATCTCTCCAAACTTCCCCTGGTGGTTGATCCCTTGCTTGCTTTCTGCGCCAGAGGGGGCCCTTTCGAGGTGCTGAGTTCTCAAAGACTGGGTATTCAATTTTATGGTGCAAACTTTTCTCTGTCTCTCTAGACACATATCACAGCTGAACATTTTATATATTTTGGCTCTGAACGGTAGTGACTGATTATCAAAATTCTTCTATCACAATTTATAAATGCCCCGTGTATTTTTCTCTTGTTCTAGTCGCTAAGCATTGGGAATCATGGTTTACTTACTAATCAGAGAACATAATAGTTTCTAACTAGATGAAGGGGGAAAGATGGTTAGTATCTTCTAACAATCACTAGAACTCCGTAGAGAAAGAGGGTATTTCAGGGGCGCCTGGGTGGCGCAGTCGGTTAAGCGTCCGACTTCAGCCAGGTCACGATCTCGCGGTCCGTGAGTTCGAGCCCCGCGTCAGGCTCTGGGCTGATGGCTCGGAGCCTGGAGCCTGTTTCCGATTCTGTGTCTCCCTCTCTCTCTGCCCCTCCCCCGTTCATGCTCTGTCTCTCTCTGTCCCAAAAATAAATAAACGTTGAAAAAAAAAAATTAAAAGAAAGAGGGTATTTCTTTTTTTTTTTTTTTTTAACGTTTATTTATTTTTGAGACAGAGACAGAGCATGAACGGGGGAGGGTCAGAGAGAGAGGGAGACACAGAATCTGAAACAGGCTCCAGGCTCTGCTCTGAGCTGTCAGCACAGAGCCCGACGTGGGGCTCGAACTCACATACCGCGAGATCGTGACCTGAGCCGAAGTCGGACGCTCAACCAACTGAGCCACCCAGGCGCCCCAGGGTATTTCTTTTAAAAACATGTAGATGGACATATATTTGTGAATTTGCTTACATTTACAGCAATTGTAAGCATTCATTCAGAAAAACGCATTTGAGTTCATATATAGCCTAAAAGAACCCAGTGGAGAACACTTATTTCGGTAAACATAGACGAGAATTTGTAAGGTACAGTGTTAATTTTTCTTAAACTTTCATAACCCAGGAACTGGCAAGTTTTGTGGCACATCATTTTAAGGGTGTGGATAACTTGTAATATCTGTGTGTTTACTTTTTTGTATCCTCAAAGGGTGTTAACAATTCTACATTTCCAAGGTTTTTTGAGGTTGACAGTGGCTTCTCCAGAAATTTGGGAACTGTTGAAGAGCACAATGCATTTGGGGACTTTGGTTTCAGCCAGTGAGCATATAAAGGGCCCTGCATCCTGTTCCACATGTGACCAAGACTGGAGGTGTAGGGGTGTAGACGTACCCTAGCGAGTGTTGGCCGAGCAGCTGGGCAAGAACAGGTCATTTCCCCTGTTTCTCAGGTGGTCCACTCGGACCCAGGTCCCGGATCTCCATGAAGTACACTGATCCCATATTCCAGACTTCAGGGCCTTCCAGGAAACTTCTCAGCTACTCTGTTAGCTCTTAGTAAACGTCGTGGTTAACACAAACTAACCTTAACCTAACCTAGGGATGAGTTCCCTCTTAGCCAAATAGGCAGCGTTGGATTTTGTGTTGACTACCCTTCACGCCACTGTTTACTGCTGTAAACATAATAAATTGATCATTTTTTAAAGTTTATTTACTTTTGAGAGAGCGTGTGCATATGCATGAGAGAGAAAGCGGAGGAGGAGCAGAGAGATAGGGAATGAGAGAGAATCCCAAGCAGGCTCCACAAACACAGGGCTTGAATCCATGAACTGTGAGATTATGACCTGAGCCAAAATCAAGAGTCAGATACTCGACTGACTGAACCACCCAGGCACCCCATAAATTGACCATTTTGATGGCAATTTTGTTTCTCATTGTATATTTCTTCAGAAAACATTAAGTACTTAATATGTGTTGGTCATACACATATGTTAGCATGCAAACATTACAAGTACGTATTACACGTAGGGTAAAATTTACCCAAGCACAGTCTTCCAGCCTTGCTGCTAACTAGTCAGATCACTTAACTAGTCAGAGTGCTTAACTAGTCAGGTTGCTTAACCTCTCTAGGGGATCTGTAAAGTTAGCAGGGGGAGATCAGAAACATGAACTCTGAGGAACCTTGCGAGACTAATCTTTTGTGATACTCTCTGCCTCCCCCTTATGAGCCAAATACAGCACCGACCGCATCGCTATCTGAGGCTTCCTGTCTGCTTGTTTTTCAGAAATGTGAAAATAAAAACTGGAGAATGGTTCTTTGAGGAACGAGCCAAGAAATTTCCAACTGAAGGTAAATGCCCTTAAGTTTTTTACTAAAGTAAAGTGATACATTCCCAGTTTTAAAATATTTCGTGTTAAGATTTGAATACACAAAACTTTACAGGTCCTGGTAGACAGGCCTTTCCTTTCTGACCTCTAGTTCTGTTCGGTTATGCTTTCCCCCACCTGCCCCCTGGCCCACCCTGCTCAGCGCCTTTGACTGCACACCACCCCTCTCTAGCTCAGTTCGAACTGCTGAACTCCGCCTGCTTTCCCCTGCGTGTGGGAGTGAGGTCTCCCTCCTCCGAAACATGGGCGGCTCTGGGTTGTCCATCTTTTCCAAAATTTGTGGCAAGTGCCTTATGTGGTATTACTGTTTGCATACTTCCCTTTCTCTCCATAAGCAGAAACTATGCTTTGAAAATCTAGTCCCTTACAGCACTAAGCACAATACCTTGTTCCTGAGACTTGGTCAAAATGACTGAATAACTGAAGGCCACGGAGAGTGAACAGGATTAGAATTTAGCAGATGTTGATGATTAGGAAGCGAGCACATGTCGTGATTGTAGGAGCGTGAATGCGCATATGGTCTGGATACCACAAGAATATCTTACAGAGTCTTTGCAAAGCTGATGTAGCGGTGTAATTGGTAGCTGGGACTGGAAACCAGGGGGAGAACTAATTCTGCCTCGGTAACAGAGGTGCCCACATCAGAGGATGTGAGCCGCATGGACAGGAAAACAACTTTTCAGACAAAGGCGCACACACGTGTCATCAAAATAAAGCAGAGCTCACATGCTCTGTGAATCACATTCGTCCATGGTGGTAACACACATCCTCTGACGTGTGTGACAGCGGGGGCTGCACACAAGGAGCCCAGGCTGACCTAGAGGGAATGGGGCGGCTTGAAACCTTTTTTCTGCCGGAAAGAAGCTATGTAGCCACAACCCCAGATGCGTTGTGAGGAAAGGAAGCCATTTGTTTGAGTGTTGACACTCAGCTTTTGTAAAAGGCACGGTAGGCTGAAGTTGACATTCAGTCGGCATTAAATTCTCTCAGCAGAGAATCATATTCCTGACTCCCTTACTCGAGAAAAAACGATGTTTCAGCCAAGTTGATCAGAAATCTGGAAGGAAGCACAGTGCTAACGGGCAGGCTGAAGCAAAAGGGTGAGCGAGTGCGTGTGACCTCACCTGGGACACCGTTTCTCAACCCTTTTCCTCACCGCCCCCCCTTCTCTCCCAAGCAGCCTTGTTAACACTGTTTCCTAAATACTACCCGTCCGTGAAAGTTTCATATCTCAGGTACATATCTGTTTGTGTACCGAGGCCTTCTGGAGCACGCTAGGACTTGCTTCTTCCACTAACGCCTTTCTCTGGCCCCTCGGGGCCATCGTCCCCATTTAGGGCATAATCTAGGTGGGCTTGGCAGCGTGAGGTCTGTTTTAGGCTTTGTTTTGTGACTTTAAAATACTTTTGGGGGGGGGGGCACCTGGCTGGCTCAGTCGGTAAACCTGTGGCTCTTGATCTTGGGGTCGTGAGTTCAAGCCCCATGTTGGGGAGTAGACTGTACTTAAAAAAATAATTTTCTTGTTGGGGGGCTGGGGTCTTCTTCAGGTGGTAGATTCTCATTTTTTTTTGCACTCAGTTTCTACTTCACAAACGGTAAGACTGTAGGGAGTGAAATTCCTGTAATTTCTCAATAACAAGTCTGGGAAGACCTCTCCTGGCAACTACTTTATGCACTGTTGAAAGTTTTAGTATCATTATTTGAATCAGGGAAATTGATTTGCAGGCCGGAACACAGGTGTGTGCATGCGTGTGCACGTGCGTGTGTGCGCGTGCATGCTCATTATCTTCTCACCGTCTTTCTGGCACTCTCCCAGTGAGTAGAAGTGAGTGGACGCAGCCAGCATGGTGGCCACCTGAGCTAAGGACTGAAACTGAACTCCTGGGTCTCTCTTTTTTGTCCACTGACTTTCCCCCAGCATGAAGATATCAGTAAGATAAGAAAAATCAGACAGTGAAAGGCAGCCTGAGACAAAGTCATCCTTTTATTGTTTCTCCCAAGGTGTGAAAGTAACAAACAACAACAACAACAACAAAACCCCAACTCCTTCCTCCTCTACTCTTGCTTCGTCCAGTGCTGGGGTGTCTCATTTCTTATTGTCCAATTTGGGGCGAGATGCGCTCAAAATGTGTGGAAAGACCCAGAAAAGTGCCGTGCTGGGGGAGCACACATAGTTCTGTGAGCTAAACCAGGGGTAGGTGGGGGTTGGCAGGCGGGTGTCGGGAAGGGCAGTGGGGGTGAGGTGATGAAGGCTTGTCTGGACAGGTGGGAACTCTACCTCACTTACATCTGTGCCCCCTGGGAGAGAAGCTGGCACAGTAGTTGAGGAGTTGACTTGAACCCACGCGCGGTATGCTCTGAGGGCCAGTTAAGAAAATGGAAACCACGTGGGGCTTTGAGCAAAGAGAATTTAATTTAGGGAATTGGTTAGACAGGTATTATTGGAGGAAGAAAGGCAAAAAGGGAGCCCTGTGGGAACACAGCGATGGTAACTGCAGGAAGTGGGTACCAGGTGGGCCTCTCTGCTCAGCGGACGCTCCCAGGAACCTCCCACCTTCCGGTCTCTCTGGCACCCCCCTGTGGGCCCTGATGGGGAGCCCTCTGCTTTCCGGTCTCTCTGGCACCCCCTGGTGGGCCCTGATGGGGAGCCCGCGGCAATCCCTGCTCTGTGATGTGTTCCAGACTGAGATTCTGTGTATTATCCAGTGTTTGCTGTAATGGTGTGAACACGGCTCTTCCCAGCCTTCCACATCCTAATCCGAAGCCAGAGAAACGAGATGGTGGTTTCAACCACGAGAGAGTATGAGACAGCTCAGATCTGTGCCTCTTTCTATTTCTGGGTAGGAAATTCCTCCAAAGTGTAGTGGGTTAAACAGTCAGTATTATTTTACATGGTTTCTGTCTCCAGCTGGGGGCTTGCCCGGGGCTGGAGGATCTGCTTTCTCCGGGGCTCACGCACGTACCTGGCGAGCTAGTGCCGCTGTCGCGGGAACCCTGGGTCCCTCCACACCTGGGCCTCCCCACGGGGCTGCTCGAGTGTGTTCACAACAACGTGGTGGCCGACCTCCCCCAGGCTCGTGGGCCAAGAGAGACAAAGGCAGAATCCTACCCTTTTATATTAAAAAAAAAAAAATTATTATGGCAAAATACCCACGGCATAAAATTTACCATTTTAACCGTTTTTAACCACACAGTTCAGTGGCATTGAGTGCCTTCGCCCTGCTGTCTAGCCGTCACTACCATCCATACTCAGAAATTTGTCATCTTCCCACGCTCTCCCCTTCCCTCACCTCCACAGAACCCCTGGGAACTTCTGTTCGGCTTCCTACTTTCTGTCTCTTTCCATCTCTTTTATGGCCTAGCTTCAGAAAGCGCTTCCTGTCATTGCCGCTCTATCCTGTGGTGACACGGGTCTGCTCGATTCAGGGTGGAAGGGGACGGCACAGGGGGTGTCAGGAGGCAAGGGGCCCTGGAGCCCGTCAGGAAGCAGGTTACCATAGCCCGTATTCCTTATCCTCGTCCTTATCCTAATCCTAATCTTTTTTTTTTTTTTTAAGTTTATTTATTTTTGGGACAGAGAGAGACAGAGCATGAACGGGGGAGGGGCAGAGAGAGAGGGAGACACAGAATCGGAAACAGGCTCCAGGCTCTGAGCCATCAGCCCAGAGCCCGACGCGGGGCTCGAACTCACGGACCGCGAGATCGTGACCTGGCTGAAGTCGGACGTTTAACCGACTGCGCCACCCAGGCGCCCCTCCTAATCCTAATCTTAATCCACGCACCTGACAATCATACCTGACTCCCTCCCCGCATCCGGTCAGTCAGCAAATCCTGACATTTCTGCCTCCCCGGTCCTAGAATCTTCCCTGCTCCTCATTCCCACTTACAGTGTAGTAGCTCCTAGCTGGTCCCCACGACTCCACCTGCTTCCCCCACGTTCCCTCCTCCCATTTTGTAAAGAGAGTTTTCTTTTCTCTTCAAAAATGAATTGTTCATCTCCCGATCATAGAAGGGATGCATTCTTATTGCAGAATATTTGGGAAATACAGAAGGGTGCACAGAAGACAATAAAAATCCCACCGCTCAACAAGCCACTGTTAATTCCACACACACACACACGCACACACATACTCTTCCGGTCTTCTTTCTGTGTGATGTTGTGCGTGTGTGTGTGCATGTACAGACTTGATAATTTTTTAAACGAATAGATGATCAGACTATATGTAGGTTTTACTCTGGCTTTTAGTGCTTTTGCTTCGGCAGCACATAGACTAAAATGTCGCTTTTAACATTCAATTTAGCACATTTTCTTCGGCTATTAAGACACTTCCTGACCACTGCATGAAATATATCAGATGGATGAATTATCTTTTATGCAACCTGTTCCTTCTTGTCAGTGAGTGTATCAAGGTATTCAAAATTTCATATTACAGATAACTCTGTGATGAACATCCTGTACTATCTTGGCATCTCTTTATTTCCTCTAGATAGATTCTTAGAAGAAGAATGAGTCATCAAATGTGTGAACACTTAAAAGGCTTTGATATGTTTTGCCCAATTGCCCCCTGGGAAGTGTGTGCTCATTTACACGACCTTGGCAGGGTACGTGAGCTGTCCTACCACACTCTGGCCCCGTTACCTCCTATCTCTTGAAACGTGACTTCAGATTACATTTGTTCTGAGTGTAAAAGTAATATATTTTCATTAAAAAAAAAAAAGAAATGAAGAAAAGCATACCAAATAATGTTTAAAATACAATGACTTCACCCTGAAATGTTTTGTTAACATTTTGATATACATTATTTCTATTATTTGGTGAGGAAATGTATGTATGTTTGTGAGTGTATACACACATATACACGTGTGTATATAGTTCTTTTTTTTTTAATGTTTATTTTTGAGAGACAGAGAGACAGAGCACTAGTGGGGGAGGAGCAGAGAGAGAGAGGGAGACAGAATCCGAAGCAGGCTCCAGGCTCTGAGCTGTCAGCACAGAGCCCGATGCAGGGCTCGAACCCATAAACTGTGAGATCATGACCTGAGCTGAAGTTGGACACTTAACTGACTGAACCACCTAGGTGCCCCTGTGTGTGTATATATAAATATACACATAAATGCACATAACTACACACATACTTTTTTTTTTTTTTTTACCGTTTATTTATTTTTGGGACAGAGAGAGACAGACCATGAACGGGGGAGGGTCAGAGAGAGAGGGAGACACAGAATCTGAAACAGGCTCCAGGCTCTGAGCTGTCAACCCAGAGCCCGACGCGGGGCTCGAACTCACGGACCGTGAGATCATGACCTGAGCCGAAGTCGGACGCTCAACCGACTGAGCCACCCAGGTGCCCCCACACATACATTTTTAAGAGTACTGAGACCAAACCATAAGAAATTGATGTTTTTAGGTAAAAATGATTAAATAAAGGCAATTTTGTATGAGCCAAGCTAATAGATTTACATAATTGGGATCAATTATGGGTTTTATACTATTTCTTTACATAATAATTCACAAAGAACATTCTTCCATATCCTTAACTGTCATCAGCTATATAATTTCTGATAACTGCATCTCATTCCATCATTGGAATGTGACTTGATTTATTGAACCAAATCGCTATTGCAGAGTGAGGGAATTTCCAGTTTTGCTGTTACATTTTTGGAAGTTTATAATATTGCTAAAATAATAAAGTGCAGCGGACTTCTTTGTAGATAAATCTTTAGCACACCTCTGAATATTTCTAGAAAGAAAAGGGTAAGGTGAAAGGTGGGGAACATCGCCTCCGGGAAGCGTGTGCCCTCCTCACCAGTAGGAATTAACCTGAAAAGCAAACACAACTTTGTCAGTTTGGCAAAACCACATTGGTAGTCTCAAGTGGTTTCCTGTGGTTTTCATCAAATTTGTCTACTTACTCGCAAAGTTGAGTATTTCCCACCTGTGTGAACTTCTGCAGCTGTCCTTTCTGTATACGTTCAGGCTCTTAGCTCTTTTCTGTCAGCTACGCCCACAGTGTTATGTTTTTTGACATACAGAAGTCTTTTCTTGTGGGTACACAGTCAGATACCAAGAAGGTACCTACAGATGAAAAGTTAGGCTTCCGTTTCCTTTTTAGCATCCAGAAACCGTGAGCCAAATTTAATGTTCAATGGAAGGAATTCCAGCAATAATTATGCCCATTGTCACCCAATTTCTTTTTTATGTGCCTCTTTTAATGGTTCTATTAGATATGTGCCGTTTATGGTAAATTCTCCCCAAATTTCCTCGAAAGTAGATAAGGTATAAGTAGTAATCCAATGAAGAATAATAGATATTGTAGCAGTTTCTTGTGCTACTTTCCCAACCCTTGTAAAGATTTAAAAGCAAGAAAAGATGAACTCCATTTTTTTTATTTTGCGGGTAGATGGTACAAAAAATATTTTAAATATTTTGCTTTACTTAAGTTTTTTTTCTGATTATAAACTGGCTTTTTTTTCCCTGTCCAAGATTTCATAGTTTGATATTTAGCTTTACTGTCTGAAAATAGTTCCTTGTATGCCATAGTTGCGGTCCATCTGGGGTGCCTCAGAATGATCAAAACATACAGACCTTCATGGGGTCTCCAGTGTTTCTGTAGGCAGCTACCCAGCCTTTTGGGTATTGTCACCTCCTGCCCCTCACCGTGGGGCATTTGACAGCCTCTGCATTGAAGGTTTTTACTGTGGCTTCTGGGAACTCTGCTCCAGGATCAGCTCTGATCTGTTTCAAATTCAAATCTCCTGATGCTATGGGACCCGGGGAGACTCAACAGTGTGTATTTAACAAGTCCCCAAATAATCTTTTATGCATTTTGAGTTTGAAAGCCCCTGGCAAAGTAGCAAATATAATAAACAATTATGACGGACCTTTTCTAGATCACTAATAACTTAGAAAATGAACTGAAAACCCGATCTTATTTTTTTGGGCATCTGCTAAGCTTATAGAGATAGCGCCCTCTTCTGGCTCCTTGCTGTGAATGCGTGTGTGTGTGTGTGTGTTTTTAATTAAAAAAAATTTTTTTTACAACTATGACATTTTCTTGCTTGATGTTTCAGTTTAAGAGGGGAAAGATGACAATACTAATACTCTTAATACTAATATATTTCAAAGTTTAAGAATAGTTAAATGTTACCTATAAACAACCTGTTGTGACTTTCATTTTGTTGTTAGTAATGCAAAAATAAAATAATTTAGGAAGGCTGTACCTTAATATAGCCTCTGATGATGGTCTCACTTATATAACTAACCAGGACCATATTATGTTTCACTATCATGAAGGAAAAGAATTTTTATCACCCCCTCCTAGTAGTAATTGTGATTTAATTCTTCATGTGACTTTTTAGAGTTTTATTCTTCTACACGGGCAGCTCAGATATGGCCCATCTGATTGCAGGGCTATGAGAACAGCTGTCAGGACTGGCTGTGTGCGGTTGGAAAACTTGGGCCCGTGGATTAAAAGAAGTAGGTATGAGTAAATAGGGGTGACTCTATTGCAAAACTCTGCCTTTATGGCCTCTTTGTTATTTGGCTCAGGAAAGACCTTTGACCCGTGCAATTCAGCAGGTGGGGTCTGCAAGGATGATTCAGTAAAGCTTCCTAGCGGTTGCAGACCAAGTGCCTAGTTCATATGCTTACGTTCACAAGAGGGTGTCTTTATGAAATCAGATTTACCAGATACATAATTTTGTATATGCTTTTGTCTTCTTTTAAAGAAGATGTGGTTGGTGTCTTACTCTCTCGAATATTTCTTTCTCACTGCTCTCCTTAAGAGGAAAGACGAAACGAACACAAGCCCACAATGGGCAGTGTGTGTCCTAGAAGTGATTTTCCCAGCTGATCGGATTGCTTGTCACGTCCCTGACAGATTTTCAGACCAGTTCTTCTAAATTAGTTAGAATAGAGACTGTCAAGTCAGATTGGATGATTACCGTATGAAGTAACGCCTTGACCTTCAAACCTTTTGTTCTGACCCAGTGTTTCTAGGTAATAGTCTTCTGGAGACAGGTTCTTGAGTTTAGTCGTATTTGATTTCATGACGCCTTTGGCTTTGTTCAGAGGAGCAATTCAAAAATGGAAGTGCTTACATTGTCCAAGGTGCTTTGAATACATCAAGTCAACCCAGATTTTTTTTTCTGTATTATATCTCAGATATCTCCCCAGGCCACTAGAGTATTCCTGCTGGTTTCTGGGTGCCAGATTTCCTATCAGGATTATTTTTGTGTCTCTGCCTCTGCCACTGTCCTTTGTGCCCTGTCTACTGCCCCTTGATGATGAGGCCACCCTAGGCAGTTTACATATTTGGTCCCGAATTGTCGTGACTACCTCCCTATCTCCTTTTGGGTTTTGATCCATTGCTTTTAACATGAAGGGGAAACCATGATTAAATGGGCTAGTTATTAGGCTAGCAGTACTTTATTTTGCTCAATACTCCCCGCTCCACTGGGGGTCAGCAAACTATAGCACGTAGACCAAATGTAGCCCACCATCTGTTTATGTAAAGTTTTATTGGAACACAGCCATGCTCACTCCTTTCTGTCTGTGGCCAGCTTTGCGATACAATGGTTGAGGTTACAACAGGGATCCTATGGCTGGCAAAGCCTATACTTTTTTAACCTGACCCTTTGCAGAAAGTTTGCTGCCCTCCGCTCTACATGATAGGCTGATGATGCTACTGGATTTTGGTGACCATCATTATTTTCCTGTTTATGAACAGAATGGGAAACCAAAGTGAGGGGTGCCTGGGTGGCCCAGTTGATTGAGCATCCGATTTCGGCTCAGGTCACTATCTCACAGTTCATGGGTTTGAGCCTTGCGTCGGGCTTTGAGCTGACCGTGTGGACAGTGAGGAGCCCACTTTGGATTCTGTGTCTCCCTCTCTCTCTGCCCTTCCCCTTTTTCTCTCTCTCTCTCAAAAATAAATATTAAAAAAAAGAAACCAAGGTGATATCACTGAACTGAATAGGATTTCTGAATTAAGAATTCATGTGTTCATATGTTTAGACCAAATTATCGATCAGGGTAGTTTGTAGGGAGCACCCTGACAATTGGACATTGAGCTATCTCCTTATGTGAATACATCTTTGGAAAGACCAGACACATACATACTTAAATAGGGAAATCATTTTCTATTTAAGAACTCCATGCTCATTGTTTTATTGCAGTAAAATAGACATAAAATTTACCACCGTCACCATTTTTAAGTGCAGAATTCAGCATTAAGCACGTTCACAGTTTTGTGCAGCCAACACCACCATCTGACTCCAGGGCTTTTTCATGTTGCAAAACCCAAACTCTCTTTCCCATTAAACACAAACCGTCCATTCCGCCCTCCCAACCAGCTCCCCGTGACCACCATTCTGCCTTCTGGTTCTATGAATTGACGACGCTAGTTGCCTCATGTAAATGGAATCAGTATATTTGTCCTTTTGTGTCTTTCTTACTTACCATGACGTCTTCAAGGTCCATCCATGTTGTAGCATGTGTCAGACTTTTATTCCTTTTTAAGACCAAACAAAATTCCGTTGGTTATATATACTGCATTTTGTCTACCATTCATCCCAGTGGGCGTTTGGCTTGCTTCTACATTTTGGCGATCGGGGACAGTGCTTGCTTTGAACATGGGTGCGCAAATACCTGTTCAAGTTCCTGTTTTCCCTTCTTTTGTGTTTATACCCCGACGTGGTATTACTGGATCAAACAGTAATTCTATGTTTCAGTTTTTGAGGGACCACCATACTATTTTCCACAGCAGCTGCGCCATTTTATGTTCCCACTAGCAGTGCACAAAGGTTCCGGTTTCTCCATATCCTTCTTGTGATTCTCTTTCTTTCTCTCTTTCCTTCATAATAGCCATTCTGACGGGCATGAGGTGGTATTCCATTGTGTATTTCTTTAAGTCATTCCCTCAGTACGTATTAGGTATCTTCTAGCCTGACATTTATTCCATTCTGCGTATGGATTTTTTGGATAGTTGATAGATGTATATGTTGCAAAAAAAATGTATCACACTAAGGTTTGATAACACATCTTTTCATCTCCCACAATTACCATTTGCCATTGTTGTTATGGTGAGAACATTAACACTGCTCTCACAGCAACTTTGAAGGCACAACACAGTCCTATTCTCTGTAGTCGCCATGGTGACTATGTACTAGATTCCCAGAACTTACCTTATAACTGAAAGTTTGTACCCTTTAACCAATATCTCCCCACTTACCCTGCCCCCCGCCCCTGACGACCACCATTCTACTCTCTGTCCTGAGTTTCATGTTTTTAGATTCCACATATAAGTGACATCATATAGTATTGATCTTTTTCTGGCAGACTTATTCACTTAGTATAATGGCTTCAGGGTCTATCCATGTTGTTACAAATGGCAGGATTTCTTCCTTTTTTTTAGAAAAAAATATTTATTTATTTTGAGAGAGGGGGAGCGTGTGAGCAGGGAAGAGGGAGAGAGAGGGGGAGAGGGAAAGTCCCAAGCAGGCTCTGTGCCATCAGCATCGAGCCAGATGTGGGGCTTGAACTCATGAACCATGAGACCACGACCTGAGCCAATATCAAGAGTTGGTTGCTTAACCGACTGAGCCACCCACGCGCTCCAGGATTTCTTCCTTCTTATGGTTGAAAATATTCTGTTTTAATATATCCCACATTCTCTTTAACTGTTCATCAGTTGAAGGACACTTAAGTTGTTTCTATGTCTTGGCTGTTGTGAACAATGTTGCAGTGAACGTGGGAGTGTAAATGTCTGTTCAGTAGTGATTTCATATCCTTTGGATATATACCCAGTGTGGGATTGCTAGGTCATATCGTAGTTCCGTTTTTAATTTTTCTGAGACACTTCTGCGCTATTTTCCATAGTGGCTGCATTGTTGTGTTTTGATTTGCATTTCCCTAATGATGAGTGATGTTGAACATCTTTTCATTTTCATGTACTCATTGGCCATTTGTATATTTTCTTGACTATTGAAGTCCTGTGCCCATTTTAAAAATTGGATCATTTTGTTTGTTTCTTTTTAAAAAAATAATTATTTATTTTGAAAGAGAGTGCACATAAGCAGGGGAGGGGCAGAGAGAGAGGGGAGGGATGGAGGGAGGGAGGAAGGGACAGGGAG
This sequence comes from Leopardus geoffroyi, assembly GCF_018350155.1. Taxonomy (NCBI): domain Eukaryota; kingdom Metazoa; phylum Chordata; class Mammalia; order Carnivora; family Felidae; genus Leopardus; species Leopardus geoffroyi. The sequence continues at coordinate 143,119,728 of NC_059332.1, forward strand.
AGAGAGAGAGAGAGAGAGAGAGAGAGAGAGAGAATCCCAAGTAGGCTCTATGCTATCAGCATAGAGCCCAACTCGGGGCTTGATCCCAAGAACCGTGAGATCATGAACTGAGCTGAGATCAAGAGCCCGCTTAACCGACTAAACCACCCAAGTGCCCCTGTTTGTTTCCTGAAAAGGAAGAAGAAAGTTAGAAGACTCATGCTTCCCAGTTTCAAAACTTACTACAAAGCTGCAGTGATCCAAACAATGTGACACTGGCATAAGGACAAGCAGAGAACAGTGGAATAGAATAGCCTAGAAAACCCAGAGAAAAACTCTTGCATACGTGGTCAAATGACTTTCAACAATGCCGATATCGTTCAAGGCGGAAGGGCCAGGCTTTAATAAATGGTGCTGGGAAAACTGGATAGTCACATGTAAAAGAACAAAGTTGGATCCCTACCTAACACAGTACAAATGGACAACAGACCTAAAACTATAAAGGTCGTGAAAGAAAAATATAGGGGCTTCTGGGTGGCTCAGTTGGCTAAGCATCCGACTTCAGCTCAGGTCACAATCTCACAGTTCATGAGTTCGAGCCCCGCGTCTGGCTCTGTGCTGACAGCTCAGAGCCTGGAGCCTGCTTCAGATTCTATCTCCCTCTCTCTCTGCCCCTCCCCCTTCATGCTCTGTCTCTCTCTGTCTCCAAAATAAATAAACATTTAAAAAAAGAAGAAGAAGAAAAAATATAGAGGGAAAGATGCCATTGGCTTTGACAATGATTTTTTTAGATGGCCCAGGCAACAGAAAAAAAAAGGGACTAATGGGACTACATCCTGATGAAAAACTTGTGCATCAAAGGACACCGTAAAGAGAGTAAGAAGGCAACCCACGGAATGGGAGAAAGTATTTGCAAAATCACATATCTGATAAAGGATTAATATCCAAATTCTTTAGAATAGAGAACTCCTGAAACCTACATTCCACTTTCAGAGAAAATCAAGAGACCCAGGAAGGCAGTCCATGCTCTAGTCCCCACGTCCTCAAACCTAGGCCAGTTACTACCAACCTGAAGTGTATCTTTGGAGAAGAGTTACTGCCCGGCGCTTGGTGATTATTGATAACATGGAAGCCATCCAGGATTTCTGCCGATAGACTATAGGGAGCTTAAGTAAGGAGCAAAAATTATTTTCCTCTCTTGCAACTAAGCAGAAGAGTAATGTCTAGTGGCAGAAGGATACTGGATGAGAGATATTTTCTGCCAACAGGGTCATAAATCTACTGTTATTAATTTTTATTCCCCTGAAGGCATTAGTTGCTGATTCACAGTTGTACACTTCATCTTCTTTCATATTGGGCTAGTGGCTTGGCCCCAGTGCTATTTAAACTCAAAGCTTCTCTAAGGACTAAAATATATTTAAAAATTTTTCTGGAATCCACCTCCAAAATCATTTATGACAGGATATCGTGATTCTTTATATGCTGAGAGGTTTATAGGTCAAGTCTTTTGAGACATTTTCCATTTTGCATATGTGAGCCAAAAATTGGTTTAAAACTTTATTATTCTAGGCACTTTCTTTCCTACCAAAGAAAAAAGTCCTAAAACACGCTGTGATTGTCCAATACCCCCTCCAACCTTTGGTCTTATTCACCTTTTCTAAAATTTAGAGGATACTCAAGCTCCAGTGTGGACCGACCATCAGGCCTGTCACATACAGTTGTACAGGTTGAATGCCGTACTAGGGAGCCACCACTAAAGGGGTACAGTTCACGACATCCAAAAATTGTGTGCTTATTGTGATGACTTTTCTGGAAGAATCAGCACGATGCGTTGTTCTAACAAAATCCATATGTTACGACCAATTCCTAAGGGTAGACAAAAGTGTCTTGAGGAAGGGGCACATTTGCATTGTTCTCAGGAAGGCTCCACATGGGATAGCCCCGCCTGCCTTATGCTTTGCGTCATACCTGGAATTCAGGCTGTGGGTTCCTACATAGGGCGCTGCTCCCCTCTGTGGGCACCAACAGAGAGGTGGTTGTGGGCCAGGCCATCCTTCCGCTTGACGATCTGTTAGCTCTACAGCTGGATCCCACGTGGCTGTCTGGGTGTGTTTAACTGTTCTAACAAAGGGCTGCTGTGGGGCCTTACAGTGTAGCAGGAGAAGTTAGGGGTGATGTCTTGCAAGAAGAATAACCCACACAGATCCCGCAGTTGAGGACGGGAGGCCGCTTGGCCACCACGACAGCGTGATTTGCCGGGCTGGCTGAATTGCACTGGGACATTACAGAGAGTCTGCGCCGCACCCTCTTTGCTGTGAACATGTCACCCAAGCGGGAAGAGTGTTGGGGTAGCCGGGGCATGGCACCTGCCGCAGGGCCTGGGGTCCAGGGTGCTGGTAGGCTGGCGGTTAGTGTGCTTGACCGGCATGACGATGGAGCCCAGCCAGGAGGGACATCCTTTCTATGGGAGTTTCTGTGAGCACGTGAAATAGGGTGCCATACCTGTATTTATTTTTTCTTTTTTAAAGTTTATATTGAGAGAGAGTGTGTGGGGGGGGGGGGGGTGCGCACGCACAAGTGGAAGAGGGCACAGAGAAAGGAAGAGAGAGAGAATCCGAAGCAGCTGTCAGTGCAGCACAGAGCCCCACGTGGGGCTCGAATTCATGAATCGTGAGATCACGACTTGCGAGATGAAGAGTCAGACGCTCAACCAACTGAGCCACCCAGGCGCCCCTTGCATCGAGAAGTAGCACAGAGATGGAAGGTGATTTGTCGTAGGCACGCTTGTGCCAGCTGCAGACCTGGATTTTGCTCCAGAAACCACGGCCGTGTTCTGTAGCTTGAATGGACCCTTCCAGCACCGTATGCTCTTACTTGTGAGCAGAGCTGCGTCCTCCTTATCCTTGTCCCCGTAAAAGTGCCCCTGTGGATTCTACACGATGAGTGTGAATGAGCGGATGAGTTACACGTAAGCCGAGTTGTGAAAACACGATGACCGTCTTTTCACGTGTATTTGGTCGTATGGCTCAAACGAGGAGGTAACGCTTCTCGGTAAAACAGTGCTGGTTGCCGTTGGATTTATAGCCACCCCTCCCCACCCCCGCATGACAAACCCTTTGCTGATGCCGGTGACACCAAGATGCATAAGATGGGACCCGTGTCCTCAAAGAGCTCACCGTCCAGTCGGGGAGACCGACACAGAGGTGCACCATCACAGCGCAGGCGGCAATGTTAATGAAATGTGCAGGGCAAGCATGAAGAGGCCAGCCTGGTGAGGACAGGCACCGGATCCCGGGGAATAATCCCCTGGCAGGGGCAGAGAGCCACGTGAGCCAGGAACATGGGAGAAGCACGGTCTAGTGAGGCGCCGGCATCTGGGAAATCCACCTTCACCAGGACCCACGAAGGGGACAGGTGATCCATATGGCAGAAGGTGATCCTGGGAGGCAGGAGGGACTGAATCACAAAGGACCTCTGAGCTAGAACAAAGCTAGAACGTGTTGCTGGCTCACTGTTCTGGGGGCTGGGAGTCCAAAGTCAAGGTGTCACGTTGTCTTCTTCTCTGTGTGCATGTTTCTCTCTGTGACTAAATTTTTCTATTTTTTAAAATAAAGTTTGTTTATTTATTTTGAGAGAGAGAGAGAGAGTGAGGGACAGCATGGTGGGGGGGGGGGGTGCAGAGAGCAAGGGAGAGAGAGAATCCCAAGCAGGCTCCATGCCGTCAATGCAGAGCCTGATGCGGGGCTTGAATTCACCAACCGTGAGATCATGACCTGAGGCGAAATCAAGAGTCGGACTGAGCCCCCCAGGAGCCCCCCATTTTCCCCTTGTTTATAAGGACACCAGTCATGTTGGATTAGGCCCATTTAATGACCTCACCTTAGCTTGATCTGCAAGGACTCTATCTCCAAATAAGGTCACAGTGGCAGATGCTAAGGGTTAGATTCAGCATGTCTTTTCAGGGGGTACACCTCAGCCCAGAGCTGCCTTGGATGCGGTGGAGGAAGTTCATTGGCTGTAGGATCCACACGGGGCGCTGCCGCAAAGGACAGCACCTCCCCCTCTGGAGGGTGTGTTGGAGGGGGAGGGGGCAGGGCTAGGACCCAAGGGGGAGCCGAGGGGGGGCATGGAGGGCGCTGTTGGCACGCACACTGCCAGGCCCGTGCCTCCCCTCAGGGCCCTCACACCCAAGGCCGGATGTCCCAACCCACGTGCACCAGCTTTGTTTCTTGACTTAAGTAGGGTAAGATACACAGGACAAATAGAAAGCATTTCTAAAATAAGAAATCTCACCCGGCCCCTGGGGGGCTCAGTGGGTTAAGCGTCTGACTCTTGATTTCAGCTCAGGTCAGGGATCTCCTGGTTCGTGGGATCGAGCCTTGCATCAGGCTCTACACTGACAGTGTGGAGCCTTCTTGGGATTCTCTCTCTCTCTCTCTCTCTCTCTCTCTCTCTCCCCCCCCCCCCCCGACTCGCAGACTCAAGGTTTCTCTCTCAAAAGAAATCAATTCTGTCTCTTAAACATAAAGAAATAGGGGTGCCTGGGTGGCTCAGTCTGCTAAGTGTCTGACTTTGGCTCAGGTCATGATCTCACATTCAAGGGTTCAAGCCCTGCCTCAGGCTCTTTGCTGCTGCTTGCTTCAGATTCTGTGTCTCCTGCTCTCTCTGCCCCTCCTCCGCTCACACTCTTTCTCACTCTCTCAAAAATAAATAAATGTAAAAGTAAATAAATAAGTAAATATTAACAAACAGTAGATAGTGCTTCTTAAGGAAGCCCCTGGTGAGAAACAACTGAGGGATGGGAGAGGAAATAAAATGGACATACACAGTGAACGGGACACAGCCCCAGGGCAGCGCTTCCCAAACTCCAGGGAACGGACTTCGGGATGGGCCTAGGGCTCTGCATTGCCGACAAGCTTCCGGCTGTGATGCAGCGGGCCGCACTGCCCACACTTGGGGTAGCTAGGACATGGGGTGCAGCAGGTCAAGGGCCAAGCCTGTCCCTCTGTCTGTGTCTGTATGTCCTGTGAGCAAAGAATGAGTTTTACATTTTTGAATGGCCAGAAGAATGTTTATATCACATTAGGAAAAAAACATGAAATTCAAATTTCAGTGTCCATCATATTTTATCACAGCCCACTCTTTCGTATTGTGTCTGGCTGCTGTCACAGGGGCAGAGGACAGAGCCTGCCCGGAGCCTGGAATACTTATTTGGTCCTTACAGAAAGGGTTTGCTGAGCCCATGGCGTGGCCGGCCAGGCCCGATGAGGCCAGCAGGGGGCAGCAGAGAGCCGTTTGTGGCCAGGCCTTCCCTGGGACCTGGGGAGGGGTATTTGGAAATGCGGTGTAGGGGGACTAAACTGAAGCTAAGGGTGGAGCTCAGGGCACTGGGAGATGAGGTGGGAGTAAGTAGACAACGTCTGGGGAAGCAGGGCTGAAAGAAGTAATAAGAAGAGATGCTGCCGGGGCTGGCAGGAGAGGTGGGCCCAGAGCAGGCGTGGAGGCCCAGGGATGCTGCGTGGGGCTCGGACTTTGGGCGACGGCAATACGGAGCCACTGCAGCGCTTTAGGCGATGGAAGGACAGCACTGTTTGGGGGGCGGGGAGACTGTAACTCTGGTGCCATGGGGACGCTGTCACAACAATCTGGGGACAAGATGTTGAGGGTCTGCTGAGGGCGGGCAGCCGGGAAAGGAGCCAGCAGCCAGAGTGAGCGAACCAGCCAACCCACAAGAGGGCTCAGAACTCACTCTCTCTTGGGTTCTGCGTCTTTACCAGGACACCGCGGGTAAACAGCGTCACTAACTTTTCTCTTTCTTTGCCTTGTTTTTCTCTGCTTTCATGACAACCGACCGTGTTGCAGCTGGGGTGGTTCTCTTTTCCTTCTGGCCTAGCTCTTTTCTTTCCAGTGGCTCCTGCAGATGTGGGATTTCATCCATTACTAGCCCAGCTCTCAGCCTTTGGGGGCCGCCTTTCTGTTCTGCCTTGGAGAAGCGTTTCTTTATTATTATTTTTTTAATATTTATTTTTGGGAGAGTGCAAGAGGGGGAGGGGCAGAGCAAGGGGACAGACAATCCAAAGTGGGCTCTGAGCTGACAGCAGACAGCCCAATGTGGGGCTTGAACTCACAAACTGCGAGATCATGACCTGAGCCGAAGTTGTAAGCTCAACCGACTGAGCCACCCGGATACCCCCAGAAGCGTTTCTTAACGGGGGATGGGGAGAGCTCACAGACTCCTTTTAGAATCTGGTGAACACCATCATGAACCTCCCCCCAAATGTACACAAACAGGGAGACCCAAAGTCTGACCTATGATGTCAGGGCTCATGCACTCCCTGAGGCCAGCTCCCATTAAGGGCCCCTGCCCTGGGGACTGCAAGGCTTAGGGTCAGCTGGGCGCCAGCTGCCTCCTGGCTTTAAGGTTTGGGACTCGACATCAGAGACGCTTGCCTTTCCCCTCCCAAGCTCCTCCCTGCCTTCTCCATGTCTTACGGAGATGATGTGGGTACGTAAGCCTTTCTTTGGAATGGATTAAAACTTTCAAACACACAACACAGGAGCTAGACAGACCTCCTAGGATGCCAGGTCCGGTGGTTCTCAGCTGTGTGTTGAGCAGCGTGAAGCCCAATGGGGAACGGCCCTGAGCAAGAGAATCTGCTAGAAGGCTTCCCAGCTGGGCAGACTAACCTCTTCCTATGCATTGGGCCAGGAAACATTGTGTTCACAGAACTATGGACATGTAGAGTTCTATTTTTGGGGACGTAACACATCATAAAATCCCCTTTATTTGAAACAAAAAGAGTACTATATCAGATGCAGTCTTATTTAGGAAATTATTAGCCTCCATAACTAGAAATAAGCAGATTACATTTTTTAACAGATTAATTTAATCTCCATAACAAGGAATGTTTAGAGGAATATAGTCATTCAATTATGAAATGTTTCCAACAGACAAATGGAAGCTTGGAAGCTTAGGACTACTTTTCAAATTTTCCAGATTTAGAAAATCTAACCCAACATCAACTTTTAATAAAAGCAGCCTTTCCTAGCAATTGTGGTCTCTTAGCGTGGGTGTATGTGCATGTTTTTAACAACAGCTTTAGCAGAATGTAGTTTATAGAACATACACTTCATTTGTTTTAAGTCCATAATTTTTTTTAGTCAATTTATTGATGTGACCATCACCACAATAGAACTTTAGAGCCTTTCTTTTTTTGTTGTTTTTAAGTTTATTTACTTTTTTTTTTTTTTCAACGTTTATTTATTTTTGGGACAGAGAGAGACAGAGCATGAACGGGGGAGGGGCAGAGAGAGAGGGAGACACAGAATCGGAAACAGGCTCCAGGCTCTGAGCCATCAGCCCAGAGCCCGACGCGGGGCTCGAACTCACGGACCGCGAGATCGTGACCTGGCTGAAGTCGGACGCTTAACCGACTGCGCCACCCAGGCGCCCCAGTTTATTTACTTATTTTTGAGGGAGAGAGAGAGAGAGAGAGAGAGAGGGAGAGAGAGAGAGGGAGTACAAGCAGGAGAGGGGCAGACAGAGAGAGGGAGACATAGAACCCGAAGCAGGCTCCAGGCTCTGAGCTGTCAGCGCAGAGTCTGACACGGGGCTCAAACCCACGAACGGTGAGATCATGACCTGAGCTGAAGTCGGACGCTTAACTGACTGTGCCACCCAGGCGCCCCCTAGGGCCTTTCTGTCACCCTCAAGATGGTTTTTTACTTTTTAGTTGCAAGAAGTGGTATTAGAAAAATAAGAATTCTAATCGATTACTTTCTGTGTTTGCCTCCCCAAGGTTGTCTTCTTACTAACGAGTGACCTTTCCTGGTATCTCTTCCAGGCAAACACGACAGAGCTGGAGCAAAGCTCTTGCAATCTTATCAGGAACTGAGGTGAGTGCTATACCAGGCCAGACCGTCCTGGCCCCTCCAGGCCTGGAGCACCAAGGACTCGCTGAAAGAACTTCTAGATCTCTTGACTTTCAGACCTGGCTGCTTTGGAATGTGACTTTTTTTTTTTTTTTAATGATAAAGTGCCTGGAAAAGATTTAAACAGAGATATTTCCAGATTCTTACGAAAAGCCTTCTTAGCAGCTCGCAGAGCATTTTCTCACGACAGGTTTTATTGCTTACATTCTTCTGAAATGTTGTAAGGAAACGAAATATTATTTTTGATGGCATCTTAAATGAAATTCTAAACCGAGCGTTTGTTTTACGAATCACTCCTGTCTCCAACATCATGTCCAGTGCCTGACGCCTCAGACATCTGCGTAATCCAATGGAAATGGAAGTGGAGACTCTGCGAGATGCTAACTTCTTGATGCACATCCTAAACACCCAGCGTTCTTGAAGCTGGCAACAATTCACACACCTGATTGCACCGAATTTATTGAAGTGTTGCTCCCCACCAGCAGCTTTTTTTTTTTTTTTTTTTTTTTTGGCCCATAATGAGATTTTCCAATCTTGGGACCTCTTCATTTCTTTTTCTCCCCCATCACAAACTTCTTATTCCTCTCATGCTTGATTTAATGATTTATGACATCCACAGAATTTTTGGCACTTCTGCTGGTGCGGTTTGGGCCGAGAGAACGTGCACGTCCATATCGGACACATGCGTGGAGTCTGGGTCCCAGAGCGGCCGGGCTCCTTTAGGCGACACGGGTGGGGCGCGAGGCCGGGACACCGGCAGCGTGATGCTCCTTGGCCACGTTCCGATACCGGGAAGTAATGCCCTGTCGGGAGGAGCAGATCCAGGCAGGGCTGCGGGCTCCTCTTCTAAAATGCGAGGAAGGAAAGGAAAAAAAAAAAAAAAAAAAAAAATCAGAGAACATGAACTGTAGGGTGATGGCGAGTCTTGTGTATTTGTAAGCCTAATAGTTGGATCATCCATGACCTGTTTCTTATTCCTGTGTTTTTCCTTGGCAGCAACATTTCTGTGGTTCCTCCTACCCCACCTCCTCTGAGTGAAAGCCAGTGCACCAGCAGCTCCCACAGGGTAATGTGTCTGTGCCTCCCTGGGGAAGGGGACGTGGGAGAGAAATGGAGGAAGAAAGGGGATCTGAGAGGTTGGACCAAGACCCTCAGAGCAAAGGGATCCAATTGTGGCTGAAACTGGCCGTGGAGGGAGGCAGAGAATAGAGGCCAGAAGGGCTGGGCCTGCCCAGTGTCTGTGTGTCCGCTATACTTTGGGGGCCATGGGATCATCTGCATAACAGTGACTCACCTGCCTGCACCCCACAACCTCATGTATACCCCATATCCCCGCCTATACCCCACGTCCTCACCTGCACCTGTGCCCCACATCCTTGCCTGTGCCCCCTGTCCTCACCTGCACCCCACATCCCCACCTGCACCCCGTGTCCTCACCTGTGCCCTGCATCCCGGCCTGTACCCCACATCCTTGGCTGCACCCCACATCCCCACCACTTTACTCTTGTCATTTTGCTGGCTGTCTTCCCTAACTGTGCTGTGCTCTTGAGTGTGGGGTTCTGAATAGGCTGCAGTGCGTTGGGGGCCTCTGGGCGTGTAAAAAGAAAGAAATACATGTCGATTCACAGGTGTGTGATTTATACGTGTGGGAGTGCCTGGGGTGTGTGTGTGTGTGTGTGTGTGTGTACTTTGGTGTGTTTTTAGATGCTAATATAAAGTAGACCAGGAGCATTTCTGTCTACAGAAATTAGTGGTATGATCTTGGAGTTACCTGTGTTCCCACTTGGGAGGTGGAAATAATTATACTCCTCTGGCTTGTTTCTCATGGCTCGTGTGAGAAATTAACAAAATAATGTCTGTACTGGTACTTGGAAACTGTAAAGTAAAAAAATAAAAATAAATAAATAAAAGAAACTGTAAAGTGCCATGAAAACACATGGTCTTGATTATTTTCATTATTACCATCCTGCAAATTAAAGAGAGTAACTATAGCTGTACATAGAAAGGCACATTCATATGCTAGTGAGAGAGAGAGTATATTCATTCTTTTTCCAGTTTCAAACTGAGATCCTGGAATGAACTTCAAAATTCTGTTGTCCACTTTCTACTTGAGATTCTAAATCCTCCCAACTTGTTCCAGCACAGATGTATTTCCTGAATGGATGGACAGATGGATGGATGGACAGATGGATGGAACAGGGAAGGAGGGAGGGAGGGATGGAGGGAGGGACAGAGAGAGGGAGTGAAGGATGAATGGAAGCAGGGAAGGAGGGATGGAGGGATAGGTGGATGGGTGGATGGAAACAGGGAAGGAGGGATGAGTGGATGGATGGAGGGAGGGAGGGAGGGATGGAAACAGGGAAGGAGAGATGGAGGGAAGGAGGGATGGATGGATGGAGGCATAGAGGGATGGATGGATGGATAGATGGATGAATGGAAACAGGGAAGGAGGGATGGAGGGATGAGTGGATGGAGGGATGGATGGATAGATGGATGGAGGGATGGAGGGATGGATGGAAACAGGGAAGGAGAGATGGAGGGAAGGAGGGATGGAAGGATAGATGGATGGAGGGATGAGTGGATGGATGGATTGATGGATGAATGGATGGAAACAGGGAAGGAGGGATGGAGGGATGAGTGGATGGAGGGATAGATGGAAACAGGGAAGGAAGGAGGGATGAGTGGATGGATGGAGGGATGGATGGATGGAAACAGGGAAGGAGGGATGAGTAGATGGGTGGCTGGAAAGGTAGAGGCATGGAGGGATGGATGGAGAGGGAGACAGAGGGATGGAGGGAAGGATAGATGGAGGGGTGGATAGATGAATGGGACTTGAAGGGGAAGTGATCTCCTTTCTGTCATTTTTGCTTTTTCTTCTCTCTCCTGCTTTGGGGGGGTGGAACTAACTCCTGGCTCCAGGCTGGTGCCCTGAGCCTGGTACCACCATCGGCCCCTGTGTCACTGTTGTGTTGGCTGTTGTGTTGCCATCCCCTCTGCCTGGAGCTGGGGTGGGGTCATACAAGAGCAGGTTAAAGAAGCAGGAGTGTACTTGAGTGCAGTCTGAGCCAGTGAAATGTCGGTTATTATTTCCAAGAGGTAGTTGCTGTCAACGCCTCTTGCTGATGGCCCTTCCTTAGATGTGGGTGTCAAACCTCAGAGGAAAGAAGCTGAGTAAGAGGGTCCCTACCTCCTGAGAGGATAGTGCCCTCCCCTCTCCAGACATGCATGCACACACACACCTGCACGCACCCGGAGCACCCCCACTCCACTCACACCTGCCAGTGTTTGGGGGTTGGCGACCTGGAGGCTGCTGGGGCAGACACAGGTCTTCAAATATAACTCTCATTCTCTCTCCTCTGTCTCTGTTTTAGTTACAGGAACTTGGTCAGTTTAAAGGATTTAATAAGTCCATGGAAAATTTGTTTCTGTCTGTTACCACCCACATGAAAAGTAAGTGGATGCCTCTGATGTGTTCCTCCCGCCACCCCCCGGGCCAGCCAGGCCCATTGGCCGAGGCACGGCCAGGGACCTCTGTCTCCAGGCCCTGGGGAAAGCCACAGCGCTGGCCCTTCACCCCTCCCGTGCAGAGCAGGCCTCTGGTTTCCCCGGGGGAAGAGGAGACACCCTTCAGGCCACTGGAGTGGCTCAGTTTACCCCTACTGCTACCCAAACCTGCCAGAGCTCAGCACAGACCTGGCAGCCGGTCCTGGCACCCATCACAGCCTCTCCCAAGGACCAGCGGAGACAGTAGAGGGTTCCAATGAATGAAAACTGGGAGCTTTCAGGCCAGGCAGGGCCCAGCGTCTGTCGCTTGCGTGGAACTACTTGTCCTTTCCTCCTTGGTAAATTTATCTTCTTCAGTTAGCAGTAACCCTATGATTTGTAGACGCAAGGAACCCAGAACTACCACTGCTCAGAATCTTGCCTCTTTCGATGTTGTTTCCTATCAGGTATTTCCCCCTGTGGATCTTAAGTTGCAAATCCCAGAGAACAGCCCCCACTTAGACCTGCTAAGGTGCCCAGAGCAGGCCAGGCATTTAGAGAAGGTCCTGAGTGGGATCAGGGCGTCTTGGGCATCCATTCTCTCTCACGGTGCTTCTGTTTGGTTTCTGCCCATGCCAATGCCTGTGGATGGGGTCGGGCTTGTGCCTTGGCTCTGAGACAGTCTTATTATTTGATTTTAATTAGTCCTCTGAGTTCCCCCACGAGCCCTTCCGAGCCGTATCGTGACAACTGAAAGCACCCTTTTTAGATAAACAGGGAAGTGACCCTCTCGTGAGACCGTCTGTCCCCCTCTGCTTCAGAAGGGGGAAGCAGCCAAATCTCATGCCACCTGTTTGCTAATAGAGCTCGGAGGTTTAAAACCACCCCGTTAGTCTGCCCGGCTGCAGACCACATCCGCCCTCCGTGCGCACCAGCCTTGGACGCGGGTTTCCAACTGGAACGGCGGCCTGAACTCTGAGCGGCTGGCCCCGTTCCTGCTGACGCCGCTCTTGTCGAAACTTCTCAGCGTCTCTTTCTAGAAGCACGGCCTCTACCCAAATCCATGCGGCTTATGTGAACTCCCTCCCACCACTGTATTTTGGAATCATGTCTCAGCGTTAACTCTGGCCTGGTAATCCCTCAGCCAGACGCCCAGAGAGGCAGGACGCACGTTTCATCTTGTCCCGTGTCCCACTCGCCCTCCTACACACGCTGGGACCCACGCACGGGTACATTGGAGCGTGCTTTCGTACCCATAGCCTCGCCTGTACCCTTGCTCACATGTTGGAGACTTGCCGTGTCAATACCTCGAGTGTTATGGAGGTGGCATCAGTATAGAGCAGCAGACCCAGGTGGACAGCTGGGGCTAATCCCCGGTGGCAGGGGGTGGCAGGGGGGATTCAAAAGAGCAAAGCAGCATCCTGTCTCTGCCATGGCATATGGACTGAAGCACCCCCCCCCCCCCCAGGTCCCCTCCCTGCTTGTTCAGACACTGGTGCTTCATGGGACGCCAGGACCTCAGCCCAGAGGCAGGGGTGGAAACACCCAGCTTTCTGGGCCCCCCCCCCCAGAGGACGGTCTGCCCGGGGGGTGGGGGGGGGCCTCTCTCAGGTGCTCCCCGCTGCTTCCACGGGGCAGGGCACAGGCTCTACACCCTTCACCCTGTCTCTGCCTCAGGGCACGTAGCAGGGGTGGGGCTGATTCCTGGTTCTTCAGGTCCTGAGCTGTCGTGCACAGGTCCCTCTTGATCCTTTTTGCTGTGTGTTTCCTACAGAAGTGGGTACAGAGGATGGCCTCATTCTGAGGGTGCCTGGGGTCTGGGGGGATGGCTGGAGGGGGCCTTAGCCTCAAGAGTTTAGGAAGCTGCCCCAGAGCTACGACCTCTGGCGGCCCGTGTTGCCCTGTGAAGCCGATCCAGTTGGAAGAAAGCGATTTCCAGCCCTTTTTATTATCTTTGCATGTCTAGGAGATTCCAGCACTATAGCCCCCCCCCTCCCCACCCCTGCTCAGAAGGGGAGGAGCAAATCGTTGATTTTCATTTTAGGACCATTCTGTGCTTCTCGCTGTTACTTTTCCTTTTCACCCGATGATGCTGATCACAAGCCTACTTGTTAGAAGCTGGATACTTAGGAGACACCCCCACCTGCCTCGTCTGTGGACATAAATGGACCAGATGAAGGCACAGGCTTTGGGGTGAATGCCAAACAGATGGTGGTGAGGGGACACCCCCTCCCCCTGCCCCGAGGGCCTCACCCCCTTCATAGCTGGGCTAGAATTTAGCTGTATGAGGAGCCCAGGTTCACTGCCCACCTGGAGGGCCTGGTGTGCCGGGACCTCGCTCACTTCCAGGAGCAGAAAGTTGCCCCACGGTTTCCGGAGGGTAGACGCGCGGCCAGTGTGGACAGCGGCGCTCTCAGAGAGGAGAGGTCCCGCACATCCTGGTGGGAAGGAGAATGCCCTGGGGTTTGGGGGGGCAGGCGAGCTTCTCCTCCGGAGAAAAGAGACACTCTGCAGATGTACCCTCGGCAGTACATGCAGGGATACCTAACAAAGAGCAGCAAGTGAGGATTATTTACACCCTGGAGCTGGGCCGCCCAAGACGCTAACCACAGGTGGCTCTTGAAGAGTGGCGCGGGGGGGGGGGCGGGGCGGGGAGGGGGAGAGTAAAATGCACACCAGGTTCTGGAAACCTAGTATTTCAAAAAGCGAAATTAAAAAGCTAATTAATCACACAGCATAGGGAATATTGATAGTAATATTGGAACAGTCTTACCTGGTGATGGATGGTAACTACACTTGATGTGGTGATCATTTTGTAATGTGCACCGGAAACGAGTAAGGACTGTATGTCAATTACCCAGTAAATAATGTCATTGATTTTAATATTGATCATATATTTTAACAGTATTTTAGATATATTGTGGTAAATGAAAAATAGTGTTAAAATTAATTTTACCTCTTTTTATGTTTATTTGTTTATTTTGAGAAAGAGGTGGGGGGGAGAGGGAGGGGGAGACAGAGAGGGAGAGAGAGAATCCCAAGCAGGCTCCGAGCTGCCAGGGTGGACTGGAGCCCAACATGGGACTGGATCTCACTAACCATGAGATCATGGCCTCAGCCAAAATCAAGAGTCAGCCACTTAACAGACTGAGCCACCCAGGCACCCCTTACCTCTGTGTTAAATGTGGCAACTAGAAAATTTGAGATGGCATTTGTGAGCCACATGACAGCCATCAGAGAATTCCACTCTAAAGATGGCTTCAAGGTCATCTTTGAGAGAAACAAGGACCCCATGGAAAAGGGAAGACATTTTTGAAAAACAAAATCACCTTTGAGGTGGCTGTCTCACTTCTTTGTGTGCATTCCTTCCTTCCCACTTTATTCATCTCTTCTGGACCACTGGTAGGCTGGTGGGGGAGGGGGAAGGTGCATTTTCAGGCTTTGTCTATTAAAATAGTTATAAGCGTACCCTGAATCTTCTACCTCTCTTCAAAGTGTCCCAAGAGATGGTATTTACTTATAAATCTTTGTGAGGAGCCCTAAAAAAGCTGGCTGGTTTGTTAGGCTGCCTTTTTCGTGTTTGGACAACTGCGTGCTTATGACGGGTGGCCCGGGATACAGAGTAAGCTGGCTGGAAGTCCTTCCTTTCACTCTCGCCCTGACGATGGCTGTCTGCCTACAGAGGCACGTGGCCACACTGTCACCTTCTGGGACTCTGGCTCCTCTGTCCTGTGCAGGGCGCCGTGTGCCCTGCGTCCAGCATGTGGCTTCTGGGGGTGGCTCCCCCTGAGCCCAGAGCTCAGAGCCGTCGTCCCCACGCTGTGAGCCTGGCCTCAGAGACCTTGAGGCTCCTCGGGGGTGTGGTTGCAGGGCATCTCAGAGGAGGGCCCCACGAGTCTGTCAAAGCTGTGTGCTCCCACCTGTCATCCCTTGTATTTGTTTTCTAGAGCTTTCCAAGTCCCAGAATGACATGACCTCTGACAAGCAACTCCTAGCCACGGGTCCCAGGCAGTGTGCTAGCCGGACGGAGAGGAGGAGCCAGTCTGACACTGCCATCAACGTCACCACCAGGGTATTCCCTGAGGCCGCCGGGCCGCCACCAGAGCTACTTCTAGTCCATTTTCTCTATAGATTTCGTTTTCCTTTTCTTTTATTGCACGACACTAAGCAGTCTGAAGAAAACATAATTATAAACCTTTCTCTATTGGGGAGGCCTGGCCAAATGAAGGTCAAATTCCAGGGTCGATTTGGAAAATAGTTCAGAGCAGGGAAAAGCTTCAGCCTAATTCTGAGCCCCTGGGGTCCCAGGTGTCCACGGGAACGCCTTGCTGGTCTCAAGGCCACACCAAAGGCAGAGTGGCCCCCTGCAGGGCTGAGATGTGCCATGTTACTCCTGGGGTCCGAATACCTCATGGAGGGTCAAGAGGCCTTCTTGTTTCCAACAACCTCCAGTTCGAGTCTGATAGAAACCCACTAAAAACCTACGTGCCGCCTGACCGAGGGCAGTCACCAGGGAGGCTCCCTCCCGGTATCTAAACCACAAGAGAGAGAGCTCACCTAATAAAGGCTTTTAAGGAAATAATTACTCTGGCTTTCCACCAGGATTAACCAAGTCTGAAGCAGATGCACTGGGACAGGAGAGAAAATGACTTTACAGTCAGGACACCTAGGTTCTAGTCCAGCGGAGGTGACCTGGCTAGGGCAGATGCCATCACCTGGTCAACAGGACTGTGCTGGATAGGACAGGCGTCCCTTCTCTGCCACTGTGGGCTCCGCTCGGGATGTCCCCAGACAGATTCCTTTAGGCAAGGAGATGAGGTTAGCCCCACCCTCCTGCTGGAACTTCCAGACACCCACTCTCGAGGTTTCAAATTCTGCCTCCATCCACGACCCTCTGCCTTGGGCACGTCACGTCAACTCCCGGAACGTCACTATGCCCTTGGTGAAAATGAAGGTGATGATACCTGTTCCGCCCAAAGGCACAGGCTGCTTATAAAGATCCCCGAGATAATATGGTATCTAAATTGCTACCTAAGCCATCTACATATACTATCTAAATTGCCGGTCTTCCTAATTATGTGCCAGACTCCACTCAGGGCTTTACCCGGGCCATCTCATTTTATCCTCACACTACCTCGTGAACTATGTATTGCATTTGGCCCTGTTGTCCATTTAGGGAAACTGAGGCTTAGAGAGATGATGTCAGTGCCCGCGGTTACATAACCCGAAAGCGGTGGGCGGTCTTGGCTTGGAGGCTGAATTCTGGAGCAGCTGTTCTCAGTGTGTGTGTGTGTGTGTGTGAGTCACTTGGGAATGTTGTTGACATGCAGAGTCTGACTCAGTAGATCTGGGGCAGGTGTGAGATGTGGCATCTCCAGTGAGTTTCTGAGGAGCTCTTGGGTGAGCGGGTTGCGGCTCCTGGCCCCTGGGACCTCGCTAGATTTAGGAGGAGGCGTCTAGAGTGTGTGAGATGCATTTGGAAGGCCTTTGAGGCACCGAAGGGCCAACAAGCGTTCGTTCCTGTTGGCTCCCCAGGGTCTACACAAACACCGTTCCAGACACCATCCCTGAGTCAACAGACGGAGGAGAGGTTCACGTGCATTTAGGAACCACTATGTTTCAGGCACAGTGGTGGTTATTACGTACTAGCCACGTTTAGTTCTTGCAGAAATGCTGAGGCGGATATTGTCACTCCCATGATGAAGATCCAGGATCTGAGTTTCAGCGAGAGGGTAACCAACCTGTGTAATGTCACGTAACTAATACAGTGTGGAGCCGGGAGTAGAGTCCAGGTTTGTAGGTTCTGAATCCTAAACTTGTAACTTCCTCGTTATATGCCCCACATAAGGACGACAAATGAGGGCCCAAATCCTTGGATGGAGCCCCTCGGATGCTAACACTCACTAAGGTTACCAGGCACTGTTCTTCGTGTAAAGCCCTTATAGATACTAAATCCTTACAGCAACCCTGTGAGGTCTGGGCTATCACTGTCCCTATGAAAGATGAGGGGCAAAGGGGAAAGAGATGACCAAGGGGGTAATGTGGTCGGAAGTGTCAGGGCGAGGCAGAGTCTGTTCCAGACACCACACCTGTGACGCCTGCGGGAAAAGATGCCAACAGGGTTTGTGGACGGCATGTTTCTGCTTCCGATGCCTGTGCCACGTGATAGGGCATCCCAGGTTTCCCAGGCTTAGTTTCTGGCCTCCCCTACTGCATGTGCATGGGGAACGAGCCTGCTGGGTAAATTGCAGGGTTGTCTGATGGGACAAGGGAGCTTGAGGGTCGAAGCGAGGAGGAGCAGGGGAGGCCATGGCGAGACAGCCGCCACCATCTGGACGTTCTGCCACTTGCTTCCAGTTGACTGCCATGCTCTTGAAGCGACACGCTTTCTACTTTTTGCAGGCATTCTGTCTCCCCACCTTCCTTGAGGATATGGCTGTTTTGGAGCAATGTAGCCAAATGTTTATAAAGTACTCAGCAATCATGGCATGATCTATAAATGCTAAATAATCACAGGGTTGACATATAAAGAGTACATCTTTAAATAGGACGTTTGTCAGACTGCAATTACACATGCCCTCGTTGGTGAGCTCATAAAACTGACACATTTCCATCAGAACGCCTCGGAGCATTCTGCCAACCTTAAGCACACCACGTGGTGCCCTTTGGAGGCAGGGGGTGTCAGTGCCCACTTTGCAGGTGGCTAGACTGAGGCACAGAAATAGGAGATAACTTGCTTAGGACCACGTGATGACTCTGAGATGGTAACTGAGAAAACGGCTCAGGACGGCTTCTGTGCCACTTCTCTGACCATTAAGCATGCACCGCACGTTCTGGAAATGCTCCCGTAAAGACCCTCATTTACCCGTGTGGGCCGGGATTCTTTAAGAGGTGAACTCTCTCCCCTGTCCTTTGAGACTTCCTGTGCATCCCCGTGGGATTTTATTGTGCATCGTATTAATGTGTGGCTGATCTATATTGGCCGTAAAGACCCTGTTAACCAGGAAGCAAACACGAGAAGCTGTTGGGAGGGGCTGTCTCCGAGGAGTGGGACAAGGACGGAGGCGGGGAAGAAACCCTTCCTTTCATTCGGTGCCCCTTTATGTGAAGTTTTCCCACGTCCTGTGAAATCTGAAGAAAGCATCCGCCCCCAGGGCATGGCGTTTCTGCATCCTTCTTTCCCCCACCTGCTGGCCACACGTAAAGGCCGAGCAGCCAGAGAAAAGGGAGGCAATGGCATTGAGTTCAAGGATGAAAACACTTGGTCTTAGACTTGAGGGCTGTTGACCCCCTTGACGGTCCCAGGAGAGGCGGCCTACCTCTCGGCCGGGACAGGACGTTGCTCAGAGCACGTAGTGTTGGCCGAGCCCAGCCCCGGTGGTTGTCTGAGACCCTCAGATGCAGGCTTGGGGGCAACAGGAGCTCTCTCTTTTCCCATTTAAGATCAGCTAAAACAAACAATCCCACACGCATGAATTGTATGGTTCCAGGGAGTCCATAATTTGATCAAATCGAGCCTAATGTTTATTGATCTTTCAGCATCTAATATGAAACTTAATAACTCTGTACAGAGTAGACCTCATTCAGGGCGACCATTTTTCTCTGTAATCTGACCCAAACTAGATAGCTACTGAAATACATTAAAAATCACAGGGGAAATAAATGCCTTTCTCAATGTCGTCGATAGGCTGCCATCTGAATCTCGATGCCCTTTCACAGGGCACTGAGTCTGACAGAGTCATTTAGATCCTTCAGAATTTACCAGGGAAGAGGTGAACGCCAAAGTTCACGTCGATTCCTTAGTCGAAATAGGGATGTTCTTCAGAACAGTGTCGGCTTTTCTAATGATTTCAAAATATTTATATCGGCACTTATGTTTCATTAACGTTTTTTCGGAATCCTAACATATTTGGAAACAGTCTTCCCTGGCTATGAATTTTTTTTTCCTGGCTATGAATTTGACATGCCACATGATCGCTCTTATAAAGATAGTTCTTTGTCCCTTTTCGGAAACTTCTGTCATCAGTTTAAAAAAAATGTTTATTTATTTATTGTGTGAGAGGGAAGGGGGAAGGGGCAGAGAGAGAGAGAGACAGAGAGAGAGAGAATCCCAAGCAGGCTCCATACTCTAGGCGTGGAGCTGGGTGTGGGGCTCAGTCCCACAAACCGTGAGATCATGGCCTGAGACTAAATCAAGAGTCGGACACTTAACCGACTGAGCCACCCAGGCGCCCCTGTCATCAACTTTTTTTTTTTTTTTTTGTATGATTTAAAAACTATGTTGCCTTAAAGAAAACTGGATTAGGTGGTTATATATTGAACGCCTACGTGTTACAAAGCTGTATGTTAATATTTAGCCCATTTTATTCTTTCTGTCCCATTCCGACTGCCGCCTTACAGGCCGTTCCAAATGGAATCTTCCACGTCCTCCAAGGCCCCTCCCCCCCCGCCCCGCCCCGGACACAGTCAGAAGGTAGAGGCCTTGCCGTAGGAGAGCCCTCTGACTACTTCCTCCCGCTCAGTTTCTCTGGATCTTCAGCCACCTTTCCTCCTGCCTCAGGAATGGACGTTCCTTCCCGAGATGGAGCCCTCCCCTGGGGGCTGGGTTCATCCTCCTCGCTCTCTTCTGGGACCTGCTCCATCAGCTCACCGCTTTCCCCGCTTCTGTTTCTCCTCAACCTGCAAGTTAGCCCTGATCCCCCCCCCTTAAAAAAGAAAAACAGCATCTTCTGAAGGATCCCTTCCACTTCTTCGTCTCAGCCCAAGTCCACAAAAACGTCCTCTGCCCTTGCCCCCCATCACCCTCCCTCCTGTTCACTCCTACCTTCCATGCAGTCCGTTCCCTGTGCCAGTGCGACACTGCTCCCTGGGGCGCCGCCAGGCACCCCTGATTGAAAAGCCTGCTGGCCCATTTGAGCATCACCCTCATCAATGACTTTGTCACCTTTGACACAGTTGACCAGAATTCCACTCTTTTCTTTAATTACAAAAATGGTTTTATTGCTTGTATGTATAATAAAACCTAGGCCTACACACTAGTGAAAGTTTAGAAAACACAGATGAGGAGGAGGAGGGGGAGGAGGCAGGAGAGGAGAAAAATCAAGCAAGCACCGAGCCGGGCCAGTCACTTGGAGCACACGCGTACATTCACTTTGCAAACACGATGCCGTGCTGCACATCCACTTTTGTTATTTGCTTTCTCAAGAATCTCTAACTTTATATTTTAATTTCTTCCCTGTCAATACATACATATTGTCATTGTTTTACAGCTATTTTTTAGGGCTTTTTAAAAAAGTGATTATATATTTTGAGAGAGAGCACAAGCAGGGGGCGGGGGGGGGCGGTCGGAGAGAATCCCAAGCAGGTTCCCCAGTGTCAGTGTGTAGCCTGATGCAGGGCTCGAACTCATGAACTGTGAGATCATGACGGGAGCCACCCAGGCGCCCGTAGGACTTTTAATTCATGCTGCGAGATTGCCCTCCTCTGTGGTTGACTCAGTTTACCGACCACCAGAGGTGGAGTAGCCCGCTTTTCAGCACCCCTGCTGGCACCAAATGTTATACTTTTTTTAAAAAATATTTTTAAATGTTTATTTATTTTTGAGAGAGAGGGGGGTGGACAGAGAAGGAGACACAGAATCTGAAGCAGGCTCCAGGCTCTGAGCTGTCAGCACAGAGCCCAATGCCGGGCTCGAACCCATGAACCACAAGATCATGACCTGGGCTGAAGTCGGCAGCTTAACCGACTGAGCCACCCGGGTGCCCCCAAATGTTATACTTTCTATTTTAATATTTGCTAATTTGATAGGCCAGTTTTAAAAATCTCCATTTCTTTAATTTCAGGTGAGCCTTTTCTCATACTCTTCTCCTTTTTGAACATCCTTCATGCCCGAAATCCTCCCCTTGGATCTGCAATTCTTCTGGCTGTCTCCTCCCCTGGGCCGGCTCTTTGGTGACCCCCCTCCGCCAAGCTACCTGTTCTCTGGAAAGCCTGACACAGCAGGAATCTGGCCTCTTGAGTCTCTTTGGTTGCGTGGGTCATCAGCAAGTCTAGGAACATGCTCGGTACTTGACCATCAGCATAGGCCCACCACTCACGATGCCCCTCCTTTGAGTCTCTCCACAGCCAGCCTTGAACCTCCCACTCAGGTCCTACTTTCCGCTAAAGATCATCCTGACACCCCCTTCTGCATAAGCTCTCCACCCCCTCTTTCCCATGGACTTGGCTTGTGCCTCCATTTCAGTGGTGGGTCTGTTTCCTACCAGCCAGGTGAGCCCCTGGAGAGCGGATGATGCCTCTTCTCCCCCCTCCCTTCTCCTCTGCCCCCCTCTTTCTGCCCCAGGACTTAGAGCAGTGGGTCAAAGATAGGATCGCTTAACAAATGTCTGATGGAGCTGAGCTGGCGTTCTGGGGATCGAGAGCATGAACAGTAATTGGGAACTAATCATTTCTTCCACGTATTTCCTAATATTCTCAGTCTTTCATTCCTGAGAATTACAGCTATGATGCAAATGTTACATTTGTTATATTTCCAAGTTCCACTTCCAGCATCAAAATGTAAAGTCTGGATTCAGAAACTTTGTACTTTCAGCCAGGAAGAGGTTTCCTACCTTGGGCATTGTGTTTTTGGCTCTGTGCTAGCCCTGTCCAATAGAAGTTTCTAATCACGGCCACATGTGGCTGCTGGGCACCTGAAATGTGTCTCGTGCAACTGAGGAGTTAAATTTTTTTAATTTTAGTTGCTTTTAACCAATGAGAATTTAAACTTCTATAGCCACATGTAGCTAGCGACTAGCACATTGGAAAGCACAGCTCTATACATGATAAAAGGGGTACTGACTATTTTATAAAACTTAGAGACATATTTTAATTTTTCCCTTTTTTTTTAATGAGCACATTACAACTAAAACTCTGATAGGCTAAATATCGTATTTCATGTGATTAAATGCAGGGATCGCTATTAAGGTCAACATGTGGACTTGATTTTTCTTGAAGACTTACTAATCCATAAGTGACCCACCCACCACCATTCATGAATATCCCAGTGCTTGCTGATGCCTGCCCGGGGGCCCTGCGGGTGTGTGTGTATGCATTTATTCAAACGGAAGCGTGCTCTCTTACTCAGCACCCAGAAGTTTGCATATGAGTGCTGTCAGGTCAGAGGTGCAGGCTCTGCTCACTGAAGTCACCACCTTTGAACAAAATCACACTAGGATACAGACTGTTGTTAATTTCGTGTTTCCTTTTCCAGAAGCCAAGCACACCAGATATTCTGAAACCTCTCAACCAAGAGAGTCCCAAACACCTTACTAACCCTGTTTCGAAGCAAGAGGACGTCTCATCCAGGCCAACGCCCAGCACTTTGTTCTCAGGAGGCTTGAAACACGTGAGTCTCATCTAACACTCTGGCCACCTGATGTGTGGCGGTCGCCATGATGTCGGACGGGGTTGGTAGGCGGGGGTAGGAGGGAAGTGTTGTCTTGTGGCATAACCTGGAACGTGACAACAGAACTTGGAGGTAATATTTTACTCAGACTGGGAGCTGGGGAAACCTGGCTATATACTTTGATGGTTTTTCTTTCATACACACAGATAGCAATGAATAATAAATAACGGCATATTTGGATGAGCAGTTTTTACTTTCAATGAGGTCAACGTATCAAATATTTCTCTTACAATTATTTCTGTGTCTTGTCTACCCACGAGTCATGAAGACATTCTCTTGTTCTCTTCTAGAAACTTTAGCAAAATTTCATTGTTCTGTGTAGGTCTGTGCCCCTGATCATTAATGTTTGTGAATAGTATAGGTTGAGGTTCATTCTTTCCACGTGGACACCCAGTTATTCCGGCCCCCTTTGTTCACAAAACGACTCTCATTTCCCCATTGACTTTGGTATCTTTGTTGAAAATCAAGTAACCGTGCAGGAGTGGGTCTTTTTTGGGACTCTTCACTCTGTTCCTCTCATCTCTGTGCTCTAGCCCAGACCACACCGTCCTGATTACTGCAGGAAGTCATGAAGTCAAGTTTCCTAAGTCCTTCAACTGTGCTCTTCTTTTGCAACATGTTTTAAAGGTTGGCTCTGTTGATAGGCAAGCCTTTTATTCATTCTTTTGTGGCTTCAAAAACACTGACGGAATGCTTACGTTAGCCTCAAATTGTGATATGTGGTGTGACAGAGCCTTGGGTGACAGGTCACGAGGCCTCGATCACTGTGATAGCTCTTTACCTTATTAAATAATCTTAGACGGGCTCCTGGGTGGCTCAGTCGGTTGGGTGTCCGACTTTGGCTCAGGTCATGATCTCGCGGTTTGTGAGTTCGAGCCCCATGTCGGGCTCTGTGCTGACAGCCGGGAGCCTGGAGCCTGCTTCTGATTCTGCGTCTCCTCTCTGTGCCCCTCCCATGCTCATACTCTGTCTCTCTGTCTCTCAATAATGAATAAACGTTAAAAAAATTAAAAAAAAAAAAAAAACTTAGACAATGGCAGAAACTCTCCAAACTTCAGTGTCCTCATGAAGGAAATGGGTATCAAGCCTGTTCTTTTTATTTCACTGGATTGTTTTGAGAATGAAAATGCACTCATTCCATGGTGTATTATAGTGGTTATGAACTCAGCTTCCAGGGCCATCTGGGTGGCTCAGTCAGTTGAGGATCCGACTCTTGATTTCAACTCAGGTCATAATCTCACGTCTTGTGGGTTCGAGCCCTACGTTGGGCTCCACACTGACGGTGCAGAACCTGCTTGGGATTCTCTGTCTCTGCCCCATCCCTGCTCATGCTTGCTTGCGTGCTCTCTCTCTCTCAAAATAAATAAACTTAAAAAAATAAAAAGAACTCAGCTCCTAGAAACCACCTTCTTGGTTCACATTCCAGCTCCTATAGTGTGACCCAGAGCAAGTCCTTTAACCTCTCTGTGCATTGGGGTGGTTGTGTTTTTATGGAAAACGATACTCACTTTAGAAAACAATTCACTTACCCCCATCCTATCTATCAGATCCTATCAGATGAATATCTGCTAGAACATTACAAAGTCACGGCAAAAGCAGGCCAGACCCTGAATAGGTAACTGAATAGGTAACATCCTAGACTCAATCTGCTAAATGCTGGCAGCTCCCAAACCAGCCCTTCACTGAGTGGTCCTGCCTCTTTCGGAACCACTGCTCTATACCCGCACTACTCAGAATGTGGGGCCAGCAGCCCTGGCACCACCTGGGACCTTCCAGAAATCAGAGTCTCTGGCCCCATCCCAGACCCACTGGGTCAGAATCTGCAATTTAACAAGAGCCCCAGGTGATTCATATGCACCATGAGGTTCGAGAAACGCTGCTTGAGCTCTAGCAGTTTCAAACCTGAGTAAAGTATGTCATTTGTTAAGGATTTCTTAACAGTCAAGGGCCATGCTGTCCACTACAGTAGCCATTAGTCACATGTGACTGTCGAGCACTTGAATTACGGCTAGTCCGAAATGAGTATATCAAATACACACTGCCCAGGACCTGATTATAATGTTTTTTGTCAATTATATCTAAATAATTAAAATACACACTGGGTTTTAAAGACTTAAGTAGGAAAAAATATAAAAGGTGTCATTAATAATTTTTATATTGACATATGTTGAAATGATAGTATTTTGGATATATGACATTAATAAAATGTACAGGCATACCTCCTAGATACTGTCACTTCCAGGCCACCTCAGTAAGGTGAAGATCATAATAAAGTCAAATGAATGTTCGTTTCCAGTGCATATAAAAGTTATGTTCACCCTACACCCTAGTTGGTTTCAGTGTGCAATGACATTATGTCTAAAAAAACCGATGTACGTGCCTTAATTAAAAAATACTTTATTGCTAAAAAATGCTACCCATCATCCTCTGAGCTTTGAGTTGTAATCATTGATCACAGATCTCCATAACAAATATAGTAATAATGAAACCGTTCGAAAGATCGTGAAAATTACCAAAATGTGACACAGGCACGAAGTGAACAAACGCCGTGGTTAGAACGGCAGTGATAGACTGGCTGGAAACAGGGTTCCCACAGACCCTCAGTTTGCGAAACACACAACATCTGTGAAATGCAATAAAACCAGGGATGCCTGTATTATTAAAATTAATGTCACCTGTTTTTAAAAAATAGGCCACTAGGGAATTTTAAATATTTTTTTAAGTTTATTTATTTTGAGAGAGAGAAAGCACACACACAAACAGGCAGGGGAGGGGCACAGAGAGAGAGAGAGAGAGAGAGAGAATCCCAAACAGGCTGTGGGCACAGAGCCCGACGCAGGGCTCGATCCCACGAACTATGAGAGGATGACCTGAGCTGAGATCAAGGGTCAGACACTTAACTGAATGAGCCACCCAGGTGCCCCTGGAGAATTTTAAATGACAGATTCGGCTCACATTCTAGTTCTGTGGAACAGCACCGGTCTGGGTCCTGTGATTGTGCGTTCAGTGGCACCTGGGACGATCTAACGTGGAATTACCCAAATGTTGCGTCGTGTGCCTCTGTGTGCTTCCTGGGAAGAAGGTTCGTGTTTCCATCAGTTCTCAGACAGGTCTGCACACCCACACTGGTCAAGGACCAGGAGTGAAAAGCAAACTCGGTTCACACAAGTTCTTCCCGGGAGCCTCCGAGTCCCAGCGGGGTGTAACCACCTGCCCCCGGGGAAGAAACGACCCTGCGCCCTGGCCCTCTGCTTCTTGGTGCCTTTTCGTTCCAGAGACTCAGGTGGTGAGAGCCTCGGCTAGCCGGGCCAGGAGGCCTCAGAAAGCTATGCCTGAGGGTGGGTTAGCCCCTTTCTTCACAGCTGGTGAAGGTGCTGGAGAATAGTTCAGCGAGGTGGAAGAGCAGAGGAAACGCTTCTCTGAGGGTGAGATAGGCAAGGATGGTTCCAGAACATTCTCTCATTGGGTTCAACCCTGCGGTGGGTCTGAGACAGGAAGAGCTTTTCCAAGATTCTCTGCAAGGTTTGCCCCTACTCCAGCTGATGGAAGGATGACAGCTAGCTTGAGCTTTTTAAAATTTTTTTTTTTAACATTTATTTATTTTTGAGACAGAGAAAGAGCATGAACGGGGGAGGGGCAGAGAGAGAGGGAGACACAGAATCGGAAGCAGGCTCCAGGCTCTGGTCCATCAGCCCAGAGCCCGACGCGGGGCTCGAACCCACGGACCGCAAGATCGTGACCCGAGCCGAAGTCGGACGCTCAACCGACTGAGCCACCCAGGCGCCCCATAGCTTGAGCTTTGTTAAAAAGGCTGGTCCTGAGGGTGACACTAGCCTTCTGGGAGAGTCCAAGGGGCGGCTTCCCCAGAACTGCCCAGGGTCCCACAGACTAAACTCTAAGCTCCTCCAGGGGCCAGAATCATGTCTTTGGGTGACCAGAAACTAACACATAGGCACGGACATGAGCTAGGATCCACCCCATGTGGTCCACGAGGCTCCACACGACTTCCCACACACGCCCCACCTGCCCCCTTGCTCGTTCCACACAACCGCACTGGTCGATGAACACGTGAGATGCAAGCCTGCCCTGGGGGCATTTCTGCCCTCTCCCATGTGGCACCACACCCATTCACTCCTTTCCTTTAAATCTTTGCTCCAAGGTCACATTGTAGGCGGGGTCTACCCCCTGCCCTGTCCTGCCCTCCATCGCCCTTACCTTCTCTCTGTTACCCATATTCTTATCACCTTCTATAGCTGTGTAATTGGTTTATCTGTTGTTTATTGTCTCCTGTAAGTCCCACGTGCCCAAGCAGTGCCTGACCCTGAAGCAGCACTCGGTAAACACGTGCGGAATGACCGTGTTACTCCTACCCGGAGCTCTGGTTTCCTGAAAGCCTACTGTGTGCTAACGACCGAGCCAGGTGTCTCCCCTGGCAATCGTTCGCACAACCATCTGGTCAGGTGGATGCTATTGTCCCATTTCACAAATGGAAAGACAGGTTCCCAGAGGTTAAGGCGGCTCACTGAGGTCAGACGGTAACCGCTGAGCCCTGACTCAACACCCAGAGCCGCACGAGTCAAAGCCCTGGGGTTCCATTGGGCTCTCCGATGGAGTAGGTTTCCTGCCCTCAGTCCCTGGTTCAGCTGCACTGGCCTGGGGCCGCCCCGCACCTAGAAAACCTCTCGGACTGCTGGGAAATGATGCTGTGGCAAGGAGACGCGGGTGAGTGTGTTTGTCTCGCTCTGTCCTTCAAACTACACCGCAAATTCAACTGGGCTCCCCTTTGTCCTTTCTTCTAGTGGGCTCGGATGTGTGCCCTTCAAGTTCTCCTCATGGAGTTGAACTATTATGTGATTAAACCTGTTCCTTTAGGCTGAAGCAGTGTTTGAGGAAACGAAACTCCCACAAAGCAAATACTGATTATTGCTTCTTGCCCAGAGATGTTGCCTGTTCTCCTGACAGACCTTGAGGCTAAGAGCCAGGAAGTTTGGATAAAGCTTACCAAATCTCTACTTACTACAAAAGGAGAAAGCCAAAGGGGCGGTAAATAGGGGGAAACACTCAACCTCCCAGGTAGTTAAATCAGTGCAAAATGAAAGCAAGCTCTGCTTTAGGGTCATTTCAGCAAATTTTAGAAGTGATACAGGTCCATGTTGGCAGGGGTATGGAGCTAGCTGCAGGCATCTTTATAAACTCCTGGGGTCTGCGGGAGGGCATTTACCTATGTGTATCAAAAGCCTTGAAGATGCCTGTTCTCTTCAATCAAACAATTCAGTTACAGGAAAATTCTTGAAAAATTATCATGAACGTTGCCCAAAATGTGTGTACATGGATGTCCAGGGAGCCTTGTTTATAACTGTTTTAATTTTGAAGAATTGGAAACAACCAAAATATTCAAAATAGGGCAATGGTTAAATGAATTATGGTATATCGATTCAGAGGAATACTTTGTAGCTATTAAAAAGAATGTTGAAGAATATTAATATAGAAAATATATGCTGACAAATGAAAATGTAAGGTTATAAAATAGTATGATAGTAGCACATCTTTATAAAAGCAACATGATTCTACTATAGACTTTGCAAACCAAGTGGGAGGATTATACCCAAATTTGACCCTGGAATGATGGGGTTATGCTTTTTTCTTAAACATTTTTTGGGGGCTCATGTGTGTTTTCTGTATTTTTCCTATAAACATGTAATATTTTGGGAGAAAAAAAATAAGTTGTTAAAAAAAAAATAAGTTCAGGGGTGCCTGGGTGGCTCAGTCCATTAAGCGTCTAACTTTGGCTCAGGTCATGATCACATGGTTCATGGGTTCGAGCCTGCGCTGGGCTCTGTGCTGACAGCTCAGAGCCTGGAGCCTGTTTTTGGATTCTGTGTCTCCCTCTCTCTCTGCTCCTCCCCTGCTCGTATTCTGTCTCTCTCTCTCTCTCTCTCTCTCTCTCTCTCAAAAATAAATAAATATTTTTTAAAAATTAAAAAAGTAAGTTCAGTTATCAGAAGTAGAACTTGGTGGAGTGAAGAAATACGTTAACATTTTAGCATTCCCACGGGAAAACAAATCCTACCAGAGTTCCTGTCTGGTTTTTAATTTTGTTTATACTTATGTTTAAAAAAAGCTAAAAAGGAATGCATTTATATCAGTGTTTTCAAACAGCTTACACTTTTCCTGCCAGAAGGTGTTGTGATTGGCAGGCGTGACAGTGGAATACTGTTTGGAAGCGATAGTGAATGAACTCAAACCACAACGGCCACATGGATGAATTTAAAAAGCAGAGTATCCAAGAGAAAGTCAGTTATAGAGGACTAGGTACCCAGTAGGATTCCAATTATATAAATTCCAAGCTCAGGCAAAACTAACCAATATATTGTTTGGGGGGATCTAATACATCTGTACTAAAACCATAAAGAGAAACGAGGATGATTAACAGGAGACTTCGAAACAGCATTTACTCAGGGACAGCAAAGAGGCACTGGACAAAGGTAGGGCCCCGGGGCACTTCTGACGTCCTGGTTATGTTGTTTTACTCCAGCTGAGTGGTGGGTACATGGATGTTCATTTCATAATTATTATTTAACTATATCAATTATATGTACTTTTTGATATAGTTTTATAATAAAGAAGGAAAAAAAGAGAAAAGAAAAGGGGATGATTTATCCTGCTTACAAAGGGCAGCCACATTGTCTGGCATTTTCCAAATGGTAACGAATGTTCTATACTTACTATGCGTGGGGATGGTTCTAAGTCTCCTTATGTATTTATTTTTTAATATATATATATATTTAATGTTTACTTTTGAGAGAGAGCAACTGAGCCACCAAGCGCCCCTCTGAGTCTCTTTAGACGCATTAACTAATTGAGCCTCATCCCAGTCTTGGGGAATAGATCCCCATTTTACACGTGAGGAAACTGAGACTAGAGAGGTTACGAATATGGTTCAAGATCACACAGCCACTAAGTGTCAGGGCCAGGAGCTGAACGAAAGCCTGTTGGGCTTCATTGCCACCATTTGGACCGCTCTGCAGTAATGCTCTCAGCGTGTTCTCGGTGATCAGGACTTTTCCTTTCTAGAGTATACAGTTGGCTCTTCAACAATGTGAACCTTAGGGGCATTGACCCCCTGTGCAGTCGAGAATTAGTGTATAACCTTCAACTCCCCCAAAACTTAATAGCCCACGGTTGACCAGAAGCCTTACTGATAACACAAATGGTCAACTGACACCTATTTTGGATGTTATATGTGTAATTACTGTAAACTAGAGGGCGCCTGGGTGGCTCAGTCAGTTAAAACGTCTGACTTCGGCTCAGGTCATGATCTCACAGTCCGTGGATTTGAGCCCCGCGTCGGGCTCTGTGCTGACAGCTCAGAGCCTGGAGCCTGCTTCGGATTCTGTGTCTCCCTTTCTCTCTGGCCCTTCCCTGCTCGTTCTCTCTCTCTCTCTCTCTCACTCTTTCTCAAAAATAAACATTAAAAAGAAATTTTTTAACGTACTGTAAACTAGAGAAAGGTAAACGTTAGGAAAACCATAAGGAAGAGAAATCACATCTGTCGTAACGTCCTGTGCTTACTGGAAAGATCTGCCTCGTTCAAACCCATGTTGCTCAAGGGTCAGCTGTAGCTGTGGTTTCACTTGACCCCTCCCGTCTTAACTTGGTAAAATAAGAGGGCATGGAGCCTTGCTCGAGGTCACGGTAGATAACGTGTGCCCTTCAGAGAAAACCACTGAATGTTCCCTGCCCGGCCGGAGTAGCTCTCCTTTGCTTTCGCTCAGATTTCCTTTCCTGTCAAGGCCCAACAGCGCTAATGGCTCCAGGAAAAGTCAGGCTGAGCTCGTAGTTGCTCTTCTGGGCCCGGACTTCTTGGTGGACTCCATCTGCTGTTCTTCGCTCCCGTTCTGGCTGGCAAGGGAAAGAGAACCAGAAAGCCCTCCCGAGGCAACAGTGGCAAAGACCTAAATTCTGTCAGGGATGCGGTTGACCAGAGGATGTGCTCTGCTGTCTTCTCACGATCTGAGGCTGCACGTTTCCTCCTGAAGCAGGCACGGCGGCTGACTTGCTCAGAGATCCTACCAGAAGCTGGTGGCCCAAGGAGTTAGGCCCCCCAGTCCACTTCCAGTCCTACCTCTGATTTCCTGGGCAACCTTTGGGTGCGTCCCAGCCGGCTTTGACCTCCGTGAACGTACTTACGAAATGAAGGAGGAGTCATTCTAACGCCTCCTGGGTGCGTTATCACTCTGGGCACCGAGCTGGGTGAGCCAGGGGCAGCCCTCTCTGGACCTGTTCCTGAACAGCTGCACACACAACAGGGCGGGCCTCACGGCCGGTGTGAGTGTGCGGGGATCAGGTCTGCCCTGTTTTGTCCCCTGGGCCCGAGGTGTTTCTCGGGGGAGCTCAGTTAGCGACTCAGATCGACCATTTCATGCCTTCTCCAGTTTTTTTCAAGACTCTTTCAGATATTCCACCCTGCTTTACCTCCTGATTTTGAGCAAATATCCCTTTTTACTTAAAAAAAAAAAAAAGGGGGGGGGGTGTGGGGAGATGGGTCTGGGTGGCTCTGTCGGCTGAGCGTCCAATTTCAGCTCAGGTCAGGATTTCGTGGTTCGTGGGTACGAGCCCCGCGTCGGGCTCTCTGCCGTCATTGGGGAGCCACTTCAGATCCTCTCTCCCTCTCTCCGTGCTCTCTCTCAAAAATAAATATGAAAAAAAGAAAAAAAGAATCTGTTCAGAATTGCCTAATTCTCCTGATACCAAAATTAACCTCCCTGTGTCTGTGCCCAACCTACTCTCCTTTCCCTCCCGAACGGAAGAAGCCAGCCACCCCGGCAGTATCTTGGGGCCCCTTCTCTCTTGCCCATTACTGTTTCTTCCATTAAAGATAGCATGTCTTTTCGTTCTCTGTCTTAGCGATTTTTGTCTTCGTCTTTGATTTTCAGCAAGTTTGTTATGTGCCGACATGTAGTTTTATTTAAAAATATTTTTCCTCTGGCATCTGCAGTGAAGTGACTTAAGGAAGTTCTACAAGATTACGACGACTACCCAACCAACTGAGTGAGTCGTCTTACTTAGTTCTACATATGGCTCTTTCAGGCACAAGACCGCCTACCCCATCGTGCCAGAATATTTACGTAGAGCACTTTTTTTTTTTTTTAATTTTTTTTTTCAACGTTTATTTATTTTTGGGACAGAGAGAGAGACAGAGCATGAACGGGGGAGGGGCAGAGAGAGAGGGAGACACAGAATCGGAAACAGGCTCCAGGCTCTGAGCCATCAGCCCAGAGCCCGACGCGGGGCTCGAACTCACGGACCGCGAGATCGTGACCTGGCTGAAGTCGGACGCTTAACCGACTGCGCCACCCAGGCGCCCCTGTAGAGCACTTTTAAATCAAAGTACTCCAAGTGCTTTCTCTATCCCCTCCATAAATATTTACCGGGCACTCTTTGTGAGCCAGGCCCCGAGCTGGGTGCTGGAGATACGGCGGAGGGCAGGAACGTGCAGAGCCCCACGTGCTAGGAGCTTCCAGTGGCTTTCAGTGGGTGTGACCCGCCTCCAGAGAGAATGGACTTTTGCTTCCAGCACACAGAGTGAAGGTCAACAGTCTTTATCCATCTGGTGTCCAGCTCGTTTGAAGCTGGGTTTCAGTCTTTGTGAGGACTGCTCCATTTCGAGTTGATTCTTCCTCCTGGGAAGGAAGCCGGTGGGGGAGTCTGGAGGTCTCCAAGCCCCTCCTCTGTGGTGGTCTTCTCCAGTAAGATGAACTTCTCAAAGCATTTTTAAGCTTCTCCGCTGCTCAGAGAGCCCTTCCAAATCAGCAAATCCCTTGAGGGGAAGAGAAGCATCTAGAGTCTGTCTCGCTGTGTCTCGCTTAGGTGCGGTTCCCCTTTCTGTGTGAACCCAGCTCAAGTTCTGTGTGCCTTTCAGGGCCCTGGACACCGGTGTGTGTCTCTCAACCCTTTGCTTGGCTCCTGAGCCCCGTGGCTGCTGTGTTTCGCTTGACTTCCCTGTCTTCCTGCTCTGCTTGCAAAGGGACAAATGCCTCAAAGGGAGACCGGCCGCTCAGAAGGTCAGGCTCACGGCCACACTGCCCTTCTCTAGTAGCGTGGACCCCTCTCCCTGGCTGTCTTGGTAGCTCTACAATGGCCATGAAGCCGCTTGTGATTTAATTCCGTTTTCTGTCTGTTCTCGGCAGAAAAGTTGCTATAATACAACTTAGTCTGACGTGGCCCAAAGTGAGCCACGGGACGAATGCCATTTTAATTGTCAGAACTTTTTAGCACCTGCGATCCACACCCCTGTTCTGCTCACCAGCGGAGCCCGCCTTCCGCCGAGCGTCCCGACCTGTCTCTCTTCGCTGCTGTGCGCCTCATTGCTTCATGCTGTCTCCCCACTCCCTGCCTGTCTGGATGCGAGATTTCAAGATTGTGTTCCATTCCAACAATGGTGTGGATGTGGGCGGCTGAGCACCCACCTGCCCTCCAGAGCCGGTGACGGGGTGCGGCGAAGCTGGTTGTGTTCCTGACGTTAGTTAACTCAGGTTCGGGTCCTCCGATGAGCTGTTGGTTTCGTTTGGTTCGGCTCGGCGCTCTCTCTAGCGGGCGAGAAAGCCCTGGACTTTCTTCTTCGTTTCTTTTCGGGATGTTTGACGGTGTGGAGGAACTTGTTGGGAATTAGAAGTGGAAATCATTTTTTTTCCCCCTCTATTTTCATAGTCTGCACTGAGATTTTGCATGTGAATGGGGCAAATATTGAAACCAATTTAACAGTGATACAGCAGTTCGTTTGTCTTTTAGGCACAGGTGTCCCACGCGACCTGTCTATGTTATGTAAGCTCACAGCGTCCTCACTTATGGTGGCAGTTCTGTTTCTCATTTTAGGTACCCATAAAAATCGAAACACAATCACTCTTGTTCTTGACTACATACTTCACACGTTTCATTCCATTTACTCCTTACCGTAACCCAAGGAGACTAGTATTAATTTTTCCATTTAGACTTTGATGTCGCTCCCTTAGCAGAACAAGCCTTTGAGTCTAGCCCTGTGGGACTCCCAGTCATGGTGCTTGGCAGGCCTGCTCTCTGGCTCTCCACGTGGCTGTTCCTGCCATGGGTATTATCTGCTCTCCTGAGACTTATCTTTGCAGAATTACGGAGGAGATCAGCCACTTCATCCCAACTGATTTGTGTTAAAGAATGAGATTGTGCAAGCTGGGCAAGACCAGACTTTCTGAGGATTTCTCATCTCCTTAGGAAAGAATGTGTGGCAACTTATTTTGGCAAAGTACAAACTGGTGTATTATTAACTTGCTGTGAGTCAGGATGTTTGTTTTGTGTGATTTTTTTTTTTTTTTTTTTTTTTTTGAGATCTTGAAGCCAGAACTGCCAACAACAACAACAAAAGGATTAATTGTGAACTAATTTATTGTATCTGTCATTCTTGATTTCAGGCAAGTCTACTTAGCATTAACAGCACTTGTACAGAGATGGGAAATTTTGACAATGCTAATGTCACTGGAGAAATAGAGTTTGCCATTCGTTATTGCTTCAAAACCTGCTCTTTAGAAATATGCATCAAGGCCTGTAAGAATCTTGCCTATGGAGAGGACAAGAAGAAAAACTGCAATCCGTAAGTTTCTTTTTCTAAGTTTTGACATTAGATGATAAGCATATTGGGTCTAAAGTTTATATAGGAAAGTAAAAGTCGAAAATAAACCAAGACAATTGTAAAAAACAAAAACAAAAACTAAACTAGAAAGCCATAACAAGAATTATTTTAAGGCTGCACTAATTCAAACAATGTGCTATTGATGCAATGATAGATAAGTAGGTCAACTGAGCAGAATCAGAGGTCCAGATGCAGACCTAAGCTATATTTGGGAGTTTCTAGGATCAAGGGGCTATTAGAAATCAGTGTGGAAAAGATGAGTGTCAATGCATGCTGTTGGGAAATTTGACTTCCCATACAGGAAAAACCAAACCAAAAACCTGTCTCACACAATCTGTAAACAGATTAAAGATTTTTTCCAGGGCACCTGGGTGGCTCAGTCAGTTGAGCGTCTGACTCTTGATTTCGGCTCAGGTCATGAATCCAAGGTCATGGGATCGAGCCATGCATTGGGCTTTGTGCTGAGCCTGGAGCCTGTTTAAGATTCTCTCTCTCCCTTTGCCCCTCTCCCCTGTGGTGCTCTCTTTCTTTAAAAAAAAGGTGGGGTTTTTTTCCCAATTGCTATGAAAGGATATCACATTAATTTTTAGGGTGCATTTCCCTGATTACTAAGAAAGATGAGCAACTTAGACACTTAGGGGTCACCTTCTGTGAACTTCCCATTCCCATCTTCTGCCATTTTTCTATTGGGTTGTCATTTTTGTCATTTATTTACAGCAGGGTGGGAGTTTTTTTAAACCCATTCTTCATTGGTTATGTGTATTTTGCATATCTTCTACTTGTTACTTGTTTTCTAACATTGTTTATGATAGCTTCCCTTGCAGAGAATTTGATGTCCAGTTTATCAGTCTTTTCCTTTAAAATGCCTGCCTGTTGAGTCTGCAGAAAAACTGAAGGTTATAAATCTCTTCTCTACTTTCATCTATTAGAATGTTTTCATACTTAGATCCTTTCACATTACAACTGGAATTGATTTTCTGTGTATGGCTTAAGGTTAAGGACCACCTCTTTGTCTTTCTCTTGCCTACATGGCAAGCTTTGAGCACAGTTTTTTGATTACCAGTTAGGGAGGGGGGATAGACCGTTGGTCCAACCAGACTCTCCTCTGCTCTGAAACTTTCAGGGTAGACACGAAGCACAGATGAAGTACATCACTGTCGCACTCATGGTTCTCCAAAACAGGGTCCTTCTTGTCTTGCTAGTGTCTTCTGTTATCCCCCCAACTTATACCTTATGCTTAGGAAACCTGGAATAGTCGTTGTTTCAAAGCTATCGCCCTGACTTTTCCAAACAGAGGCATTCCTCATGTTTGTTCTGGGACTGCCTTCCCAATGCCACTGCTACAAGGAGCAACCCTGATCCTGTCCATTTTTCAGACTCCAGTCCAGTCAGAGACATTTACTCAGCCCTTGACTGTGCATGCATGCTGGGCCTCTGCTGTAATTCTCAGAAGGACTATAGTGAGGTGGTTGAGAGGATGGACATTGAACCCTGGTCCACCATGTATGCAGTTTGACCTTGGACAAGCCACTCAACCTCTCAATACCTCAGTTCCCTCACTGTAACATGGGAATAATAATAGCACCTACTTCAAAGGATTGTTGTGGTGTTTCCCTGAATTTGCCCGTACTGAGCCTTCAGAACAATGTCTAGAACATGATGAACACTCAACAGATAGGAAGCAAGTGACACAGGAAGTACACAGACAAATAGACCTAAAAATCCACAATAGGGACCCCCTTGAGGTTTGGGCCAAATACTCAGCTGTTGACACACAGGACAAGATTTCATGCGGTCTGTCACAGAGTGGCTGCTGGTGAGCCACTGGGCGTGGCTCAGTGCTGGGGAAGATGGGAGCTCTGAGCAGCCAGAGTGGAGACTGCTAAACTCCCAGGGCAGTCAGGGAGACACAGCAGTAGGACCTGTCCAGCCCTGGAGTAAGGGCTACTGTAACTCACCCCAGCTGAGCAAAATCAAACCTTGCCAGGGGCAAACTGACTTGCCCATCAGTGAAATGCCTGCTAGAACAAAACTCCATGCTTTTTCAAGGAAAAATAGCCCAGAGAGGATTCTGGGACAGTGGCAGGGTGGGAAGCACCAGGAATCGGTCTCCCTTTGCAGACAACAATCGCACCGGTACCATCTGTCCGATGTAACTATTTTGAAACTCTGGAGTCTAGTGAAGGCTGGCAACTTCCAGGAGAAGCCTTGGATGGGACATCGAGGTCAATTTCAGTCAATGTCAGTTCTTAGCAGGATAGCAGCTACCCATCCCTCACTCGCAGCCACAGCCATGCCAGTGTTCCTGGAGCAGCTCACACATCTCTCACAGGAGTCCACGTGGGATTTCTGTCCTCCAAATATCAGGGATCTGTGCTCTGACTGCAGGTTGCCGCTTCTGATCACAGAGGCACAGACACAGAGGTGGGCAGCCATTACTGTATCTCCTCCAGTTACTGGGATCCAAAGGGGGTCCTCAGGGGGGTTACCCACAGATTTTTCATCAGCTACTATAGAGGCCAGAAGGCAGTAAGGAAATATATTCAAAGTACTAAAAGGAAAAAAAAAAAAAAAAGCTGTCAACCAAGAACCCGATAGCCAGCAAAGCTGTTCTTCAGGTTTCTGTTCTGAGGCAGATACTAAGACATTCTTGGATAAACAAAAGCCAAGGGACTTTGTTAACACTAGAAATTTCTGTCTTGCAAGAAATGCTCTAAGGGGCCCTGCAGGGTGGGCCGGAAGGATACCAGACAGTAACTCAAAGACGTACAAAGAAAGAAAGACCTCAGGAAAAGCAAATACACAGGCAATTATAAAAGCAAGTATTATTTAACCGTGGCATGTGCTTCCACTGTTTGTTTTCCACAAGACTTAAGAGACTAATATATATATTTTTAATTATTCATCTCCGACTGTTGCTGTAACTTTCGTTTGTAACTCCACACTGTTTTTAAACTAATTTAAGAGCGGAATGCATTTAAAGGAATGATTAGTTGGTGACTTTGGTCACGCAGTGTAGAAAGGTGCAATTCTGTGACCTCGGCAATGCACAGAGGTGAGGTTGGCACTATAAAGAAACCGAGGGGGGCGCCTGGATGGCTCAGTCCCTTGAGCATCGACTCCGGCTCAGGTCATGATCTCGTGGTTCGTGGATTTGAGCCCCGGGTAGGGCTTACTGCTGACAGTGCAGAGCCCGCTTCTGATCCTCTGCCCCCCTCTTTCTCTGCCCCACCCCCCCTTCTCTCTCAAAAATAAACATTAAAAAAAAAGAACATCTACAAAAAGAAATGAGAATGGAATTTAAACATTTCACCACAAAATTGAGCTAAATACGAAGAATGAATACAATAACACAGGTAGTGAGGGACACTGATGCTAGAAGATAGAAACAAATGGCAAGTGACAGAAGGAAGTCCCTCCTTATCAGAGTTACTTTCAAATGTCAATGATTTAGAGACAGAAATTGTCAGAATGGATAAAAACATAGGAGCCAAAGGTTGCCAGGATCAGGTTCTTGGGCCCGACAACAATAGAAACAAGGCTGGACCCCACAATCAAAGTACAGGCAAGGCTTTATTGGGGCCGCAGCTCGAGCTGAAGAGAGAGACGGCACTAACAGAGCAGTTGGGCTGATGGCCTTGTGCAGGGAAGAGGCTGGCCTCATGAAACGGGAGGAGGGGGGAGCAGGGGAGGCCCCTTTCTACAGAGAAAGTCACCTCATCCTGATCGGTTGGAAGGCAACTCAGGCTTCTTATTGGTGCTTTTTGGAGCTGGGGTCCTCTGCTTTAAGTCCAGCTTGTACATGGGGCCACATCCTGGCTCCACTTTGCAAGGGAAGCAGTTTAACAATTGCAGCTGACAGGGGAACGTGGGTGGCTCAGCCGGTTAAGCATCTGACTTCAGCTCAGGTCATGATCCTCATGGTTCGTGAGTTCGAGCCCCACATCGGGCCCTGTGCTGACAGCTCGGAGCCTGGAGCCTGCTTCGGATTCTGTGTCTCCCTCTCTCTCTGCCCTTCCCACTCACGCTCTGTCTATCTCAAAAATAAACATCAAAAAAACAAAAACAATTGCAGCTGACAGAAAGTGTCCGAGGTGCACAATCTTTTGCTTGGGGCTAGTTCCCAGGGACCCTCAGTGTCTCTCAGCTCTGTGCCCTCTACAAGAGACTCCCTCCGGATCCAAAGACAGAAACAGAAGATCTTCCATGTAAATAGTAACCAGAAGAGAACAGGAGAGGCTGTGCTAATATCACACAAAATAGACTTTTTTTCAAAAATTTTTTTTACTTATTTTTGAGAGAGCATGAGCGGGGGAGGGGCAAAGAGAGAGAAGGGGACAGAGGATCCGTAGCAGCGAGCAGCGAGCCCGATGTGGGGCTCCAACCCACGAACAGTGAGCACGTGACCAGAGCCAAAGTTGGTCACTCAACCGACTGAGCCACCTAAGTGCCCTACACAAAACAGACTTTAAAGCAACAAAGATCATAAAAGATAAAGGATGTTATATGCCAATAAGAGGTTCAGTACAGCAAGATGTCACTGGTCTGTTTTACTTCGGGAGAGTCAAGCCTGTGGGGAGCGCGCCTGGGGATGGAAGGGTCCTTGCTGTTACCAAAACTGCCAGAGCAACACCAGGACAGTCTCGGGACCTCCCTGGAGGGAGGGGTCCTTCCGGACAGGATTTCAGGGGATGGGCAGAATGCGGGAGGAGAGGCCCCGCAAGGGAGAAGTAAAGTGTGAGGCATGTACTTTCTATTTCCACTTTTTTTTTTTTTTTTTTTTTTTGGCGGGTTGGAGGAAGCAATCAGTGGAGGGAGGACGAGCTGGCACGGGGCTTCCACACCCAGGCGGGATAGAGAATCTGTCACTCGTGCAGCCTCAGCAGCCCAGCCTCTGGTTCCAGGATTGTTACCAAATGGCGAGGAATGAGCGATGGGGTAGGATGAGCGAGGGGTAGGGCATGAGGAAAGCAGGGGAGCTTCCCACCCCCAGGAACATTCCAGAGGATTATGGCCAAAGACTGTGTAAACCAGAAGCCATATACCCAGCACTATCATTGTTCCCTGTCAGGGGAGGCCACCAAGCCCTGTCAACCTCAAATCCAGCGAGAAGCAGGGTACAGAAAATGCTGATGTGTGATTCTCCTCCTCCTGATCCCTTTGTCCCCCACCCCCACCCCCTGGTTGAGCTTTCACCCTGTCCTGTCTGCGTTTGGCCACCAGGTACGTGAAGACCTACCTGCTGCCTGACAGATCCTCCCAGGGAAAACGCAAGACTGGAGTCCAAAGGAACACCGTGGACCCAACCTTCCAAGAGACCTTGAAGGTACTTGCTGGGCAAATACTCACATGCTAAGTCCCCCATCCCAGGCTGGGCACACGGGGCCAGAGTTCAGCAGAGTGTTCTTTGAAACTCTCGAGTCAGTTAAACATAAGTAACAGACACTTGTACGTTTCTGCAGGCCTCTGTCAATCAGTGACAGGTCGGTAGAAACTAAATGGCAGCCTTTGTACAGGAAAAGTGCAGAGTCTGCTGGACTTGAGAAGGCATTTGATTAATGATTTCTGAGAAAATGGTGGAAAAGAACCTGGCTGCCTCCCAAGCTCTAAAACTGGTTTGTCCTATCGAATTTTTATGACTCTCAGAGAGGGACTTCTCGGCCGGGTACCCTGTGTATTCCTCTGCTGAGTTACCATCTACATCAAAGTGTATCGTAATCACTTGGCAACCCCAGGCAGCTGCTTTTATGGAAAAAAAAAAAAAAAATAGTCATCTTATGAAAAACATCGTACAGAGGAATTGCTTGGATTTTCACTTTGGTGCTGAGAAATCACGATTTGTGATGTGGGACAGAGCTAGAAAGTGACTCTGGGGATTTGGGGTCGACAGGTGGAGAGGATGTCCGGCATCGGCTGAGAGCTAGATGTGGGAGGCTCCGTGCTAGAAGAACGGTCCAGATGCGCTGGGCCATACCCAGTCAGCACTGGGCATCCCAGGGACCCCATTGTTAAGCCTGAACCAGGAGAGGGCCTGATTTGCCTTCCTTGGCAAGTAGGGACACTTCTGAATGCCCAGCCAGGAACCATCTGGCCAGCTGACGTGAGTCCCATTTGTTAAGTAATAAAAGCCACTGTTTTCTGTGTCCCTGCTGTGGCCAAGTATTTTCTATACCCCCTGAGCTAGGTATTGCAATCCTCGTTTCCCAGTGGGGAAACCGAGGCATAGAGAGTACTCAGAAGGACAACTCTAACTCACAAGGGACTAGCAGACCTCCACAAGATTTATGTTCATAGGACTCCCCAAAGGATGGTTTAAAAAAATTTTTTTAATGTTTTTATTTATTTTTGAGAGAGAGAGAGAGAGAGAGACAGAATGTGAGTGGGGGAGGGGCAGAGAGAGAGAGAGAGAGAGAGAGGGAGACACAGAATCCGACAGAGCCCGACATGGGGCTCGAACCCACAAACTGTGAGATCATGACCTGAGCCAAAATTGGAAGCTTAACTGACTGAGCCACCCAGGCACCCCGCCAAAGGATGTTTTTTAAAGTAGCCTGTGGTTCAGCAGGTGTGGGTGGAGCTTAACGGATCACCGGTCTAGGACCCCTCTGGTACCAAGTCGCTAGAGACTGGTCTTCAGGTGGTTTTGCTCATGTATCTGCTGAAAGAGTTTTGAACAGCTGTGTACCACCTCACACATTGTAAGTTCTTATCTAAAACCACACGTTATAAGTTTAAGGTGTTTTGTACCAAACAGATAAATATTTCACATTTTATGAAATGAGACAAAGAGGAGGATTGACTATATTTTAGATAAGTATATAGTTTGATTTTTAAAGTTTTAGCCACCTTATTCAAAATGCACGCAGGGGGCGCGCCTGGGTGGCTCAGTCGGTTGAGACTTCGGTTCAGGTCATGATCTTGTGGTCTATGAGTTCAAGTCCCGCGTCAGGCTCTGTGCTGACAGCCTGGAGCCTGCTTCAGATTCTGTGTCTCCCTCTCTCTCTGCCCCTCCCCCACTCATGCTCTGTCTCTCTCTGTCTCAGAAATAAACATTAAAATGCATGCAGAATCTCAAAGAAAACACCTAAAATTTGTATCCGTTGGTTCTACCCAGTAGATGGTAAAT
The DNA here is from genome assembly GCF_018350155.1 of Leopardus geoffroyi. Taxonomy (NCBI): domain Eukaryota; kingdom Metazoa; phylum Chordata; class Mammalia; order Carnivora; family Felidae; genus Leopardus; species Leopardus geoffroyi. The sequence goes on from NC_059332.1 coordinate 143,161,356, forward strand.
GTTTCGGTTGTCCTGGAAAACTCTCCGGATACATTGAAGAGAATCCGTGTCCCTCATCTGTTCTCAAATCAGAGGATCCTGACACGGGTCAAGACTTACTTTTCACAGAAAGGCATGTGAGGCAGCAAAGATGGGGGGGAAGAGAAGCGGAGCAATCATTGAGAGTTTTCAGAAATCAGTGTTTCAGATGATCTCTGTGTTTAGCACGCGGGAGGTTCTTCCAACCATGGGCAAGACCCCAAGAGAGACTGGCGTTTGAGAACTGTTCTCCGCCAGTTTCAAGAACATTCCTGTGCAAACTGAGGATCTAGAAGCTGATCCTCAAGGTTTTCTAAGCAGAAGGAAAGCCGTCCTGCACCCCCAGGGCTGCTGGCACCCCACCTGAAGACCAGTGTAGGGGGCCGGGGAAGGATGGAATGCGAGCCCTGATCTGGGAGGTGTTGGGCGCCCCTGGACAGCGGCGGTCTGCGTTCGTGGGGCTGGGCGCCCAGGGGAAGCTGTAGCAACCCCATGGTCTGCCAGGACCGCCTCGTGGATGTACCATGGCGATGGGAACAGGTCTTGTTTCCAAAAGCGACTTAGTGGACCAAAGGGAGCAGTCCCGTTGGTCGCTGGGGAGGAGGGGCGCTCGTGTGTGAGCACCTGAGAAGCAGGTCTGCGTTCCCGAGGGAGTGGAGGACAGGGCTTTCCGCACACAGGGTGGATGGAGATCACATGGGGGACAGTCACCTGCCCTCCCTGGGACGATTCTTAGAGGGAGCAGGTGCGGCGCCGTGAGCGGTCAGCCCACACAGCCGGCTGGGCGTGTGGCCGTGTAGGGAATAACCAGGTTAACTTAGAGTTTACGGACAGACTGGGGAAGGAGTGCAGGGCAGAGTCAGAAACGGACCATGGACTTGAGGGAAGACAGACGGAGAATCAGCCCAAGGCAGTAGAGGGATGTGGCTTCCGACCACAATGGGTGCTGATAATCCCAGAGGGAAGAAGAGGGGGGGCGAGGGCGGAAGGCAGCCCGGCCTGAGTGGGGGCTGTTCACCTGCCTGAGCCCACTTCCCCTCCCTCCTGTCCATCATCTACCTGGAAGGGCACTAATGGTGGTCAGGAGACGCGACTCAGGGAAATGTGAGCGGCTGCTGTAAGTGGGTGTGAGGGTCCCGCCCCCAGTGTGACAGGAGCACACCCTCAACACACTGTCGCGGGGGCAGCACAGGGCAGAGAGCAGGCTCCCGAGGTCTGCAGGGCAGATCCGAGGTCTGGCCTGCTGGGCCCCCAATGAGGAAGCCCTAAGACTGGCTGTTGCCCCTGTAAATTGGTGAATGGCAATACTCGCCTCGGGTGCTCCCGAGGGGTAAGGAGCAATGTAGCTAAAAGTCTGGTGCCACACAAGCGTTCAGCAAAGTTTGACTTTTGTTGTTATTGAGAAAATGCAACAAAGAAGCTTGGAACAGGCTGTCAGAGGCTGAGTGGAGTCAGTGGCTCTTGGGAAGCCTGGCTGTGTGCCTGGCCTTCGGGAAGGGGCACAGGGCACCCTCACACAGGGCCTTTGGCCTCTAGTCCCCTTGGGGGCAGAAGCCCACCCTCACTGGAGGGGAGGCGCAAGCTTTCTTGGCCTCCGTCTGGGCTGAGGCTTCTGGGGGGGGGGAGAGGGGGGGGCAAGGGGAGGATGGTCAAGAAATACTGTGTGACCCTGAGTGCTGGCATGGACCCGTCTAGGCAAATGCCCATGCTAAAAACTCATGCTTTACATTAAAAAAACCAACAGCAGCAAAACCCGAGAACCTTGTTTTCAGTATTTTTGGACAATCCTGGCCAGGCAAGTTCAGATCCTGAGCTGGGACAGATCTCGACTTGAGCTGGATGGGGACTTTCATCCTTGCCTTGGGGACAGAACTTGACAGCGAGAGAGGACTTAGCAACCCAGTCTTCCCCCCCCCACCCCCCACCCCTCCCCGGGGCTGAGCACAGGCCACTTAGCTGGGGAGGAAGCAGAGACACCCCTCACCCCCGCTCCAAGCTGCTCAGCACATCCTGACCCCATCAGGACCCCGGCTCCAGCCTGTGGGAGGAAGGCCCGTGTGGCCCGGGGGAGGGGGGGCAGTGTGGGCTGGGGGCCCAGACTGACCGCCTCTGTTCTGCCTCCACAGTACCGGGTGGAGCCCGCCCAGCTGGTGACCCGGCGGCTGCAGGTCTCCGTGTGGCACCTGGGCATGCTCACCCGGAGGGTGTTTCTTGGAGAGGTGACCATTCCTCTGGCCACATGGGACTTTGAAGACAGCTCGACGCAGTGTTTCTGCTGGTATCCGCTGAGGGCCAAGGTGATGTGTGGTTTGGGACTGAGCTACCCCACTCCCACTGTGAAAACGAAACCCATTCAAAGGGATTGGAGAAGAGAAAACCTACCAGGAAACCTTGGCTGTGACTCTTAGATAGGAACATCCCACGGAGGAGAGGCTTCATATTGCGATCTCCGGGGTGGGGTTGGGCTGAGGGATCTTTTCCTGCTCAGGTTTGTGCCAAGCACCCGAGAGCCCCTTCCTCAGCGTAACCCAAACAGCAGCCTGGGTCAGGTCTCGGGGTTGAGGCCTCCCCTGCGGGCCACATGCTGCCCCTGACTTCGGGATCACTTGGTTTCAGCAGGGGAGCCCTTGCCTCCCTGCTGCCGTAGCCAGAGTCCACTGCCTGCACCAGTCAGACCGCCCCCTGTCATGCAGGCTGTGAGGTATTGTTTCTAGATGCCCGACCCAGGCACTCCCAGAACAGTAATAGCTGAAGAAAGCTGGGCCAGATGCTCTCGGCAGGGCCAGGGCTGCCCTGACCAGCAGGGATTTCAGGGCAGGGCGTGGGGGAGGCCAGGAGAGGAGGAGCTGATAGGTTTAGGGGTCTGCTCACAGGCCACGCAGGTAAGAGGAGAGCCAGGGGAGAAAGGTTCACCTTTCCGGGCAGCTGCTTTTTACTTTCTGTGCCAAGATCCAAGGTTGGGAGAGGGTACGGATGAGGTCATAGGGGAGGAGGAGCGTGGGGCCCTGTCATCTAAGAAATGACTACAGGTGTGCCAATTGCCCCAAAGTCTGGCAGTGAGGCTGTTTCCACCAGGCCGGGGCAGGTCCTGTGTGCTGTTTCCTCTCAGAAGCCAGGGAGGCTGATTCGCCATCTCTCTGATTCCCGGCTTCAGTCAGGTCAAACCGCAAGGGTCTCCAGCCACCTGCTCTCTGTGCTGCTCTGCGCAGCTCGATATCTACATCCTGGCACCTTACGCTCACCCTTCTCAGAGCCTAGTTTGTCCGCAGACATCCACTTGGGAGGTCTGCTTGGAATGCTTTCTCCTGTCCAAGGTCTGCCTAAGACTTAGCTGAAATCCCACCTCCTCCATGAAGGCTTCCTTGATTCTCCCTGCCAGACGTGCTTTCCCCCAGGATCCTGTACTTGGGTGCCCCGCCTGTCTTTTCCCTCTAGGACCCCTTGCTTAGGGACAAGACTAGCCGCCACCAAGGCTGGTGGGAAGAGAAGGTGCCAGGCTAAAAGACGTCCCTCCTAATACCAGCTAATAGACAGTGCCACCCCTCCCCCCACCCCGGCTCACCCTGCTGGGTTGGGAGGGTCCTGCTCACAGGCCTGCCCCGTTAGTGCAGGTTTCCGGAAAGTGAGGGTGGAGGCACCCGAGGGCCAGCTGCCTGCGTGGGAGGCAGCCAGGAGACCTAGAGGCCAGTGTAGACAGGGGCTGGCCCCACCCTCTCCTAGGAGTCCTTGTCCTGGGCAACCGTTCCTCTTGCACGGGGATGAATCTAGACCCTTCCTCTGCCCCTCAGGGTTAAAGATAGGATTGGCTTGTAGTCTGGCCAAATCACTCCAGACCAGAGAAGCCACCGGGTATGCAGGGGAGTGTGCTCAGGGCAGTGGAGTGGGAATGGAGAGTCCCACAAAGGCAGGAAGGACCAGTCCCGCCATGGGCATGTCCACTCCACCCCAGGGCACTCCCCAACCTGTGGGGAAGGGGGATAATTAGAGGAGCCCAGAAAGTTCTGGGGGCTGAGGAATCCTGCCTGTGCTTCTGTCTCTCGCCCCAGGCAGAGAAACATGAAGACAGCATTCTTCCAAATAATGGAGAACTTGCAGTCCGGGCCAAACTGGTCTTCCCTGCGGGGCCCAGAAAGCTCAAAGAGGCCCAAGAAGGTAGGTGGCGTCCAGCCCCACGAATGTTCATCTGTCACCGTGTCACTGTCTCCAGAGCAACAGGTGGGGTGATGATTTCCTTTTCTGCCACCCGCTGAGCCTGCAATGCTCCAGTGACTTTCCAGGATCTGGGAAGCTCAGCCTGAGGAGTGGGTTCTTGGAACCTATGACTTGGAACGGAAGTGAGGGGCCAAAGAGGCCACCACGCCTTTGATGTCCATTTTGCGAGGCTCTGAGGACACCAGCCCTGGGGCTTTCCTCCCAGGGGGCTGGTGGTCTGGACAGTCCCCCTGGTGCAAACCACCCCGCTGCCACCTGTCTGGAACAGGGAATGTTCCCCTGACGGCCTGCACGTAGGTTGGGAGTATGGCTCCTTAGGAGAACCAAGAGCACACCTCAAGGCGCTGGGGCCTACAAGGCTCTGCGTGAATGCGCACCGGCTCCCAAGCAGGGAGCTATTGCCCAGCAAGATAAGGGATCAAGGGCAGGCGCTTGAGGTGCTTACAGGAGATTTAAGTGAAATAAAGTGGGGCTTATGGAAGAGAGGAGGGTGGAGGGGGACGAGGGAACGCGTGATCCCATGATGCGTTTAGTGACCTCTTACTTGAGCTCTTACAGAGCTCACAGGGCCACCAGCAGGCCAACCCCCTAGAAGAGAGGTCTTGGGGCCCCCACATCCCCCCAAACCACCCCCTGCAGCTAGACCGAAACCCCTACAGCCTTCCTCTCCTTGGGTCCCTCTTTACTATCTTTGCAGCTTCCACTCTTGGATTTGGGTGATCCCTCCATCCTGTCGCCACGCTGGCCTTGCAGTGGGACAGCATGTGAACAAGGCCAGCAGAGCCTTCCCGCAGTGGATGTCCTCCTCTTCCCGTCTGCTCCCTTGGGGCCTCGGGGCTCTAACGTCCTCTTGCTGTCGGTTTTGGGGTGCTACGTGGTATCGTGTGCCACGTGCAGAAGTGGGGCTCACAGCAAATGCTGCTTTCCTTCCAGGGACGGGAGATGGGCCATCCCCTAACGGTCAGCTTTGTCTGGTCGTGCTGGGAGCCAAGAATTTACCTGTGCGGTCAGATGGTACCCTAAACTCCTTTGTTAAGGGGTAAGTATTCTATTTAATCAACCATCATTTACCGATTCCTGGAAGCTACATAGGAAACACCAGAAAGGGCAAGCCATTTTGAATTTGTATTTTAGCTTTCCTGGGAAAATCCGACACTGTGTTAAAGACTCCGATTTCCAGAACTCAGGGGATTTGGCCGTGTGGAGGCTAGATCTGGAACGCTACATTTTAACCCCAAACCCAGATCTTACTGGTTCATATAATTGCATCAGAAAGTCAGCCTTGCCTGGCTGCAACGGAGCTTGGAAAAAAGCAGTGCGTTTGGCACGCATTCCCTCAGCTTAGCATCTCCTCCTGGATTAACAAGAAGATAGATGGGAGTCTGTTTATTTCATCCTTATCCACTACAGGTGTGCCGGTGTCTCTAAAAGTAAAGCAACACCATTAATTACTATACAGAATTGCTTCGTCCCCAGTGACATAATGGAAAAATGGGGGCTTACCGTGTCAAGACAGCGCTGAGTTCCTATCCTCAGGCTGCCACATAACATATGGCCTTGGGCGACTTATGTGGCCCTTCTGCATTTACTTCCTGAGAACAGGGTTAAGGGGAGAGAATGTGTGTGCGGAGTCCCCGTCCCTGGGTAGCAGGTCTAAAGCCCTGCTTTGCCTGGTGGTAGGCATTACCGAGGAGGGGGGATTACGATGAGGGGCCGAGTGGCCTGGAATCCCAATTACCCTTAGCGTCTGGAGCAGACTTTAGCCCTAAATCCGGAACATCCTAGCAAGAGGTCACATGGCCAATCTTGCGATTCCCATCCTGGTTCCCGGCTTGGAATTTTTCTTCTGTGGTGGATTTAGCCCTTCCGGAGGGCACCAGGGGCGGAAGCCGGGCAGGACAGGAACTGCAGAGTCAGGGTCTCTCTCTCTCTCTCCTGCAGCTGCCTCACTCTGCCAGACCAACACAAGCTGAAGCTCAAGTCCCCAGTCGTCAAGAAGCAAGCTTGCCCCCAGTGGAAGCACTCCTTCACGTTCAGTGGCGTAAGCCCTTCTCAGCTGAGGCAGTCCAGCCTGGAGTTAACCGTCTGGGACCAGGCCATCTTTGGTGTGAACGACCGCTTGCTGGGGGCAGCCAGGCTTGGTTCCAGTAAGTCCGTCCGAGGTATTTATTGGGCCTAAGCAGCACGGCTTATCCTTAGCGACTGTCTTACGTGGTTACCACTGAAAGGGCAATCGTGCTTCCATGATGGCAGGTGATTTGACGGACTCGGAAATGGCCTAACTCACCATAATTAAGGAGATGGCCACGTCTAGTTCTTACTCTACAACTGAGCTCTAATAGAGAAGCATTTCAACAATTTAGATCAGATGTAGATGTGCTAACGACACAAAAATGATAGGCTTCAAAATGGGCTGGGAACAGTACTGGCTTTTGTTCGTGGTGTCCATCATAAAAGGATTATTTTCTTACGGGAAAATACCTTAATCCAAACAAATGGCGACTCAAAGTAGCTCAGGAAGAGTGGGACGAAAGGGTGATGCTCCTCAGTGTTGCTGGGCTGGGGTGCTGCTGGCTTTGTGGGGGAGGCGGCCCTTGGTGCAGGGGGTCGCACACCCTGGCCCCTGCCCACAAGTAGTGCCCCTCAAACACTGTGCCAACCAGAGACACCTGCACCCATCTCCAGAGGCGCCCCCCCCCCCCCCCCCCGCCTGACGCCCTCTGAAGACAAACCAGAATCGTCGTTCAATTACTGTTTTGAAAGGAACATTGCTCAAGGCACACCCCCTTCCCATCTGCAAACCTGGCTCCCAGTCTGGGACACCCCCTCCCCTCGATCCACAGCCACAGTAATGTATTAAGACTGTCCACTCACCTCGAAGAGCCAACCCACCAAACGCGTCCCCTCCTTTCAAACTATGGGAAAGAAAGCAGCTTTGGGCTCTGAAGTCCACACAGGATTTAGGAAGGGAGGCCCAAGTGCGTTCTGTTCCAAGTTTCGTATCGGGGCAGAGGTGGTCTTGCCCTTCCTCACCAGTGGTTGGCATTTTCATATGGTCTTGAGGTGAAAAACGCTTTAAGAGGTTTGTCTTTGGTTTTTTAAAATACTTTTTAGAGTAAGAGCCTGAATGGGGGAGGGGCAGGGAAGGGGACAGAGAATCTGAAGTGGGCTCTGTGCTGACAGCCAGTCGAATGCTTAACTGACAGCCACCCAGGTGCCTCGATTGTCCTCCTTTTTAAAAAGCCAAGGTGAGGCGCCTGGGTGGGTCAGTCAGTAAAGCGTCCGGCTCTTGATTTTGGCTCAGGTCACGATCTCACGGTTCGTGGGTTCGAGCCCCACGCTGGGCTCTGCGCTGGCAGCACGGAGCCTGCTTGGGGCTCTCCCCCCCCCACCACCACTCGCGCTCTCAAAAATAAAGCCGAGGAAAGGGCTGGGAAGGTGGCATGTCTCGTCACCCCCCATTACTGATTTGTCACCTCACTGCCCTCGCAGAGGAAGACGCAGCTGGCGGTGTGGACGCATGCTCTCAGTCAGAGCTTCAATGGCAGAAAGTTCTTTCCAGCCCCAATCTGTGGACAGACCTGACACTCATTCTTCACTGAAGCCAAGGTTCCAGTCCGCAGTGGGAGTCTCGAGTGCCGCATGCCAGAAGGTGGCTGGACGTGTGGGTGTGGACACTCGCCGGCTGCAGCTGTAGCGAGAACATTCCTCCACACCCCCACGTGTATTTATGTTCAACGGCTGATGGTACAAACATGAGTCTCGGGTTGGTTTTGTGCTGAGGTGTGGAAATGGTCCGATTTCAATAAATGGTCAACACTCCCCTCTGTCCCCGGTGCTTATCAAAGAGTGAAACTTACGGCATATGCATTTGAAAGAAACATTAAGAGCCCTGGCCGGTGTTAGGTCCCTCGCGGAGGCAGATCCGGCTGCCCCGGGGAGTGCCGAGGGGACCCCCGTTTCGGCTCGGTAAGCGCCAGGGTCCGCCCGAGGGGCAGCAGTAGGTCTGGAGAGCACGGCCCCCAGGGCCGCTCGGATGCCGAGTCCGACGAGGACCCTCCCACCCCGACACGCAAGTACACACCCACGGCCACGGCTTGCCTTGCACATCTTTTTATTTCTCAATCTGTGGTGCGGGGTTCATCTGCACAGGACTCTTGCCCGGAAAGGAAAAGGACACAGCTGAGCGTGACAGGGCACCGGTGGCGAGACCTGGCATTTCAACAACTTTTCGAGGAAGCGGCAGGTCAGAACAGGTTCTCCTTGTGGGAACGGAGACCGGACCAGGTTGGAAGAGTCCCTTCATAGCTGGGGCCAGAATTATCCAAACAGTATGTGTGCATGGTTTCAAACAAGAAGCTCGGACAGAAAACCGAGCCGTGCATAGTTCGTTACGTGCACAGAGAGCAGAGTGAAAAGTCATGTTCACAGATGTGATTATAGCAGTTAATCAACCTCATCACTGCCCTCACGTCACATCACCTGCCGTGGTTGCATGGTTTTTAATATGTAATTCTTTTATTCTGTAAAAGGTAACAAAATATACAGAATGAAACTTTCCCTTTGTAAAACTAATGTTACAAACCCATACTGTCACATATATAAATACTATTCCCAACAGCTGATCATTAATTGGTGTGAGTCCAACAAGGTAGCCCTCTGTTAAGCAAGAAAACAAAAGTTCATCTAAGACTGGAGTGTCCTCCCTGTTGATCCCGAACTGGAGGAGGGGAGGAAGAAAAATCAGTGTGTGCACTGCGTGTGAGTGCTTTAGACTCGGTTTTCGAGATAATTTTCACCCCTCAAACAACAAATATACAAAGATGGATCCTTCATGGAAATCAAAGATCAACTTGAGCTAATTTCAAATACAGAAAAAAGTATGGCACAGAATATAAGCCACGATGTGGTTTTAATTACAGGGAATCTTGTATCACACATGCCAGCACGGACTTTACAGGCATCTTTCCTTAATTCAGTCCTGCTGTAGGCAAAGACCAGGAGGTGATTCAATAACAGTAATAATGAAACCAGGCCTGTTTGGCACAATGATACAATTGGGAAAAATAAACCAGGGAAGCGTCGTCCACTGATCCCAGCCCCAGAATATTCCCGCTGACATAACTACTCTCATTTTAAAGGAACTGGACTTCGATGGGGGTGGGGGTTCTAGATTTAAAGAACTACAAATACAAGCTCTGGAGTCTGCCAGCGATCCCCCCACAAAGCCCAGATGTGAGGCCCCACCCCTGTGCCCCACCCCAGCCCAGTCCTGGCCTCACATGGCCTCGAACTCGTCGATCCGCTGCTTGGTGTTGCCCTGCCGGATCTGACGCAGCGTCTTGTACTTGTCCCGGCCTTGCCTCATGTTCTCGTTGTGGATGATGTCGTTGTGGGTCCTCTTGTTCTCGTCCCTGGCCTGGGACAGCTCGTTGGTCAGGGTCTACAACGTGAAGCAGCACAGGTCAGGCACGACCAGGAGAGGTGGGTGCGGCGGGGACAGCCCCCGCGCCACCCTGGGAGACAGGAGGAGGGGCGCCCCCCGGCCCGCTGCCCTCACCATCAGCTGCCGCTGCACCCGCTCGTTCTTCTCGGCCTCGGTGATGCGCTTCTCCTCGTTGCGGTCATCCAAGATGCCCTCGCTCGAGAGCTCGGCGCTGTAGCCCGTGTGCTCTGCGCCCTCGTCCTGCAGGCTGTCCTGGACGTGGTAGCTCACCGGCTCGTAGACAGGGGGGGGCGGGGGTGGGGGGGCGGTCATCACCAGGTGCAGCTCCTCCTTGGTCTTCACCAAGTCATCCTGGGCTTCTTTGGCCTTTGAAAGCAGTCGGGACACAGGTGACCACTTGTCACGTGGAACCACGTGTTTAGACCATCTTTGGAAAAATCCCCTTAAACCAACGAAGGCTTCTGCACCTCGTGTCGCCACTCGCCTCCCCTTCCCCTGGCGGGCTGGGTGCACGAGCCTAAGCGACACGGAGCAGAGGAGGGGACCACGTGTCCCTGTGCAGGGTCTGACCAGCCTCTTCCCGAGTCTGGGGCTCCAGATCCTCTGAGCAGTTCTCAATCGTGCCCAGGGCACAAAAAAAACTGATGCCAGGGGGGTCGACTTTAAGAACCATAGCTTCTTAGGGTGCCTAAGTAGCTCAGTTGTTGAGCATCCGACTTTGGCTCAGGTCTCGGTCTCGCGGTTCATGAGTTCGAGCCCCACATCGGGCTCCGTGCTGACAGCTCAGAACCTGGAGCCTGCTTCGGATTCTGTGTCTCCTTCTCTCTGCCCCTCCCCCACTTGCATTCTCTCTCTTAAAATTAATATTTAAAAAAAATTTTTTTTAAAACCCCATACTCTTCTTCTGTGCCTAATTCTAGAATATGTTCATTGTATAGGTTTCTTAAAGGGAACTTACTAAACAAGAAACCCTCTAGCCACCAGAAAAAGCCACTATGGTGTTTTAGAGTGCAGCTTTGTTCTCCTTCCTGGTGTGGCCACTCTTCATTAAGCTCCTCACTGCCTGCCTGCACTGTGTTCAAGCACTTTCCTACCTGCCATTACCCCTAAACCTTCCGGCAACTTCTTGGCGGTACAAATAATCATGACTACCTTGCTGCCACTCCAGCCCTGGAGATGAGCTTAGTTTGAAATCAGCTTTTGCCACTTAATACCTTATGAGTGCTTTCTCCAAAACCTAAAGACCGGAGATCTGCACGCAACTTGGATTCGGGGCGTGGGGGCCGAATGGTAAGGGAGGCACCAGGGAAGGACAGTGGGAGGTCCATGTGGGGGGCTGTCACAGCTCAGCAGATGTCTACACGGAACCACATCCAAAGCTCCCCCGGGGACCATGCTTTTCTGCTGGGTGTGGGGGACTCCCAGCCGGAGAGACCGGCTCCCCGGACACTGCAGAGGAACATCGTTCTTACTGTTACAGCTATAATTCATTCAACCCTCTGCACGCTGGTCCTCAGAGCAACCTTACAGGTTGGCTATTAGTCCTGATCTGCAACGAGGAAACTGAGGCTTGGAGAGGTCAGGCCCCTGTCCTATCACACAGGGAGGAACAGAGTGGAGACCCGTGCCTGCATCCTGAGACCTTGAGTCTGGCCCTTTGCATGGTGCCACACTGCATACGCTAGGGGTCGCGAGAGGCAGGAGGCCTTGGGTGGCCCGTTGCCAGGGGCACCCACACAGCTGTGTCTGAAGCTGGCGCCTGATGGGGCCGAACGGTCTGAGGCAGGGGGCGGGGGCACGGCAAGGTGGGTGGAAGTGAACCCGAGGCTCCCTGCCGGGCAGACCGAGCCTGCCCCTGGGGGGGCCTGGCTCATGACGTGGGGCTGGTGTCGGGGGGGGGGGGGGGGGGGGGGGGGGGGAGGGCGTGTGCCGCCGCTAGCCCCAGCCTGGAGCGCGCGCACTCACCCTGTGCTGCCACTCCTCCACCTCGTCCTCCTTGCGCCGCCGAGCCTCCTCCAGGAGCGCGATCTTGGCGGTGTACTCGGCCAGCTCCGCGGCCTGGTGGGGCGCACGAAGCTCTGATTACCGTGGGGCCTGTGGCCAGAGCCCTCTTGCCCACAGACGGCCACGCGTTTTGGCAACTGGCCCCGTGGGCAACTCAGCCTCGTCCCCGCCTCCTCCCCGGCCGCTGCTGCCCACTGTGTCCTCGAGGCCTCGCTCAGACGACCACAGTGGAACCACCCGAGGTCCACCCACCGGACGGCCTCTCCCACCAGGCTGAAAGCCCTCGAGCAGGTGGTTTTCCGGCCACGGACACAAAGGACGGATGATACAGCGGGTGTCACTGTGTCACCCCCAGAGGCGGCCTCTCCGTGCTTCAGCCTCGTGAAACTCAGGGCGCTCGTACCAGCTGCTCCTGGCTCTTTATCTGATCCGCCGCCTGCCGCTCCAGCTCCTCCTTGGCCCGCAGAGCGGCCACGCGGTCAGCCTCCAGGCGCTCTGCCTCCTCCTGTGCACGCTTCCTCTCCTCCTCCAGCTGCAGGGCTCTCTGAATCTGGTCCGAGAGTTCTGGAGAGAGGGCACAGACCGAGGACTGCTCGACAGCTTCGGCCAGGGGCCCCGAATTCCCAGCCCAGAGGCACAGGATGGGGGCCGGGGCGGGGACCACCCCACGGGCTACAAAGCACTGCACCAGGGCCTCTGCTTCCACGGACACCGAAGGGAAAAGCGCTCTGGGGCGCGTTCCTGCTGTCAACATCGGCATCCTCACCGTGGTCAGAAACTGCTGCGCAGGGTTTCTCCCTCCTGGCCAGGGCCAGGCTCTCCTGGCAAATGCAGAAACCGCACCGCCTGCCCAAGTTTTCGTTTCTAAGACGGGCCAGGGCCACGTGGCATGGTTTGGGCAGTCACTAGCCGTGTGACCTTGGGCAAACTGTTTTACCCGCTAAACTTTAACATCCTCAACAGGAAAATGGGGATAACTCAGTACTAACCCCAAAGGAGTGAGGAATGGAAATTTAAAAGGATGATGTGCAGAAAGCACTTAGAACCGTACAGAACCATCCGATCCAACCCCTCGTCATCGGCTCTGATCCGCGAGCCTCTACTGTGGGTGCCGTGTTCACCGGAGACCATCCTGGCTGTGAGCGTACCGCCCGGCCACCTGGCCCTTGCCGTGGGGACACTGGCCTACGGCAAAAAAGTGCCTAGCACACACCCACCTTTCTCTGCCTTCTTGGTTTTCTGCTCGAAGTCCTGCAGCCTGAGCATCAGCTCCTCCTTCTCCCGCATCATCTGCTCCTTCTCTCTCTCCACGGTTTCTCTCCTCTTCTTCTCGGTTTCCAGCTGCTGCCTGTTGGGGGGCGGGGGAGCACGGGAAGGCTAAGAGCTGGCAGGCACTTGCCATGTCACCAGCGCCCAGTCCAGGACCGCCCTCCAACGGAAGGGACTCCGCAGTGGCAGCAGCGACCCCCGGCGCTACCGCCCCGGGGCCCTCCCGCTGCCCGGCCCGCAGCGAGGCAGCTCCACCCTCGTTGGCCAGGTGAGGTGCCCGCGGCTCCTCCGATGGGGAAGGGCCCGGGTGTCCCTCGGGCAGTGAGCCCAGGCAGACGCCGCCCCGCCCCTCTGGCCTCCCGCCCGCTCACCGCTCCAGCTGCTTCTGGTGCTTCTCCTCCCGCGCCTGAGCCTTCATCTGTTGCACCTCGATGGTGTCGGGCTTCCTGCGGCGCATGTACAGCTCGTGATTGCCCATGCACAGCTGCAGGATCCGCTTGTTAATTCGCAGGCGGGGGGCATAGAACACGAAGTCCTACGGAACAGAACAGGGCCGACCCTCAGGGGGAGCTCCCTCCTCTGGCTGTCTTCTTCCAAACCCGACTTCACAAAGTTCCGGATAACCTTTTCCAAAAGGACAAATGGGGCCACAATGGGGCTTCAAGGAAAAGCCAGGGACAACAAGTGGCCAGACAGAAAGTCCCTGGTGTCACCGGATTCGGATTCTCCGGAACAAAGCGAGCAAGTGTGTGTGGTCTTTGCAGGTGTACACGCGCACTGAAACTCCTCTGGCTGGACTACGAAGCCCCTCTCTAGGGCAGGGGGTCTTACGGCCTTGGGAAACCCAGCACCCCGATTCCCGTGCTGCCTGATCTGCAGGTAACACCCATCCCCAGCAACCCCAGAGCCACCATCTCCGAGTCTTGCCTGGGGTGCGGCTGGTCTCCCTGCCTCAACCGTCACCTCCTACACTGCCACCAGCGTGTCAATCGGGTCACTACCGGACGCCTGACGCCAGCCTGTTTAGCTCCAGGACCAGGTACAAATGCTGTGGCCGGGCACGTGTGTGTGGAGGCTTCTGGCTCTGGCTCCAGCCTACCCCTTGTTCACCTGAACTGCACTTTCGTGCCCCCAAACAGATTTGCTCAAAGCATCTCTGCTACTTGGGAAGTACTGTCCAATCCCATAAACCCAGGGGTACCGGCACATCAGGAGACGGCATGAAGCCATCATCTCTGGTCTCTGCGACCCCTCCCATGCCCCCTGCACTTGAGGGGGTCATCCACACTTTCCTCAGCTGACTTGTATTGGTCTCCATCTTCCACCTGACAGGCACCTCCCTTGCCAGCAGGCCTGTGTTCATCCATCTCTGTCTCAAGGACCCAACTAATACCCTATATTTACCAGGTGCTGGAGTTTACACAGCGCTGCCACGGCTGAGCCTGTGGCCTTGAGTGAGTCATTTCCTTTGAGGCTGACAACCGTCAGCTGCACAGTGGGGAGGACAGTAATCTAACTGGACTGCTGAGAAGATTAACTCAGATCCTGTTTGTCAGGACTCAGAATGGGGTCTGGCAGGACAGGAGTTGCCTGGTACACAGAGGCTCAGACAGAGTGCTGGTTGCCTTATGAAAGTGGAACCTTTTTTTTTTTTTTTTAATTTTTTTTTTTTTTAACGTTTATTTATTTTTGAGACAGAGACAGAGCATGAACGGGGGAGGGTCAGAGAGAGAGGGAGACACAGAATCCGAAACAGGCTCCAGGCTCTGAGCAGTCAGCACAGAGCCCGACGCGGGGCTCGAACTCACGGGCCGCGAGATCGTGACCTGAGCTGAAGTCGGCCGCCCAACCGACTGAGCCACCCAGGCGCCCCTGAAAGTGGAACCTTTTTGAAGAGAACAGACCAAACAAAGCATCCAAGAACGTTAGGACTATGAACACAGAAGTCTGGGATGTGCCACAGGGAGGACACACGACTTCGCCTCCTAGCTCCAGCCACTGCTGTGATTAATGCAGGGGATGGGAGGGGAGAGAGGGTTTAGAAACTCTGGTGAGAAGTTGTTTTTAAATGCCAGTCTGCTTCCGCTTTTTTCCCCTTTCTCTTCTCAGTACGGGGCTCCTGGCATCCAGATTCTGACCAGGGGAAGGGGAACAGGGGAAGGGTGGATGACACAAAGACACAGCAGCTTCTGCAGCCCGAAGGGACATGCCACTGAGCTGAGCAACACACCCCCGAAGGCCCTATGTAGCCTGTTTTTTCATCTGTGCCAGAAATGCTGGAAAGACTGTAATGTTGAACCCGAGAGCCCACGGAGTTCCCGGGGGTAGGGGGCTCTCCTCGGGCTTCCACACACTTGTGACGAAGCCATCGGGTTTCCCAGGGAGTGTCTGCAGAGCTGGGAGAAGCAGGTGTGTTCACCGCGCACCTATCTCTGTTACACAAGAGAAAACAATCTTCTGTTAGGGCCGCGCGGGCATGCCACCCAAAAAGATGTCGACTGTGGCTAAACGTTGCAAAGGAGCTCCGATTAGCACCAACTCCTCCTTACAAAGACGTCAAGGGACAGAAACTGCGGTAGCATCATGGCGGCAGGTGACCCTGAGTCAAGCTCTGCACACAGCCTGAGAGCAGAGGAAATTTCCTACGCTGCCTTTGAAGGAGGCTGGTTTCCGACTTCAAGTTAAAAACAAAAACTGAAACCAGTATTTATTTAAGGATTTCTAAATCCAAGTACCCAGCCCACGCCTCCTCATGCAAAACCACAACACCAACTAGACCTGGGGCGGACTTTCCCAACCCTGGAGAGAACGGAGGTCCTAAAACCTGAAACTCGAGGCATGAGGCGAGTTCAAGGGAACGGATCCAAGTCCCTAAGGATACAAGAGAAGGAGATGGAAACGCAGCCGGAAAGCTGTGAAGCGAGAAGCCCCAGGAGCCTCCAGGAGGCCGCCCTCGACTGAGGGCAGAGCTGCTCCCAGGCAAACGGCGGTTTTCCTAAGTTAAACAGGTAGCTGCCAGAGCCCTCACTCTTCCACGAGGCCACAGGGACAAAAAGCCCTTTTTGAAGGAGGCAGAGACGGTCTCTGCCCCCGCAGGATGACCGGGCAGGGGGCAGGCTCCGAGCACTCTCGGTGCCCCAGCCCACCGTGCAGTGTCCCAGCAGGCAGGAGGAGAGCCAGCTTTTATAAGGGACACGCCCGGTCGCCGGGAGCACGGGCGACAGTGGCTCGTCTGTGAGCCTGCCACGGAAACTGCCCTCCACGAGTCAGCCTCAGCAAAGGAATCCTAAGCCACACCAGCGAGCCAGCCCGGACCTCTGGCGTTTCCTTGTCTGTCTTCTGGGCCAACGGGATTTTCTACGGCCCCGAGTACGGGGCCAGAAGCCAGGCAGTGCCGCAGAGGCAGGAAGGAGCAGAGCGACCCTGGCGAGGTGCAGAGGGGGACGGGGACCCCTCAAACCAGGACCTCACTTGGAACCCCTGCCCGCCCCCCCCCCTCCTCCCGACAGGAGCCTGACAAGGTCAGCCTTCTTGGTGAGGCGGTCCCAACCACCTGGAGCGGTCACACTGTCCCCCGTCCCCTCACCCTGATTTGTTACTAAATATAACCTCACTGTCGAATTCACCGCTGGAAAGCACGGTACTTGTTTTCATCCGTCTCTTGCACTAGAACGTGGACCATGAGGACAGGAACCCCATGCTGTGTGCACAATCCTACAAGAGCCTGCTCGCAGTATGCCACCAACCAGTGCTTCTCTCGCCTTTTCTTTAATCAGCGGCCCCACACAGAACTAGTATATAGTAAAAGTATGCTCAGCTGATTCAACCTTTGCTTGGAATTTTAAGATCAGGAAATATTCGGGAGGGAGGCAAACCATAAGAGACTCAACTACTGAGAACTAAGGGTTGATGGGGGGGTGGGGGAGAGGGGAAAGTGGGTGGTGGGCATTGAGGGGGGCACCCGCTGGGATGAGCACTGGGTATTGCATGGAAAGCATTTGACAATAAGTTTAAAAAAAAAAAAAAAGGAAATATTCTTCAGGTTTTCAAAAGCTAAACTTAAGCCGAATTAAGAAACGCACGCGCATGCGTGCGCACACCGCCCCCCCCCCCCCCCCCGCCACACACACACACACACATTAATCCTTAAGTAGTCCAGTCCAGTATTCTTGCTTCTGCCAAACTTCTTTAAACAGTTCTGAAAACTGAGCACCACCCTATGGGCAGACGGCAGCCTACCCAAGGACTTGAGGGTCTTCTCACTGTCCCAACTGCCCCACCTAGGGCCCATGGTAACATGGGGACACTGTGACCCTTGGGCTGTGATGCTGCATGTTAACGTGGCCTGTTACCATGGAGCTCGCAACTCGGTATTAAATGCTGCTTTAATTGTAAATAACTGGGCAACTACCCACAGAGTAGGGGGTCAAGAGTTTACAAACAGCAGGAAACGTTTTCAATAAAGGAGAAAATACTTTCACAAACAGCGTCAAGACCTGTTTTTCACTTACGCCAGACTAACTGATACATGGGGAGGGGCAGTTGGACAATAATGCGGCTCACTGTTCCACGTGGGTCACTTGTTGCCCAGCGGGGCCCCGGCCCAGGAAGGCTCCCGACGCCCTGGCCTGGACCACAGCCCATCCTGGCCTCTCTAAGCCCAACACTGTAACCAAGACACAAAGTCCTTTACGATCTACAGTTCTGTAAAAATCATAACAGGCTCATGGGATGAGAGAATCCTTTAAGTGACAAAAAGTTTTAAGAACCAGATTTCTGATTAGAAGACAAAATCCTCACTCATTCCGTCACACTACGGCACGTACGTCTCAAATTTTCTCACCAAATAGCCGAAAGCTTACACGTTAGCAGAATCAACGATAAAACCGAATGCGTTTCCCGCACACACCAGTCTTTGCGGTTGTTAGTTAACAGTCTACGTTCTTCAGACTGCAGGAAATGAAGTCCCTTTTCTAGCTAAGTCCTCCCAGGAAGAGTGTCCCACCAGCCTCATCTCTGCAAGGACCCACTTCCCACATCAGCTCCAACGCGAAGGCACCTGCTTGTAAAGCGCACTGGAGGGGGCAGAAGGTGCTTGCAGAAAAGCAGAGGGGCACAGTCCCGGGAGAGAATGTAGGTGGGGGACAGGAGGACCCGCGGTGCCCTGGATGCAGGTGTGACTTTTCGTAACGCGGTAAATTGCAAAGACGGCTCAGAAAGCCAACTCGGGCCCTTGAGACTTGTGCCCCAACTGGCTTCCAGGGAGGTGCCGATGAGAGCCCCCACCCCAGGTACACCATCTGGAGGCAGGTTGGTTTTCCGCAGGAAAACGAACATTTCACAAGCCCAGAAATGCAACCTTTCATGAAATGCTTATCATTTGGTCAATGACTTAGAACTGTCCTTTTCTTCATAAGGAACGAAGACCATTTGAAAACTTAGGGGACACAGTCAGCTAGCTTTTGACAGACACCTGGGCCCCAGCACACCTCTCCTGTAGCGGTCAGTCACATGACGCAAGGGGTCCTTGACCCTCAGTGTAACCTGCTGGCAGTTTGTTTACCCTGTACCACACAAGGGATCCTGCATATCACCAGCTCCTTGTCCCAGAGAAATCAGACTGTTACCCGGAAAACATAGTTGGCTGTAAGAAAACCATAACCCCTCGCCTAGAATTCATAGAAACTTACGGGAGCCTTCTTGTCGATGGGCTTAATGACAAACTTTTTGTCATTGAAAGAGATGTTCCTGATTTCACTCCACGGAAAGCCAATCTTTGGGGTCAACCTGAGGTTAAAAAAGAGGGAAGGGGATAGTTAGATGTGTATTTGGATTGCAAATCTATTCTTAGAATTTTTGCTTCAATTTGAAAAAGTATAAAGCCCAGGAAGCACAGTATATAACACACGTTGTTACCGGAGTTCCTACCTGTGCTAGGTGAGGTCAGGTCCAGGCTCCAGCAGACCTGCACCAGGCCGCCCCAGCCAGTAAGCTCCAGGTCAACTTGGATTCCCAACCCGGTGCACCCTTTCACCCTGTGACAGCTTGCCCAGCCATCTCCTGTAGCCTAACTGGGTCCTTGTGCCCAGAACCCCACTTCTAGTCACTGGGTCTGATTCATTTCCCTTGTAGTCAATCCATTCTCCTCTAAACTGCCAACACAGGAATCCTGTTTCCACAGGATGAAATCCAGGGGCCTCGACTTAACATCCAAGAGGCTTCCGATCGAGCTCCTGATTCACACCCAGGCCCTCAACACCCGTCCCACGGCCCACCTGGCCAGTAGAGCTCCCTGCTCTATACCACAAACATACACCCTCAGGCCAGCTCAGCCTCCTTCAACAGCCTTGCCTCTTCTTGACCTGTAGTCTCTTGTGCTACATCAACTATTCTCTTCGTGTTTTCCCAATTCCTCCGTTTTTATTGAGCTCTTTGAAGACCAGGCAGGTAAGCTTTCTGATGTCAAAGTTCATGTCTTAGGTTTTCTAGGCATGCTGTACTCAGAGTGGCTGCTTGCTGATGGAAACGGAAAAGTGCCTGGTGTGCTTCCACTCCAAGAGTGCCTTGCTCATTTTTCTGTGGGGATCATCTGTCCACGGCTGCAAGGGGGGTACTGAAGTCCCTACTCTTACCTCTTGTTGTCTATTTCCCCTTCATGTGTCAGAACTTGCTCATTGTATTAGGTGCTCCAGGGCTGGGTGTGCATGTATTTACAGTTGTTTGAGGTCCCTGATGAGGACTTGGTATGGACTCTGCTCTTCTGGGTCTCATCTTAGGGGTGCATGGCATGTTCACCCGGCTGGCCAGACACCCTCCCGTGTCCTCCTCCAACTTCTATGACAGCACGAGGCCCACAACCCCCTGAGGAAAGCCCCAGCACTTCCCTGCTTGGTCGCTACTAGCCGACCACTGGCTCAAACTCTGGCTCTTTAGCATTCCCAGGAGAAGTTCTCCAGAGGGTTAAGACCAACCACATGGCTCTTACCACACGACCCGCCCCTGTTCTTCATCTCTTTCGCCCTATGCTTTCAACATATTACCATGGACACCATCTAGAATGACAGACCCTCAAACCACCATCCAAAGATCCTACCATCAAAACCCAACCTTTCCCCCAGTTCATAAAAACTTTCAATTTAGAAAATAAGCAGAGATGGACAGAAACCAATTGCCTACCAACACGTTTAAATAAAAACTGATGGGCAATGTAGGTTTGCTATGACAAGCCAGGTCAAGGTGGCAGGGTGGCTTCTAATGGCCAAGAGAGGACACCCAAGCCTCACAGATGGCTCTTCTGGGACACAGCAGTTCCACACACCTGGAGGAATGAGGTCAGGGCACTGGCCAGTCCTTTTTGGCATTCGCCTTTTTACAGCTCTGTCCTCCAGGGTCACCAATGCCTGCTGAAACGTATCTGGCCAACATGCCTTACACAGTCAGACACGCAAGACGTTCACTCTGCTACTGAGCAAAGAGGTGACGTTGTTTGCAGGCCTCTGAGCACCGGAAAGGAACTCAGGATACCACCTAGTCCCACTGCTGGCTTTAACCCAGGTCCTTACATGGCTGTAAGAGGGACAACAGGTAGACATCTGCTGCTTCGTAGCACCCGCTCCACAGCACGAGGCCTCTCTGCTAGCTCATTTCTCACCTGTGCAGTCACCACTGCAGCCAGATTTCCAACACTCAGAATGCCAAGGAGGCAAGGATCTCAGGTGCTCAGTTTTGTTTTTTTGTTTTTTTTTTTAAGATTCTGCCTTTTCTTTTTAAGTTTATTTTGAGAGAGAGTGTGCATACATGTGTGAGTGGGGGAGGTGCAGAGACAGAATCCCAAGCAGGCTCCGGGCTATCAGTGTGGAGCCTGATGCGGGGCTCAAACCCTCAAACTGTGAGATTATGACCTGAGCCAAAATCAAGTGTCGACCTAACTGACTGAGCCGCCCAGGCAGCCCTGAGGCTCCTAGCTTTATATGGGGTTCTCAAAACAGTTCTAATCCCAGAAAACCTGGACCTTCAGGTTAGACAGGCATCTTTCTTTTAAGGATTGGGCATCCGGTCACCATGCCCTCCAGCCCTCTGCTTGCTTTCTGAGGTGTCTGTAAAGTCTACCTTTTTAAGACTCTGGAACCTCATATAACGGTTTACAGCCGTTCAGAAACCTAACTGTAGGATCAGAGATGGGACTATATATTTTTTAAAAAAATGGGATTCTCCAAACAGGGACCAGAGCTCTTTAGAGAAACAGCTGATTCCAGGGCTGGAGGAGGAAAAGTACAAGATGATCCTGGAACATCTTGAGGAGCCAGGAAGTAAAGAAGTGCTCAAAAAAATAACGGGGTCTGTCTGGGGTGCCTGGGTGGCTCAGCTGGTTGAGCGACTGACTCTTGGGACTCTTGGTTTCAGCTCAGGTCATGATCTTGCAGTTTTGTGGGTTCAGGCCCCACATCGGGCCCTGTGCTGACAGAGTGGAGCCTGCTTGGGATTTGCTCTCTCCCTCTCTCTGCTCCTCCCCCACAAATGTTCTCTCTCAAGATGAATAAACAAAAAAAAATTAAAAATGGGGTCATATCAAAAGGACACAGGAGCCAACTCGAAAGGGATCCTAAAGGCAAATCTTAATTTGAACAAAATAATAATGGTAATAGATTATAGCCTGTAGAATAAAATATCCATGAGTAGAAAACTGACTCTGTTCAGAAACCATACATGTAAAAGAAATGTTCTGGGTTTTTTTTGTTTTTTTTTTTTTTTTTGTGGGGGGGATCACTGTTTCCTCAAAACCACAGTAATAATTGTTTAAGACTTGCGAATGGATGCTAGAAGAGATTAAAGTATAATGAGAAACAGGGTATTTACGTAGTTCCCAAGTGTCTGCCTGAAACGTACTTACTGACCACAAAGGGAAGGACGGTAACTTCACAAAGAAGCCTGGCAGACAGCACCCTGACCAGACACCAAAGTTAACACCACCAGCAGTGGTAAAATATTCCCACACCACACACTGCCTCGTGAGAGGCCCCGGGAAGGCATGACAGACCTCTGTGGGATTCCTGCCCAAAGCGCAAAACTCAAATCTAACGGAGAAAACACGACACAGATCCAAGCTGAGAGACTTCCAAAGTGTCAAGGTCAAGACTGGGGAGGAGGCAACTAAGTGCAGGTGTGAGTCTGGGCAGGATCCTGGGGCAGAAAAAGGACGTTAGTGACAACTGGGCAAAATGGAAATAGGGTCTGTATATTGTGAAAAGCATCGTGTCAACACTGACCTGGACTGTGGTTATGTAAGATGTTAACACATGGAGCAGCTGGGTGAGGGCATATGGGAATTCTTCATACCTGCTACTTTTGGAACAATTTTAAAGTCTGAAATGATGTCAAATGAAAAAAAACAAATGGCTAAAAAATTTAAATTCAAAGTATGCAGGTGGGGGGGGGTGATGATACTATTCTTCTGTATCTTGACAAGAGTCTGAATTTTTCAGGCACATGTCTGTTCAAACTCAGCAAATGGGGCTGCCTGGGTGGGTCAGTACATTAAGCGTCCAATCTCATCGTTTTGTGACTTCGGGCCCTACGTTGCGCTCTGCAATGACAGTGCAGAGCCTGCCTGGAATTCTCTCCCTCTCTCTCGCCCCTCCGCCGTTCTTGCTTGCTTGCTCTCTCTCTCAAAATAAACAAACTTAAAAAAAATAAGCTCAACAAATGAACACTTAAGAAGTGTGCATTTCAATGTACTTGAATATTACATCAAACAAAAGACAAGCAAGAGCTCTAGTAAACAACATGTATTTTGGGGAAGGCACACAGATGTCTGCAATTTACTCTGAAATGTATCTGGAAGAAAGGGGCCCGAGGTTGCAGTGACGTGAGGCTGAGCAGTGAAGCGCTAAGGACAGAATCTCTGCAGGCACAGGACATTCACAGTAAAATCCTCTCCATGTTGTAGTTTGCTTGATATTTTTCATTAAAAACATTTAGAAAAGGTCTGGGGTGTTGGAAGGGGCTGGAGGTCACTGTGGGCTCCACAGATGGCTCTGCGGGCACTCCTACAACAGAAGCAAACATCCCGATCTGAACCAGCAGGGGCCGATCCAGGCGCGCCGCCACCTCTTGGCAGGGCAGGCGTGTCAAGGAACTGTCCCCACGCATCCCTTGTGCCCACCTCCTGCCAGCCACTCCTAACCAGGTCCTACCGCTTCTCCCTCGGCCCTCATGCACATCCAGACACGCAGAGGCCAAACCCTCCTCTCCGCCAGTCTGAGGGGAACTTTTAAACTCGGTACTCTCAGTGGATTAGCTGTATTCCCTTCAACGGTCTCTGTAAGAGACTAGGAGGTTTTTCCGGAAATTCTGTTCCACGTTCAAGTTAGGGCTCCAAAGACCAGAAAGGAGAGAAGTATCTGACAATCGCATATCTGGTAAAAGAAAACTCCCACAAATCCAAAGAACTGCCTTTTGCTCTCCTCTCTTAAATAGGTAACCTGTTAGCACTAAGGCACAAAGATGTAACATACACACAAAAAGGGGGGGTGGGGGTGGAGGCAAAATTAACATATCGTGCCTATGAGTGTAATTTTAGAAACTGGAAATAATTTCTTAAGTATCTACATGATACATAAAATACTATATGTACTGTATTACAGTTTTACGATCCTGTACTGCATATACTATATGCTGTAGTATACGTATGCTGTATATAACCAGTATGCTATAGAACCTAACAATAACCACTGGCTTACTATATACATAATAAAGCTAAGAAAACAAGTATAGATCAGTGTGTGTGATTTACCACTCTGAGCGAGAGATTTAAGGGAGAAAGACACTGGTCCTTGTTTGGCCCCAGCTTGTCTACAGCCCTCTGCAGCATTCGCTCCCTTCAAGGGCCCAGAGAGTCACACGGCGCAGACTCCTGCCCCTGGGAGGACCAGGAAGGCTGCAAGGAGAGGAGGGTGGGGGAGGGTGAGCCCTGGGAGCACAGAGGTGCTCTCGCAGGACTGAAAAACGCGGGGGCAAGGGCGCACTCCTCTCACGGTTCTGTTTTGGGTCTGACGATGCCAGGTAGGATCACATAACACACTAATGGGAACTTCCTTTGCTCCCTCTTCATCTACGGTTTACAGAATGAAAAAGACTAAGATGCTTTCCGTCCCACGCGTTCCCACTCCGTGGTTACATACACACTGAAAAGGGACCTCAAGAGACATTTCCCAACCAGGATACATTTAGTTCTAAAAAGGGATAATAAAGGTATATTTGTTTATCTGCAGGTGCACTAAGTCTCTCATCGCCCAACTTACATACTCAAAAGACCCAACTTCTCACTTGAACAGCGCTCCACGAACATCAGTTCTCACTGCTGGCCCTGCACCGAGGGGGGTAACCCAATACCCGCCACAGCCAGGACTTGTCCCAGCGCGGCTCAGGCTCGAGGCAGGGTCCTGCTGGCGCTGGTAAGCAAGCTGTCCATCCTTGCTGGCGAGGAGAACCACCTGGGCCCGCTGGTGACCGAATGTCTGGCTAAGTGTTTCTTCCTAACTGAAAAGAGGGGCGCCCTCCGAGGCAGAAGTGAGGTCGCCCTACGCCACAGTCTTTCTTGGGGAGAAGACCCCTTTGAGAGGACTGTCAGTTTCACTGGTAAACTGGGGGTGGGGACAGAGGGAGGACAGCAGGGATCGACTGAATGAGCCGTGCAACTCTAATTTTTACTTGGGAAAAATTAACATTTAACGTGGGCTGGAGGCAGTTACCAGCTGACATCAGCAAGTTCCTGCCTGTGGCTGTTTCCTGCAGCTGGAAAAACCTGTCCGGACAGCCCCGGCCACGGCTATGTTACAAAATCTGCTCATTCAAGAAATGAGTGCAGAGACACAGGCAGTTTCCCACACACGTTCCCACGAGGGCACCGCGTTCTCACTGTGTGTGCACCGCCCGCTACCAGCCACCACCCTCCAACTGAGGCGCCTCCGGAAGGACCAGGCGCTGGTTTCTGGAGTCTCCCGGACCGTTGACGTTTCCCTACAACACTGCTGCCAGCACACTTGGGGAAGCAGCACACCAGGAGTCCTCAATAACTCACTTCTAGATTCTTGGGGGAGTTCCTGCCATTCTCTGATAAGCGTATCAGGTCCTACACCGTAACCAGAGTCCTCCCTGACTGGAACCATAACTTCCAGTAAGAGTGACTGTCCTCCTCCAATTCTGGCACTCAGGGGAGGGTCTGGGAAGGCCTGCCACGGGCCTCTGCCTGACCCAAGTCAAAGGTATCCGTACCCTGGGTTCTGGCAAGAAGACAGATTCTTCACGTGACATCACCAGTCGCGGGCAGCAGCATGCCCTTCATGGAGGCCAGAGAGAGGGTTTTGGGGGGGGGGTCCGAGAGCCCGGACATGGAGAAGAGCTGCGACGGGAGGAGATGTGTTCTCCACAGACACCATGGAGACCTTGCCCCCGCTGACTCAGATCTTTTTCCCTGTGTATCTAGCTCCCTGGCAGAAAGCAGACACCCATGCGCAGTGTCTGTAACCACAGGGAAGGGCAAAGGAAGCCGCAGGGCCCAGCTGGCTCCACGCTGGCTCTGGCTCTTGCAGACCTTACTCAATGCACACAGCTAGCACGGGGCAATTAGATACCTCTCACAGGCTCAGAGGATTTAGCTAA
Organism: Leopardus geoffroyi; assembly: GCF_018350155.1. Classification (NCBI taxonomy): domain Eukaryota; kingdom Metazoa; phylum Chordata; class Mammalia; order Carnivora; family Felidae; genus Leopardus; species Leopardus geoffroyi. The sequence goes on from NC_059332.1 coordinate 143,186,965, forward strand.
ACTGTCTGTACATAAGCCACTGTTTACAGGACCTTAAGGTCTCTGATAGCACTGTAACCATCCCTGGTTGGATTAGCGCAAGCCTTAAGCCACCAGCACAGCTAGGGCTGCCTGGGTGGTATCTGTGGGTGTGCCGGTGCCTATGGGCAGCTGGTGGCCGGGCCTCAGCAGATGGGCAGGGGAGGCCTTCCTGCAGCTCCGGCATGTGGGGTCACGGGTCAGCACACACCAGGGCTAGTGAACAGGCTACAGTGACGGAAGAGAAACGGCCAACACCTCGAGCTGACCTCGGACACAACGTGGGCACATCACAGCTGAAAAGCCCTTAAGAGAGTCATGCGCTAGACAAATGTGTCAAAACACACGACACACACAGATGCCATTTTCTCCACCGTTTCCAGCCCCGATGCCCCCACCCACCGAAGATAATTACAAAGTTCAACTCACTTATCATCTTTCTCATAAATATTCAGTCCGAGGGCATCAACTCCAAGCCAAAGGTCTGTTCCCTTCTTGTTTTTGATCTCAAAGTAATTGATCCCATACATTTCCAGGTCCTGGGCAATCTTCAGATACTCCAACATGGCACTGTCTCTAGCGGGCGGAACAAACAAGCATGGTCATTAGAGCCGCGTCCCGAGCCACGAATCCGCTACCGGGGTCTTCAGCCTCAGGCAGGTCGTGCAGGGTGGGCCCACAGCTGGGGCTTAGCAGCTGCCCCTCTGCTGACTGTCCATGCCTGCGCCCCAAACTGTCCTGGATGCTGACCACCGATGCGCCTCAGACGTTCTGAAAGGACTGAACGGACTCATGCTGCTTTCTCTGGACACAAAGATCTTCCTTTTAAATCGTATCGGTAGGCACGATCTTTCTCTTGCCCACACACTGCTGCAGGGCCTCCCACTGTCTATTTCACCAGCCCTTGCCACTTAGGCTTTGAGTCCCTTCCCTCCAACAAGAGATGCCTGGGACAGAGGATACTCGAAGGACACAACGGCTGTGAGGCCCAAACTGTAAATGAGCTTCTGAGGCTGGGGGGAGGGACACAGAGAATTGCTCGTGATGCCCGAGATGAAGAATCCAGGGCAACAGAATGTGGGCACTTCTTACACCTAATAGCCACATGTCACATCATGTCCCTCCTTCATGCTCCCTGAATAGCAAGGATCAGTTTTTTCCCATTTATACACCTTTGAAAGGAAACACTTTACAGACAATGAACAAGCCAGCACCTCTATGACAGGAAAGAAAAATAATGCTCTTTCCCCCTTGACTAGAACAGTGTTTTAGACACAGGACGGTCTCTCCTCTAAAACAAACAAGAGAGAAGACTTTAGGGCCTTAAGCTTGAACTAAATCGCTTCTTACCCCAGTCAGGAGCACCCGGCTTTATTTAGGGAAAACCTCCTGTGCAACCGTTACCTCTCACTGCTCTGTGGCACCCAAGCTGCAGCCCCGTGGGGTTCCTGAAGCACCACCCTGGGGACCCCAACTGAACTCCACGCAAAGGAGCCGGGTGGGAGGGAGGGGCCGCCCAGCACTCACTTGAGCATCCCGCGGTGCTCCGCGTGCCACACCTGGATCCGGTCCTCCCACTGGTCCCTGGTGAGCTTGTGCTGGTCCATGACTCTGGGTTGCAAAGGAAGAGGGCACAGAACTGTCACCACAAAGGGCCACAGAAGGCAAGCAGCAGGCCACTGCTCATCTGCAAACCTGAGTTTTCTTTCAAATAAGACCACACAGTGTTTCTACTTCCTGATGTGTAGCATTTCTGACCATTAACGACCTGAGAGACTTAGAACCTGGAATGAGACATACCCAGTCTTGCTGCTGGAGAATTTTAAAAAGGTATTTTATATTTTAAGGGGCTTCTTCTTCCAAAAGGGGTAATTTATGTGACCATCAGTGAATACAGATTTAATGGGGCCAAATCATTATACGCTAGGGAGAGCTAGGAATGGTCCCCGTCCTGCTATGTTTCTTTATCACAGACCCTGTACAGGTAGATCAGTGCCCCCGAGGGGAGGCCATGGCGTGTCAGTGCCTACACCGGCCAGAGCACACGCGGGCCAGCACGCAGATTAGCAGGTGCTAGAGCCCCAGCCTCAAGAAGCATTTACCCCTGTGCTTGCCGACTGCTTCTGCTCACACACACCACCTACGCCCTTCAAGGGTGCAACACGCCGCTCTCGTCCGGGCCTGGCCACCCTGTGCTCACCTTTGGGGGATCAGCCGCTCAGAGCTGAGGTACCCAGACTTGTGCGTTTCTTTGTTATAGTCTCCGAACTTGGCTTGCACAGCATAGGAGCCCAGGAGCACTGCGGTCTCAGGAGGGCAGTAAATCTCATCGCTGAGAATTCCCTCCTTCACTTGGAGGAAGAAAAGCTTCTGTGTGATGTCCTGGATGAGCTCCTCAGACACATCTTCGGGGTAGAACTTTGCCCGGAACTTGAATTGGAGAGGATTCTCCTTTCTGACCTCCTGTGCAGACACCTGGACGACAAAAGCCAAATGCCCTCTGCAAGTGTAGAGGATGAGACCAACCCCCCCCCCCCCCACACCCCGCTCCCTAAACACAGGTCATAACCATCGGGTCAAAAGGATCATGCAGGCCAGTTTTCAGGAGATAGCGTTCACTCCAAAAGTCACCTTTTCAGCAGGTAAGACGAGAAAAGGCCAGTTAAAGTCCTATCGCCCTCCCACACTCAGCTGGAAGTCTAGCAGCAGCCAGTTAGGGACTCACCAAGCCACTAGGAACCAGCCCCAACTTCTGGGAACAATGTTACCAATTCCAGAGAACTCGAATTTAGAAAGGGCCTGCCTAGTGACCTGTGAACCTGGCATCTGCCCACGTGGCCAGTCGAGCCATGAGCCACGGAACTTATGTTCAGTAACTGCTCATGTACCCCCCCTGCCCATTGCCATCTCTAATTGCCCTCAGGCTTGCTATAGTAATATGGGAGGAAGATGCAGGTTTGGGAAAAGGGACATTTTCAAACTGTGTGGAGAAAACACATTTAAGCTTCCTGCTTTTCTTTACAGTTGTTAATGGAATTATCCAGTCTTTCGAGTTGAAAGATAATCTATCACAGGTTCAAACAAAGCAATAACAGGTTCTTACAAAACAGTGAATGATTCATGGTCTAGAAGATTAACAATCTCATTGGGGGAAAAAACTAAGGTCAACTAAAAGCTAAGCAATTAACTATCATATGCTCCAATGAGTGAGCAGTAAGGAGAAATCCCAGGATCTAATTTCCAACCAATATCCCCATTTACTGGAAACCTGTAACCTTTTTGTCTATAGAAACTTTTACACAAATAAAAAGAACAAAAAACAAAAGACAGAAGAAGGTGTTCCAGTTTCAAAGTTAGCAGAGCAGACCAACACCCAAATATCCTGTGAATAGTCAACTCTGACTTACCTTTTTATCTAGTTTCAACCAGGTAGGAAATCCTTTATTATCCACATACTGGAGGCCAAAGTACCACACTTCCCTAAGGCCGATGGTCTTGACCACCTGCGTGAATGAGACAGAGGGGCAGAGGCTGACGTCTGGAAGGGCAGGAGGCACACGGCACAGCAGGGTCGCCAGGAGAGCCAGATGCCGGCTGCCCGGTCCCACTGCACACACCTCTCCTGCACCATCCCAGGGAACCTGTTACCAACAGAGGCTGCTCCTCCAAAGCCATAGATGGCTTATTTTTAACATACGTTTGAGCAGATTCAGGGTTCACTTTAAATCTCAGAAAATCATAAGACCTTGTAAACTCTTGCCCCCCCTCCTCTTACCCCACCCACACTTTCCCAAGTAAAGACAACCAGCTGGGGTGGAGCAAGCGCACAGAGCCGGACCCCACCAGGGAACACCAGGGAGAGTGTGTGGCCCAGTGTGAATGCCCCTGTCAGGTGTGCTCCCATGAAAAAGGAGTTGAAAGTCACTAATGTGAAGCAAAGGAATACTTGGGTCTTCCCTGGCTGCCTGTCTCTGTTTCTCAGTGGCCCAGGCCTCTGCTTAACTGGGAACAGGGCAACAGCAGTCCCCAGAGAGGCAGGAGAAAGATGGGGGCAAACTTCCAGGGAAAGGGGGGGCAGGGGAGTTATGCTTCACACACCAAGGGATGACTAGCATTCCTTCAACCTCCAGAAATTTGGAATTCTGATATAGGAAGGTGTAATTCAACCTAGGTCATCATAAGGATTTCACATTTTAAAATTCTCCACAGCACTAGAAAAAGTCTCCTGTGGTCCACTACAGACAGAATCCCATCCTGGTTACGCTTTTCTCTTAGGAACAGAAAAGCAACTTCCTGGGGACACCTGTTACACATCATCACAACTGAGTCCCAGGGCTTTGCTGCAGTTTAAATGCTGAGTCCCATGACATACAATGCTCAGCCTCTATATAAAAAGGTTACCATTCTTCAAATGTCATAAAGGGAAAGAGACCCAAACACATGAGAAATGACAAATCAGGTATCTGGAGCATTTGCTTAAAATAAAATTGGAAATTCCAAATAGACTCCTGCTTGGGAGTGTGTCTTCTCCTCTGCTGGGGGACCAGATACTTGCTGGGGCTCCAGGAGCCTGGTCGTCACACCCCCAGGAGGGACCTGTTCCCATCCCACTCGTTCCACTCTCCCATGGGGGGAGGGGGGCAGGGCCCCAACATGGCACGATGTGGAAGAACTTGGATGGTTCTGTGCTGACTCCCAAGTCTCTTGGGAACCCTGCCTAAGTCCTGTCAGGGCAGCTAAGTGCAGGGAACGCTGATCTGAAGACCAGGTTTTCCATACCCAATCCTGCTAATTTCACACTCTCTATAAACCTCCGTCTCAGTATCTGGATATAAAACCTGCCTTGCCTTCCTCTTCGGGTGGTCTCAAGAGCAACCTATGAAAGGTCCACATACAGAAGCATCTGGTCTTTCCACTCCATACACCAAACTGGAGCCTTAGCCTGGGTGCCAACCAGTGTGAGAGGATTCTGTCTGCTCCACCTCCCTTCCCACCGGGTCAGACCCCTGCTGATAGCCACAGCCACAGCTCAGACTTCTCTTCCCCTCTGCTATGAGGCAGCCAGCCCCCTTGGCAAAGCAGATCACAGACCCCAGAACCACACTGTGGACAGAACCCTTGCACAATGAAACGCCTAACCCTGGGTACCCCGATCCGCCACACGTCTCTGTGGCATGAATCTCCTCACTCCAGGGTAACTGCCCGCAGAGTATATTTTAGAGCCTTACTTCTATTTCTATGGCTTCCCCAAAACGGCACACTTGAATTAACCTGCTTTCCTTCAGTCCATTCCAAAAACCAACCTTTAAGTCCTCCTTACAAGGGAAATCCAATATTCCTGAAAAAACACACTTCACCCTTCCCCTCGAATATCCTTGGCTTACTAAAGCAGATACGCAACACGGAAGCGGAATTTGAACAGGTGTGGAGAATATTCCTTCATTTCTGCTTCAGCAGTGTTTTACATGGCAGTTTGGAATGGAAAATGCAGGGACAAGTCTACTTGACTCCACCTCAAGTGACAGCTGAACACAGGTTGTGATGATGGAAACAAAGGGCACACAGAGTCACAGCTCTCTCACTGCCTCCGGAACCGTAGGATCTCGCCTGGCTGTGCGGTGCTGGCCTGGGAGGCCCCCCATCAAGTCAGACCCCTGGACTAGAATCCAGGCAGATCCAGCAAGAGCGCTGGGGACGGGGACGGGGATGGGGACGGGGATGGGGATGGGGATGGGGATGGGCCGGGCCGGGACCCACAGAAGAGACTCATGTTGCTCATGTGGTGGGAGAGAAGGCTTCGGACGAGCTTACCTCTCAAGTGTCTTTCAACCCCTTCTACTTAAGGACCATATTCTAGTGCCTGGTAGTTTGGCCCAAACCTAGAATCAGGTGGAGCAACTGAGAAAAGGACACAGACTCCAAAGGCATCGAGAAGAAAACACGTGCAGCCTGGCTGGGGTGCGGGAAGGAGCCCCGGAAAGCACCCAGGGCACCCCTGATGACATACCCACGGGAAGGCGGGACCTTCGCAGTGTCATGTGCTGCCTTGGAAAGACACAGAAGGATAAACAAACGGATCTTCAAAAAGACAAGTGTAAGCAGGCTTATGATGCCACACAGCCAGAACCTGCCCGGGCCCTGGTGAGCACTATGACCTCAGGCAACTCTCTTCTCTAACTTCCATGTCCTTCCATGTGTCCACGTACACACAGACTTAGTCGCTTTCCAGGTCAGCTCCAACCTCAGCACCCTCAGATTATATCGCATTTTTCTTTAGGGACACACCAAACTGAAAAGAAATTAAATGTGAACTCTGTGATCAGAGTTCTTTGTGATCCAGGTCCTACTGTTGAAGGCGGAGTTCGGGATCTTTCTGTCTCCCACTACTTCCCTTTCTGATAACTGACTGGTGGTAGAATCTCACTACCTGTCTTGGAGGTTGGCTGACATTCAGGCAGGAAACATGATTTGGGAACAGAGGTTCAAGTGGGATGTGGCCTTGTTTTCTGTTTAGCACACAGATCTGGGGACTTGACTTTCAGGGGTGGGGAACAGTATCATCGCGCTTGAATGTGGCTGATGGGGCTAACGAGCTCTGGAACAATTTAGATACTGAATTTATCCAGACTTGGCACGCTGACTGGATTTATTAAATACGTTTTTAAAATAACCCACACCTACCGACTGAGTTCAGGGTCCATTTTTTGTATACCTATTAACCCACAGCTCCATGCCTCTGTTAAGCAGATAATCTAATAAAAACACCTGTTTTTAAACCAATGCAGGGAAAAAAACCAAACCAACGCAAACACCAAACGAGTACAATCGCTCAACATGTAGGAACATGCCGAGTTCTGTCAACGTGGCACCCTGGACCAGGAAGCGGGGGGAACCCCGAGCGGTACGCAGCTCCATCCACGCCTAGCACACGAGCGTGCAGTCAAAAACGTCCGTGGAACCGGACCACCCAAGCGGAGTATTTCAGGGAGCAGGGCAGGCCTCGCTGCTCTCTCCGCTCCCTCCGCTTCCAAAGGGTCCCACGGGCAGACACGGATGTCTCGGACACCGGCAGTGGTGTCACCGCGGACTCCTCACGCGATGTCGGAGAAGCGACACGCAAACAAACAAGGCAGATGGAGGCCGGGCAGGTAAACGGCCGAGGCATCGAAATTCTGTAACTAACCCCCAGTTTCCATCTCTGCTTTAGAACAGTCACTTGAGGACAGCCCCGCCACTCGTTTACAGACAAGGACTCTGGTACAACCCATGTTCGAACCACTGACCCAACCCACACAGGGCTCGGCTGGCTCCACTTAATTTACTTCAGGATTCTCTTTCAGAAGAAACCTTTAGGTTTTTGCCCCAAGTCCAGCCTGACCGCGAAGAGTAAATGCCTCTGTCCTTACTGGGTATGGGCAGAGCCAGGCAATGACCTCACACGAGCAGCACAGGCAGAACGGAGGTGTCCCTGCCCACCCCGCGAAGCCCGGCACACACACCAGTGCTGGCCCAGCACGTGGTGGGGATGAACCTACCGGAAGCTCACTTTTGGGGACAAGAAGGAGATAGGACCAGACACAGGAGGGAGTCCCCTACACCTTCTAAATGTGCTAGAAGTCACCCACCCTCCCTCAGCTCCTGATCACCACCCATTCCAATTTCTGGGCTTAGTGCTAGGGTTCAGAACACCACTTGTCCCATCAGCGGGGCCTCTTAGCCAGGCAGGCTATAGCTCAAGGGACCTGTAAACTCATGTCTGCGCCTGTTGCCCTCCTGGAGCCCTGGCCCCGGAGCAGACTTTATTTAGCCCAGAGAAGCAGATCTTGTTCCAAAACTTGGAACTGTTCCATGGCGGAATTACCACCGCTTTCTGGGTGGCTCACTACGATCAGCGTTCTGCATCCACCTTCGGGTCTCAAGAAGAAATACGCAGGGATGTGGACGTGCTCTGCCTTGCCTAGCTCACGGGCTGTGCTAATGAAGACTTCAGAGCATCCCCAAATTTCCTCTCACAGGGCTGTGAACAGGGGCTACTCGCACAGGGTGTTTACAACAGTGTGAACCCCCTGGAAGAAGGAGAAATGTTCTCCTCTACAAAAAGAGGTAAGCCGCAAACCAATATGCTCAGCAAAATTATTCAGATCTGCAAAAAATAACTTTCTAAATGGGGATTGTCCCTCCTAAGCTCAAAGACCAACCTGATCAAAAAGCTGTTTTCCTGTTGTATTTGGCTGGATGGCAAACTCCAGCTCCGCATCCATGGTGGTAACTCGGACGTTGATCTAGAAAACAGAATGAAATGAATTACAGTTAACTGGGTGCTCCTTTCTTGTAATGATCTTCTGAGCCGTCGGCATAAACTCAAAGCTACTTAGCAACACGGCAAGAGTAAATTCCTCACTGACATCCATGCTCATGCTGTCATGACACACGCATGCGCACACACTCACACGCTGCGAGTGTCCACTCACAGTGGACAGCTGCTGAGTCTCAGTGTGTGCACAGTTTGGACTCAAATGCAGGCCTCCTTTGCTTTACTAAAGCACATTCGCACTTAGGTCTAAGCTGGTTCTCTACAAAAATACCTTGATGAACATTTAACATTTCTCCATGCACCAGCTCGCACTGACCCTCACAACAGCCAAGGAAGGCACCAGTGGGCTGGCCAGCCTCCTTGAGAAGTCAGACCGAGACAGTAAGTGAAAGGAAGAGAGAAGGAGCAAGCAATATACCAGAAGGTTTAGAAACACTAGAAACTAAATAGTGAAAAGAGAAACGGTCAGATGACTAATGATACATCAAAAGAGGATACTGTGCAGTAATTGAGACACTAATTAAGAAGTTGGCTGAGGGGCGCCTGGGTGGCGCAGTCGGTTAAGCGCCCGACTTCGGCTCAGGTCACGATCTCGCGGTCCGTGAGTTCGAGCCCCGCATCAGGCTCTGGGCTGACGGCTCAGAGCCTGGAGCCTGTTTCCCATTCTGTGTCTCCCTCTCTCTCTGCCCCTCCCCCGTTCATGCTCTGTCTCCCTCTGTCTCAAAAATAAATAAACTTAAAAAGAAAGAATTAAAAAAAAAGATGGTAGAAACGTGGAAAACCGCTTCAGAAATGAAAGCTATGACAAGCAAAATGGCACACATCCCATCAATACAAACCTGTGAGAGCCATCCAGCAGAGGACAGAGGTACGACATGGGGACGGACAGATCACAAGATGGTCGGAGCACAAGGAACTGAGGTGGGGGCGATGAGGGGCCTTAACGAGGTCTCTAACATTCCCATGGAGTGTTTTGTTTAAAAAACTCATTTCCAAGTAGTTTTCAAATATATCACTCGAGAAAACCCAAATTTACTAGCGTATGAAACAGACAACATACTACTTTATGTGACTGTCCTAAAGAAAAACGCCACCACACAGCAAGAGTAAAGCTTAATTATCTTTTTTATTTTTTATTTATTTATGTTTTTACAAAGAGAGAGCGCAAGCGCATGTGAGCGGGAGAGACAGAGGGGGAGAGACAGAACCCCAAGCAGGCTCCACACTCAACACAGAACCCGACGTGGGGCTCAATCCTACGACCCAGTGATCGCAACCTGAGCCGAAATGAAGAGTCAGACGCTCAACCAGTGCCTCATCCAGGCACCCCAGAATGCTCAAGGTTAGGAAACGCTTGCTTTTCACCATTTTTCGAGTGACATACGTAAGTAGCTGGATAGACGTGTACCCTAACCCCCTCCTTCCTCAGATGTAAACATCACGGGGACAGAGCAACAGGACTAACGCTTTGCTGACAAAGGTCTAAGGAGAGCTGGCACACTACACATGCTTAGCAGTCACCACTCTGGTTGTCTCTTTAGGAACAAAACCAGTCTTTAGTTTTTTCCCCCCTAACCCTGAAGACTGATAGTGGAGAGACACTTTGATACAACCCACTGTGTCTTAAAGGTTCTCTGGTTGATAGTAAAGAGAAGGGAGGCATAAATTTTCCAGGATTTCAAGAAAAGTCTCCCTTTCAATCTCAAGTCTACAAATTAAAAAACTCGAGTTTACTGAGAAGCAAAAGGAAACATACTGTAAATTCTTCAACTATATTAAAACATAAAAACCTAAGTTTCTTTTCCTGCTGGCAAGAATTTATTTTTTTAATAATCACAAAACGGCTATTATGAAGAAGATAAAAGTACCTTTCTCAATTATGGTTCCAAATGCACATATTAGAGATGAAAAAGCAGCCCCAAGTCAAGCATTCCAGTAGAAGAATGTCGCTCCAATTACACACTCATAAGCCCACAAGGATACATCACACCCAAAACTAAGGCGGAGGCCCACAAATACGGGGTCTTCGATATGCTTTTCTGATTCACTGATTACAAACTGATTACCAGGAACATTAAAAAAAAAATGATTTTAACGTTTAAATCAGATCTACATTCGATTCCAAGTTCACACAACTCTTTGAAAAAGCAAATATCCGGTAAAATGAGTAGTTTTACTGAGGATGGGGGTAACAGGCCAGTAGTCCGTAGAAAGTAAACTTCTTAAAAATGAAGCATGAAGAGAAGGTCTGCATAACCTCCACAAAGTACACGAACCACCACAAGGACCAACTCTGCCGTCCACAGCTCCAACACAGCCATTCTGCCAAGTTTTAGTCAGTCTGGTCTTTCCAGAGAATTCTTTCTGTGAGGCCCAACACCCACCGGCAAGCATGAAGTGTGGTACAGAATCTCCAACAAAGACAGTGAGCCTAAAGATCAGGTTAAGTTTTTCTGGCATTGCAGTAGCAAATAAAATCGGGACAAATAACAGGAAACAAATAGGCTTTCCTCCATTGTTTGGTCTCCTGGCCCTGTCAAAAGGAGTAATTTCCAGTTCTGATTTGGGGACACAACAGAATTTTTATTTTCAATCTCCCGCCCCCAAATTATAAATCAAATGAATTTTATCAACATACGGGTATATTCATATATAGTGCATGCTCTACAATATTGATAGGAGCTGGGACGAGATATCTCAAGAACCCTAAACAACACGTGAATGAACAATACATGATGACCGGTGGCCGAGCTGCTCTGCGCCACAGGTGCGTGTTCCTGGATGAGGTCACTGCCCCACTAGTGTTTCTCATGGGGGCATGAATGGCATTCCGGGCACAGGTGCTTGCTCTGCCAGGACTATCTCCAGTGCAGGTCTGAGCCCACCTACTAAACACAAGTGTCCCCAGTCCCTGGGACGATCTAAAAGTGCTCCCATCATTTCCAGATGCCGAGGAAACGGGAGGCAGCTACCCAGACTGAGAGGCCACAGAGAGGCGCTGTCTTCATCAGAAGCAGGATATAGAGCTCTGGGTTTACAAAGCCTGTTAAGATTATTTTCAATTTTACAGATCTTTAATAATGAAATACTGAAATATGGCACAAACTTGTATCCAAGTTTAAAATGAAGCACTTACTCAGATGACAAGACCATTTATGTACATATTTTGATCCACTTATCCAGTACCTTTAAAAGAAATCAGACTTTAGCAATTAAGGAAACATGTCTAAATGCCAACTCTCCTTTTTGATTCTCTTTGTCTTGAGTTTCCACGGTGAGCAATTCTTTTCAGTACTGGGATGGAAGCTGATGCTTGTATCTGCAACGGTGCCACAGAAATAAAGTCGGCTTGTGTGGTCCTGCATGATCAATGTGAGGATGGTTCCACAAAACAAGCCAGAGGTCCACAGGCTTAAAACATACCATCACACAAACCCAAACCGTGTGCAAACGATGGGGGAAAAGAATGCATGGTTTGCAACTTTTATTGTCCTGGTAATTAGCCCCAGGTTAAGTTTTTCTATCAAAGGCAACATCTGCTGAAGGCAGCAAAATCCCATAGTAATGTGTGGGATACGTGTGTATAGACAGCATGCAGTCAGTCACTCAAAGTCTAAACCCCAAAAGGCGGGCATTCTCTCAGGCTTGACACAATACTGAAAGCCTTTTAAACATTCTGCTTTGTTTAGGGGTGATGACAGTGATTCGAGTTGAGTTTTGCTCGAGTTCCCCCTCACGTGCACACAGACACACCTGCCCCGTGTCGTGCACGGTGTAGATGGCAGCTTAACAATTCATGTCTCCCTCCCCGTGCTACTCCGACGGAAACTAAGAAACAAAGCCATACTGAGAGTTCTAAAATGTTACAACATAGAAGGAACTAGACTTAACCATACCCCACTACGTGTAACGGGAATTCATAAATAACTTTAGATAATGGAGTTAAGTTAGCAAAAGCTTTTTAAACTCCACAGATTAAAAATAATGAGGTCTTTCTACTGCTCTACGCCATGTCATAAATTCTAGAGTAAGAGGACTTGCTTAGACACAAGTCAAGAAAACATGTTAATGAAGATGCCCGAACACATCCAAAAAAATGAGGCTCTAATGAGTATAATGCAGATTTTCCACACTGGCCATATTTAGCAGAAAAATCTTTCTTCTTTTTGCCCCAGCAGCCTAGCTTAGTGGGGAACTTGTGTTCTCATTTCAGTAAGACAGGCGAGTTTTTGATTACTAGAATATTAGTATATGCTGCAGGTCTGCATTTGAAAGAGACAAAGGCTATAAAAACAAAAATAGGAATGAAAAGTTTTATTTCTAAAACAAGAACAAATCTGGCCAGTAAAAGTTCTGAAATCTAAGCAAAATGCCATGCATGTTTAGTTTTTATGAAATGACTGCTGTTTCACAGGTGTATGAGCCACGCCTCTTGACTAGATAATAGATAATAGGTTATCTGATAGGGAATTTAACACATAGACCTATCTTTGCCTTAGTTAATGAAGTGAATGAAAACCTAACTGTAATGCTGTCTCTGTCCTCCCTCCGCTTAATAATCTACTCTAAAAAAATTCTATTTGCTGCTCTTATGGGTTAGCTCAGCTCAAAACTGTAACACTACATGCCAATGAACCACAGGGGTTTTATTTCACTGTTGGCAACCCACCCCAGCTAGCGGGCACATGGCATGCCCTGGAGGCTCGCTCACTGGGTGCCTGGGTGCCTACTGGGTGCCCTGGGTGCCATGGGCACTGCAGACAGAGGAGTCAGACTTCTCTCGCCCTTCTGTCACTTACAACATGATCAATAGAGATGGGTCTCAAGTAGCGCCCATTCACAGTTACTTCCAAATGGGTCCAACTATTAGAATCCCCAGTGCAGCCTGAGTTTCTTGGCCTCAGCCCAAGAAAACCAGCGGAATTCGGGGATCACTGAAACACGGGCAAGAGAACAGCGGCCAGGGGGCCCGGGTTTGAGAGCTGGTGTTGTAGCCTGAGAACTTCCTCCCACTGGGACTCACACCCCGCTTTGTCTGCAAGCTGAAGTTTTGGACTAGAAGTCCCGAGGTCCCTTTCACCTCAGAAATGCTAGGTCTGAAGTCCAACAGCACCAGGGAGGTGCAGGAGTGCAATGAAGGCTGGAGCTGTGAAAACAGGTGGGTTGACTTCTTCTTAGGAAAGCTGTGTGGACAGACCAGAAAGATTGATGAGAGAAAAATAGCCAACTGTGATGCTACTAAAAGCTGGCCAGGAGATGGTTTTCATGGGCAAAAGGAAAGCTCATACCTGATTTCACATTTCCAGGAGGGAAAATGCAACTCTCTGGCTGGACACAGAGTAGTACACGTTTTATTGCTCTGATGCAACTGACCTCTTTTTCCAAGAGGAGAATGTAAGTGTGTTAAACCACAATTTTTTTTTTTTTTTAAATAAACTCAATTAACAATTTACCCTATTAAAACAAAAATAAATTGGGGCACCTGGGTAGCTCAGTCAAAACGTCTGATTCTTGATTTCGTCTTGCATCATGATTTCATGGTTCAGGAGTTTGAGCCCCAAGTCTGAAAGAGCCTGCTTGGGCTTCTCTCTCTCTGCCCCTCCCCACCTGCTCTCTCAGAATAATAAATACACTTAAAAAAAAAAAATAGACATAAATCCATTGTTCCCTTTGCTCACTCCCCCAGAAAGCTGAGAAACCACAAGCACAGGCCTGACAGCAGGTAGGGGGCCAATCCCTGCCCAGTGGTCCACATCCTGAAGAAAGCCCCTTCCCCTCATTTGTAATATGAAGTCCTGTGACTGGAAACGTTTTATCTACGAGGGATCTCCCAACTGTAACATTCTATAACTTAAAAAACTATCTGAACGGCTTCTGACACCACCCAAGTCAGGGGCGGTGCAGTTCTGTAGAACATTATCTGACCTTCATAGGGAGACAAGAGGTGATACAAATGGGGGGGCTATCTGGAGGTCACATATGTTACGGTGGTTTCTGTTTTCTTTTTCTTTCTTTAATGGAAAGGCTTGAGTGTCTTTGTTGTGTTAATATCTTTGGTGCAAAACCCCAGGGCAGTGTCCTAGTCAAAGTTCCCCAGGAATGTTCTACCTACAGAAGTTTCTTCCATGGAATATCCCAAAGGACTGGTATGTCTCAGAATGTACTCTGGAAAACATGATTTCTAAGTCTTCCCAGTTTATTTGATCAAAATGGTATCTAAAATGCCTTCTAAGAGTCTGAGAGGCATAAAAATGATATTGACAATGAAATATTGTATTTTACTTCTAACCCACGTATGGCTGTCATATTATCTGCCAGTTCTTTCCCTTGTTTTGGTAAATAAATCCAGTACCGCAATTTTTCCTTTGGGAAGTGCCCATTTCCTTCTGAAATACAATGAATTTGGTTTAAGATTACCTCTCTAAAAAAAAAAAAAAAAAAAGAAAGAAAAAAAAGATTACCTCTCTAATCACACTTTTTACAGAATAAATTCATAGTGCACTAAAGACCAAGAAGGAAACATTCAAGATCAATCAATTCCTCTACAGCCCTTACAGGCAAGCACTCGTTTGTCTTCTTGGGCAAGGCAGTCAGATTTCATTTTAGTCGGCGGGTGGGGGAAGAAAGTTTGCAGTGATTTTCCTACCTACTTAAGCAGGAAAACCATTTAAAATACACAGCGAAATAAAAACCGTAACAGTTGAATGTTTGAATCTCAGGCAGTGGATTCAGTGATAACAGATTAATCCCTATACTATCACACCTGCATTTACTCAAAAATTAGCCTCAGTAGAACCATCCAAGCGCCACCAAGATTACATTGAGAGCTTGACCTTTCATAATCACTTAAAAATGTCAGTGCTGTTTTCCAACATTCCAGCCTTCTTCCGAAGGTGCCACTTCAGCAACTTCTAACAGCTTTCAAATATTTGGATAAGACCTTTCAAATACTTAGAAATGCTCTGATAGGAAGTAGATACAGTAAACTTTCTCCCACAAATGGGGGAAGCAGGGAAGTGGAACAAGGAAAAATTCTCACAACAGATAATAAATGATTTATAACAGTTTTCTGAGATGCTATTTTGGTTCATGTAATTCAATAATTATAGAGACTATTGTATTTTGATTTTCATGTTGAGTCATTATGTGTTCTTTTTTAATAACAGCTTTGTTGAAATATAACTTACACACAATTCGCCCATCTAAAACATGCAATTCAGTGGTTTTCAGCAGAGTTATGCAACCAGCACCACTATCTAATTTTAGAGCATCTCATTCCCTTAAAAGAAACCTGGTGCCCATTAGCAGTCACCCCTGCCAATACTCCTTTCTCCCCAGCCCTGAGAAACACTCATCTACTTTTTGTCTCCAGAGATTTCCGTGTTCTCAACAGGGCGTATAAACACTCTGCCTTCCATCACTCAGTGTAATGTTTTCGAGGTTCATCCATGATATAGCCTGTACTGGGGCTTCCCTCTTTATCGCCAAGGAACATTCCAGTGTACGGATACATCACTGCTGTCCATCCATTCACCATTTGGGACATTTGGGTTGAGTATCTTATTAACTAGCTCCACGTTGCTTTAGTGATTGCAAATATGAACTATACTAACTACTGTCAGTTTGGCATTCAAAATCGTTAAGAATAAAAAATCTTTAGGGGAAAATAAAGACGAAAGAAAAATGAATTTTTATGTATTTATTTAAAAGATTTTATTTTTAAGTAATCTCTACATCCAATGTGGGGCTTGAAACCACAACCCTGAGATCAAGAGTCACATGCTCCGCCGACTGAGCCAGCCCAGCAACTCAGAAAAATGAATTTTTAAAAACCAAAATTCAATTTAAGTTTACTGCTGTAAGGTGTAAATGAAAATATTCTATGTGCTCACAGGAAGACGGTCCAAGCTGCCAAACTGATGTGAACACATTAGAAGACACTCTGAATCCTACGCTCCCACACTTACTCTCTGAAGCCAGCAGTATTTCTAGCATCATGAATTCTAGTCAACTCCTTCCCCTTACACATGAGGGAAGACAACTGGGCGTTCACCACCAAGGAGAGGAGGGGAGAACCCAGGCTCTTGTTCAGGGTTCTCTCAAGTAAATCGTGTTCCTGCTCTAACTTTTAGGCAGGCAGCCGAGTCTTCTGTTCGACACGGAACTCCGATGGTGCCGGGCATGCTACAGCTACTTAACACAAACACCTCCAGAGCCCTGTTCACTGCTGCCCAAAGGACGTGGCCACATCAGACATGTTGTAGGAAATCTGGTGTCCCTTGGTAATCGTTTAAGAAATACAGCCAGCTGCACCTTATAAGCTACTCCTTGGGTCCTCAGTGCTCCACAAACCTGCACACGCAAAAGACTCACCTGAAGAGCTTGTTGACACAGCTTTCTGGGCCCCGGGCCCAGAGAGTCTGACTCAGTAAGTTGGGATGGAGCCCATAAGTCGACACCACTCTACCAAACTCACAGGTGAGCCACCCCAGACAGCCACTGCTCAGGGCAACAGGTTACTATCCCGAACACACAAGAAGCCACAACACCTTTTGGACAAATTAATGCATTTATTGCTGTTATTTATAATCCACTATGTAAAAATATCTTCACTAAATTTTCATTCATTAGAACTAAAAAGTTACAGACCTATGCTCTCCCATCCGGCATACTCCATATCCCAACAGATGGACCCCCTATTTTGGTCATCTCTCTGGATCCTGATCTTTGAGATAAAGATCAAGTCCTTATGAGCAATACTCCAACTCAATAAATAATCCTAACATTAGCTATGACACACAGTGGTCATTTTTCACAAACGCTAGCTAACAAATGACCAAGCTCCGTAAACTTGACCGTTAACTTAGCAAACCTTAATCGGCTTAGCGTAGAAATGCAGACGCATGAATTCAGCCAAGCCCCAAAGGCAAGTGGATTTTTTAGCTTTTCTCCCTCTATATCATCAGCCCTTTTTAGGGGATCATGGTAATGACTACTACTTAAAAGATAACTTTTTTCTACCTAGGATATAAAATGTTTGTTTCAAATGGACATCGCTGCTCCCACTAACACTGTTTATATAAACAACAAAATTATATAGAAGTAGTTGCCACTGAAAATCCAGTGACCGGGGGCGCCTGGGTGGCTCAGTCGGTTAAGCGTCCGACTTCAGCTCAGGTCACGATCTCACGGTACGTGAGTTCGAGCCCCACGTCGGGCTCTGGGCTGATGGCTCAGAGCCTGGAGCCTGCTTCCAGTGTCTCCCTCTCTCTCTCTGCCCCTCCCCCGTTCATGCTCTGTCTCTCTCTGTCTCAAAAATAAATAAACGTTAAAAAGAAAAAAAATCCAGTGACCATATTTTACATTGTTATAGTTTCTAATAAGCATATAATTAGACAAGCCCGGCTTTTATTGAAGAAAGCCAGTCCAGAAACCACCCTGCTGTCGTATACCATTCTTTTAAGGATAGAGAGGCCAAAAGAAAAACCGGTATGTTGCTATGGGAAGGTATTTACCACAACAGCACAACACTGATGTACAGAGAGAAGACAAGTAAAATAGAAATGTGGTCCTTAAAATACGATTGTGCATCAAATGGAGCCAAGTCCATAATGACCCGACACCAGCACCACGGTCAGTCAGAGCTGGGGGGGGCAGCAAGTTCCCCCCCAGAGCTGGTGGGGCAGAAATGTTCCCACCACCAGCAGAACCACATGTCACCACACGCCCAAAGCAGGCTGGGCTCAAAGTTTAAAATTCCAGAGATACATGTTTAGTGCTAGCTCTTAACACCAGACCTTCAGAGAAGATGGAAAAAGCAGTATAAATACATTTTACTAAATAACACTAACAGCAAACCTGTAAATCAATGGATAATGACTCAAAATACTGCTATTCCTTTCTTTTGAGCTCCTGTGTATCTTACATTTAAATTATACCCAATCACGTCATTTTATATGTTCTTCTATTTCAAGATTAAAGAAACTGAATAGCAGTGAACAAATTGGTTGATTGGGGCAGGAACATTTTCAGATGCCAAAGAGAACCGGTCAAACACCTTTGCAAATGTAGAGGCTGGATTATAACAAAAATGGTCAGGGAATTCAGTAAAAATTCTTCTATGCATCATCGTTTTATCTGCAGCACAACAAACCATTGAAGACAGAAGGGCAGAATAGATATAAAACTCATGTTCTGATAGTTTTCAAATAGTTATACAAAACTAGGACAACATACTGGTCTTTTCCAGTCTTTTATTGCCTCGTAACAGGAATAATAAAATCATCAAATGTTAAGGCTGACCAAGAGTCCATTTTGACAGCTCTGATAACCAATATACAGCACTTCTACAGAGGTCAAAGTGCTGATCCTTGGTTCTCAGTAATTCCTGGAACCTTCCCAGGAACCATGGGCGGGTGGTCCCACTATTCCTGAGAATAGGAAGCACTGAAAGTCACAGAGAAGGCCTGGGCGATGCTGCTGATGGCTGTCCTCCCGTCTCATGCTGCCCATCACGGGGCTCCAGATACTCCATTCCTGGTGATGGTAGTCATTTCCCCAGGACAATTCAAGCTTGGCTACATGTGAGCTGATGCTACCAGTTCATGGGAGCCTGAGAATGTCCCATTGGGAGGGAGTATCTATCAAGAAACCAAATTAACCTGCCACAATCTAGTGCCTCAGGATGGGCCACTATCCTTCTGGATTAAAGCAATCCTGTGCCCTCCCCTCCTATTCCTTCTAGATGGGAGTGTAAAAAAAAGCAGTGGTCGGTTAACATCTGCCCAGGTGCTAATTACTAATGAAAAGTAAGGTCACAATCACAGAGTTCAATGACAAATAGCCAGCTCAACTCCATTATCAACCAAGTAGCTGTAAGTAGAGTTTCTCAGTTCAGGTTAAGCACAGTCCTTAGTATTAGGGAATGGGAGTTTAAATTTTAACCTGGATGGGGTGCCTGGGTGGCTCAGCAGGTTAAGCGTCTGACTTCAGCTCACGTCATCTCACGGCTTGAGTTTGAGCCCCACATCAGGTTCTCTGTCAGCGAAGAGCCCATTTCACACCCTCTGTCCCCACCCCCCTCTGCGTGCACGTGTGCGCACACTCTCTAAAAAGTAAACACTTAAAAATATCTTTTTGACCATGGAAATACAGGGGTGGGTGTGCCAGGCCCCTGCTTCCTACCCCAAGAGCGTTTTGACACCATGAGGGAGGGGGGCACCAACATCATTTTAGCTAAGAATTCGATATCACTTAAGGAATTTTGAGGGTAACTTAATCATAATAAGAGTTAACACTATCTACCCTTTACCTCCTTTCTTAACTTTAGAAACGTCAAATTTTTAATGTGCAGTGGACAACAGGACAGAGTGTTAACATCACAGCTGGGTCTTGGGATTTCCAAAGAACTTTCATGTTTCAGGTATCTCTACACATTATATTTTATATCATGTTTTTATGTTACATAAATGCATACATTATAAGTGGAACAACAAAAGTAGTGACAAGGTAAAACTATCTTGTAGGGAGATTCTAAATGGGTACTGCTTGGTGAGAGGTGAAAAGTTATCCTTGTCCAACTACTTTCTTTGAAAGGCTGAGGAAACGGAGGCCCAGAAAAGTGTACGCAACTTCCTCAACTTCTGATAATCAGCTACTAAAAATACTTATTTGTATCTATGGGGCTTCTAAATGTTATTGCTAAAGTTGTATCTTTCAATAACTCAATCGTTTTCAATTCTGAAAAGTTTATATTTCCAAATTCCAGGATAAAATTATGTAAAATTATAGATATACAAAAAGGAAGAGCCCAGATCAACCATCACATAATTTCAAGAGCACGTAATAAAACCCCAAGTCTTTCTAAATGGCTCCTTTTGCTTCTGAAAATAAGCCACTTCCTGCCCCCAGACCCACTTCCTGTCAAGCAGAGCTGCAATACAAAAAGCAGACAAACCAGTCTTGTTTGTACTCATTATAACCAGAGAAAATCACAACGTTAGAGCTAGAAGGGAACTTTCTGAGCAGCCCCACTAAAAAGAAGGTCAGTTCCCACTACTTGAAAACTGAGCTGGGAACATTTCGTGCTCCCCTCTGTTCATGGGCTCAGGCACCGCTTCTAGAAGGAGGAAACAGAGGCAGGAAGACACTGCTTTCCAGACATGTGACAAAATGAAAGGATCGTCCCTCTCACCCAAGTTCCAATGACCTGTGCTGCAGAGGAATACTGGTGGACATTTTCTTATCAGCTTGAGGGCACATAAAAATCATTTTCCTGACGCCTACTAGCTGTGCGTTTTAAATTTATTTTTGAGACAGAGAGAGACAGAGCACGAACAGGGGAGGGGCAGAGAGAGAGGGAGACACAGAATCCGAAACAGGCTCCACTCTCTGAGCTGTCAGCACAGAGCCCGACGCGGGACTCGAACTCACGGACCGCGAGATCATGACCTGAGCCGAAGTCGGACGCTTAACCGACCGAGCCACCCAGGTGCCCATAGCTGTGCGTTTTAAAGAACCTTTTTTTGTGAGAGTCTGTAAGTAGGAATGACATACACTGTGTGTGTAGATTTAATATGGGCACTAAACTAGCTACAATGCTTGGACACCTGACCTAGGAAAGGGGAGGCAATGATCAAAGAATGTCACGTTCCACAAAAGAAACTCTTTCTTTCCAGAAACACAGATGCTGTCTACATCCTTTTCTCCCCACTCAAAGGTCACTTTCTCTTTACCTAATAAGCTTGTGAAGTCTTGATTCTGTAACACGTGATTTCAGTTTTGCTAGATGTGTCATACATACTTCAGCATCAATTTAGTCCACTGAAAAGGGAGGTTAATTATATCCACAAACTGAGGATCCCATAAAAGAAGAGAAGGGCCAGGGCCAGGATGGCCACCACTTGCTGCAATGATTTTTAATTCTAGGCTCATAAAATACAGGAAATTAAAGGCCTATAGATTAAACTTCACTACCCACCTGGAATGTTTTCTCTGTAAAGTTACAAGTCTCTGAAGGGTTTCTCCTATCTAACCTACTGGGGAGGGGGCGTGATGTGGGGGGGAAGCCTATGAAAAAATAGAAATGTCCAAGCAGAATTCTTTTCACTAACCTGTTGTTTTAGGCAAGGACATAAAAGATAAATTGTACTTAAATCTTGTGCCATTTCTTTGACAAATCTTTGCCCCTGCTTAAGATCCCATGTGCAGTAGGGGTGCCTGGAAGGCTCAGTCGGTTAAGCATGCAACTCTTGATCTTGAGTTTGTGAGTTCAAGCCCCATGCTGGGTGTAAAGAGTATTTCAAAAATAAAAAGTGTTAAAACCACATATGCCATAATATTTTGGGGTACAGAACATTTCCCTTGTAAGAAGCTTAGGCAAAATACATTTGAACTTGACCAAGAAGCCCTTACTTTTGACATCTTCAAAAACAGAGAGCAAGACCCCATTAGCTTTTTTAAAACTCCATATGAAATCAGTAACCTTACAAAATTTGCCTGCATAAGCACATTTCAACCAAACTTACTTTAAACGGCCCAGTGTTTCTGAAATTACACTAAGTGTTGGGGAAAAACAAAAACAAAAGCCTTCAATTTATACTTGGTCACAATCTGGTCTGTCAGGTCCAGGATGGATTACATCTATGCACATAACCAGTGGAGGGGAAGGGGGTGGGGGAGGTCTGTGCTGCTTCGTCCCGCCCCTACCCCTACCCAAGGTCCCAGTGCCCCAAAACCCTGCCCCGGAATGCCCCACGCTTTACGCTCACTTCCAATTTTCAGCTGCGCAAATGCTGCCATTGAGACAATGACCTATTTCCAGCCAGGGCTCAGAACACAGCACAACCCACCCCCACCCCCACCCCCAAGATTGTGGGAATACAGAGTAACTGGAACTAGCTGGGAACAAACACTTCTGTGTGTTTTCAAATCAACTGCAATGTTGACTGGAGGTCCCCCTTGAATAAAATATGTATGTGGGAGGTTAGAGGGTCCAGATGGGGTTAGGTCAGTCACTCATCTGATCAGAACACCCAAGGTCTCCCAAGAAACCGCATCCACTCGGGGGTCTGTAGAGAGCTGCTCAGCAGGACCCGCCTGGGACTCCAGATCCCAGGGCAGAGACGTCCCTTCCTGCTTGCCCTCCAACTACTCCAGCATTTGGCGGTTTGTAAAAGTGACAGCATCTTTCCCTTTCACCCCTATGTGCTTTTAAAAAACAAACTTTACTTTGGAAAATCTGAAACATTCACAAAAATAGAACAGTACAAGGACTTCCCCCCTCCCCTCATGTACTGTCTGTCACCCAGCTGGATGCCATTAACTTTCTAACATTCTCGATTCAAATATTCTTCCAGTTTAAGATAAAAAAAATTTTTTTTTGCTGGCATTTTTTAGGCTGCCACAGGATCATTTCAATCGTAAAAGCTTCAGTACGTAGCTCTAAAGGACTCTGAGTATATACATGTGTGTATATGTGTTACCCACCAGACCACTATCACTTCCAACATAATTCAAAACTATTCCTTAATATTTAAAATTCAGTTAATATTCAATTATCCATTGTCTCAAAAACTTTTTACAGTTGAATTCCTCGAATTGTGTCATGCACTCTGCAGCCTTGTCATCATACTGTATTTCCAAGCTGCCCTGTTTGGCCAGTTTCTTAACAAACATCCAGTTTTCCCCACCCTATCTCCCCATCTAAGTCCCACTTATGTAAGCAGATACTTGAAAAGAAGAAGCAACATCCGTAATTATTTAACCAAGGCAATGAAACACCTTAACAAGAACACTACACTAATATACATAACGTATTTTCATAAAGAGGTGGTTCCAAAATAATATTTATGTTCTAAGCTTTTACCAAGTGATCTGTGGTTCAATTTTCTCTTTAAAAACATAATAACCATGGCTGGCTCTCCCTCTAAGACCTATTTTTACAAGAAACCTATGGATGCAGTAATGGTGCAAAAGTCCAAATATTATTCAAAAAGAATTAATTTTCCCTGAACCTCAATGCCTGAGAAATGATGGAAGAATCTACAGGGGCATGGCAAATGATGACATGCTTATCATCAAACCTACTTGAAAACAAGTTCTAGAGAAGTATCTTGGCTCACTGCCCAATGCAAGAGTGATTTACCAAACAACAACAAAACAGACAAAAACAAACCACACTCTGCCCAGTCGTTTTAACTGGTCACCCAACAAAGAGTCAGTGAGAGAAGAAAAGCACCTCTGCCTCTCGGCAAAGCCTGGATGAAAACCAACAGCAGTGCTGCTATCACTCCCTGACTTTATGTTAGAGGTTTGGAAGCAGGGATTTTCTTAATATTTTTGAGAGCGCGCATGAGAGGGGGTGGGGCAAAGAAGGGGCAGAGGATCCAAATCGGGCTCTGCTGACAGCACAGAACCCAACGTGGGGCTTGAATCCAGGCAACCATGAGATCATGACCCGAGCCAAAGTCAGAGGCTTCAGTGACCGAGCCACCCAGGTGCCCCTGGAAGCAGGGATTTTCCCCTTTTTGTTCATCAGTGTATCCCTAGGAGCTAAGAACCTGGCACATAGTAGGTGCTCTACTTGTTAATGAACAAGTGGAGGTTACAGAAGGGGGGAGGGGGGTGATGTTCATTGTAGCAAAAGGAAAATATATTGCATTATTAGGCTAAGTCAGAAAAAGAATGCCCATCATGAGTTACAAAAGCTTTTAATCAGATTAGAATTTAGTAGTTAAAGTAGAGTTCCTCTGCCATTTACTCTGTTCTCTATGGTGAGAAGAGACGGTGCCCGGGTGCCAGGCACGAGGCCAGAAGCTTCCGGTGCTAGGCTCTCCGGTCCTGCCTCATCAGAACCTGGGAGGTAGGTCCCTGGATCATGTCTCACAGGTGAGGGGGCAGGGCACAGGGAGGTTGACAAGCTCACCGCAGAACACCCTGTCAGAGGCAGGCATGTTTATCTAGTCGGTCAGCCAATAAAGTAGGAATTTAAAGTTTGTTCTTGAAAGCAGGTAACAATGCCTTTTTTTCTTTTTTTTAAGCCACTTTGCATCTTGCTTCGTGGCCAGGAAAGAAAAAACACAAAAAATAAAAAACACCCCCCACCCCAGTATCTAGCATTGTTATAGACAGAACTAAGTTCTATTAAGTAAAATAAAGTGGGCTAAAGGGTGGACAGTGAGAAGGTTCTATTTTAGAGTGGTCTAAATTAGGGATTGAATTAGAAAACCATCTATAGTCAGAAATTCACATAGGCGATAGTAATTTCAAAAGGTAATTTCAAAAGTTAATTTCAAACTGTCAGTGATAAAAAAGAAAAAAAAGCAACTCATTTATAGAATATTCTGCTTTCGACTCAAATATCAGATACAAATTGTGTTCTTTTAGTATACGCCAGAAATCTGTCATCATACAATGGCTTAGCAAGTGTGACACAAGATACTAGCACTTTCTCCACAGAACAAAAGACCTGCTGGGGGACCAGCCTTGTTTAAAGTATTACCTCAACACCAACCATGCCTGCTTCTAGGTGATGACAGCTTTCCCAATACCTGTCCAGGCACAGAGCCTGTGATACACCTAATACTGGCTAAGAAAACAGATTACTTGCTCTTTGAGAAGGAATTTTTAAAAACTGGAATAATTGGTGTGGGTCTGCTTCAAAATATTAGCTTAGTCATAAAATATATACAAGGATAACATATTGAACAGTAATTCTTTTTATCCGAAAGCAGGGGTTGGTGAAATCCTCCATGAAGGGTCAGATAAGTATTTTACGCTTTGCGGGCCATTTTGGTATCTGGTGCAGATTTGCTGTTCTTTTGTTGTAAACAACCCTTTAAAAATGTAAAAACCATTCCTAGCTGGTATCCCCTACCAAAACCGGCACAGCCAGATTTGGCCTTGGCCTACTATTCCACCTAAAGTAAAAGCGATTATTTGTGACGATATCTGACATGATGATTTTGATACAGAAAGCTTAAAACTGGCTTTCAGGCAAAAATAGAAAAAAAAATAGGACGTGGAAAGTGTCTTCATAGTTAACAAAAAGGTAAGCAAAATCTACTATACTTGGCTATTATAGTTTGATCCTCCTCGGTGGTATTTGTTCCCTTCTGCTGACAGTAAAAGTTGGGTCAGGGTCAGGAAATTTTCACTCTGCTTTTAAGGTTTTCTCAAATACATTAGATTAAAAAGGTAATTACTATGTTAATGCAGCCTTCCCCATTGTTTGAACCGTATTACCATTTACCTATCGGTATTAAAAACAGCTTAGAGAATGAAAAGTGACTCACAATCAAAGGAAAATAGAACTGACCAGTGCTGCTGCCTTAAATTCACTTCTGCTCCTGTGTACTGGTGAGCTCCTAGGCATCCCTCAACACCCACCCCAAGCATCTCACCAGCTGAGAGGCTTTCCCTAGCTCTCCAGGGCACACTTCCTCTTCTTCTGTCTGTATCTCTATTATCATACCTACTACGCTGCACTATAACTCTTTGCTTACATATGGGACTCCCCAATTAGACTGAGAATCCAATCCCTTAAAGGCAACAATCTAGCTTATTTCTTTTCATAGTTCTAGCACTCAGAATGTAATGGCATACAACAGGCCTTCAATGGGGTAAGGAAGGAGCCCATATGACCTCCCAGGGAATTTGCACAACTACAAGAAGATGAGAAAGAATGTTCCCTTTTACTACACAACCCAAACACTTCACATCACTGTTTTTCTTAGAAGGCCTAGTGACAGACTTTACCTGGTTAGTAGCAACTTGGAAACTAAAACCCTTAGTTTTAGCTCCGTTACACTGAAAAGTTTGTAAAGCTCGTTTCCAGGAAAAAATGTACACAAGAAACAGCACCTGGAGATAAACTTATTTGGATTTCATAGAAACTTTGTTTATGTAACATTCTTTTCATGTAAAAACTTCACTTCCATTTTACAGAGGACAAAACTGAGGTTCCTAGAAGTTTGCCAAAGTACAAGTAAAATACCAAATTAATTATGAAACTATTCTTTACATGGCTGTGCATTTTTACTTGGAAAAAATATGTATAATAGTTATACTAAGCATTTTTAGCCATAACGCTCCAACTCACATTATAGCATAGTTGTCTTAAAACACAAAACAACAGGGGCGCCTGGGTGGCTCAGTCGGTTGAGCGTGACTTCGGCTCAGGTCATCATCTCACGGTCTGTGAGTTCAAGCCCTGCGTCGGGCTCTGTGCCGACAGCTCAGAGCCTGGAGCCTGTTTCGGATTCTGTGTCTCCCTCTCTCTAACCCTTCCCCATTCATGCTCTGTCTCTGTCTCAAAAAAATAAATAAAGGTTAAAAATTTAAAAAAACAAAAAAACCAAAAACAAAACAACAAAAAAACATTTATAGAAGTCTATGGGTGCCTGGGTGGTTCAGTCGGCTGAGCCTCTGACTTCAGCTCAGGTCATGATCTAGAGGTTTGTTGAGTTCAAACCCTGCATAGGGCTCTGAGCTGCTTAGGATTCTCTCTCTCTCCCACTCTCTGCCCCTTCCCCACTTGTGCTCCCTCTCACTCTCAAAATAAGTAAACTTTAAAAAGACATCTAGAATAAGATCTTCCTTATGTCCACAGGCACGGATGGTAAGTCTCTTAGAAGGAAAATAATGCAACCTTCTGGTCTCTTCAATAAATATTCACATGTAATTAGCAGTGGCAACCAAACATTTAGTGCTTAAACTAAAAACTAATTGGAGTAGCTGGGGAATCCCAAATGCAGTTACTACTGAAATGAAATAAAATATAATGCATAAAATATGCATTCAGTGATTCTGAAAGCAGACTGAATTTTATTGCTTAAGACTGCAGGTAAAACATCTAAATACTTTAAGAAAGCAGGCACATATTGAATCATCCTAAGAATCTTCAAATTATCAAAGACACTTAAACAAGTTTAAGTAAAATAAAGAAATTATGGTAATTCAGTAAGAATAGTAATGTTTTCCTTACCCAACCTGTAAATATTTGTAAATTTATGAAATTTTTGTTAGAAATCACATTACTACTTAGAATAGTAACTAAGGAGGGGCACCTGGGTGGCTCAGTCGGTTGAGCATCCAACTTCAGCTCAGGTGGTGATCTCAGGGTTCTTGAGTTTGAGCTGCACCATCGGACTCTGTGCTGACAGCTCAGAGCCTGGAGCCTGCTTCAGATTCTGTGTCTCCCTCGATCTCTGCCCCTCCCCTGCTTGCACTACCTGTCTCTCTCTCTCTCAAAAATAAATAAAACATTAAAAAAAAACAAAAAACCAGTAACTAAGTGAGGCCAGTGTGGAAGGCCTGAAGAGCAAAGAGGAACATAAGAATGGGATCTCTTTCTTCCCTGCCATTTAATGGAAAACGGCTGGCTTTTCTTCCCCTTTAAAAACAAAGACAGGGGCGCCTGAGTGGCGCAGTTGGTTAAGCGTCCGACTTCAGCCAGGTCACGATCTCGCGGTCCGTGAGTTCGAGCCCCACATCAGGATCTGGGCTGATGGCTCAGAGCCTGGAGCCTGTTTCCGATTCTGTGTCTCCCTCTCTCTCTGCCCCTCCCCCGTTCATGCTCTGTCTCTCTCTGTCCCAAAAAAAATAAATAAACGTTGAAATAAATAAATAAATAAATAAATAAATAAATAAATAAATAAAAACAAAGCCAAAATTTGAGACCGCGCACCAGTCGCGGCCAAATTAAGCTCCACAACCAAACCCCCACAGAGAGAAGTTCAAATCAGAGAGATTCAATCGGACATCTTAGCTAGTCTTTCTGGAGTTTGATAACCATCCAGCTATCTCCTTTATCCCCACCCCAGCCGCATTCCAAATACCAATGATGGCACCCAAGGCATTTAAGCTGGAACTTTAAGAAGGTGATTGTGTATTCACTCCTACACAGATGTTCCCTACAAGAACATCTGCCTGAATGGGTGCTCTGGAATCACACTGGATTTTGCCGCCCCCCCTAAACACACCACAGGCTCTGGTCTCTGCTCACACACAACCACCAGTATCAAGAGGGCCTCACCGCCCTGGTGGGGTTCCAAAGGGAGAACTATGTAAAAACTGTCCCTTTCTTATGAAATCAGCAATTCCCAAAATCTGGGGGCACTTCAGAACCATCTGGAGAGCTTACTAGAAAGCACATCCTACCTGGCCCTAGAGACAGGCATTCAGTAGAACTGTGAGAGACTCCAGAATCTTCAGATCTCCAGATAATTACCTATACTAAAGTCGGAGAACATGGCACTAAATTAATCCTCACCTTTAACTTTATGTGTAATGTGTACACGCACTCAGAAGAAAAATTAGAAGCCGGTGGATTACTTTTACTTTACGTGGACTTAAAAACCTGTAGCTTAAGAAAAACACTGACATCTATATTGCATTTCAGGAGGTAGCGGTTATAATAATGAGAGAAGTCAAAGGGACTCCTTTCATCATTTACAGTCACGAATTTATTAGCAAGTACAAACCAAACTCAACCCTCCCTCCCACACCCAGTCCTTTTCCAGGTTCCTTATCTCAGTGAATGGCACTACCATCTGTCCAGTTATGCAAGCCAGGGGCCAGAAGTCAACCTTCCACCCGCCCTCTGCCCCTGCACATCCAATCCATCACTAAGTCCTATCACGTATACCTCCCAAAGAGCTCCCTAACACCCACCTCTCTCCACTTGCATCACACTGCCTTGGTCGATCCTATTACCACCCCTCACCTGGGCTGTTCCAATAGTCTACAGTCTCCACCTCTCACCTCCTACTGATTCTCATGTTGCAGGTGCAGTGACCTTTCAGAAGCCAATCTGATCAGGTCACTTCCTTCCAATCAACACCCATCAGTGCTTCCCCCTGAGTTAAGCCCTGAAAATGCCCTCTTAAGACCTACTAGGCTAGGCACAGCTGGCCTGTTTTTCTCCCTAGCTATACTCGTCCATATTTGGAACCCTGAACTCATCCTACCCCCCCCCCCTTCTACCACAGGACCTTTGCACAAGTGGGTTCCCTCTGCCTGGTACATTCCTTGCCTCCCTTTTTCACCTAGTGAATGGCCCTGCATTCTTTACATTGCTCAGAACAGTCATTGCCTCTTGGGAGTGCCTTCCTGTCCTGCCCGATTAACTCTCCCCCCAACCACCACCACCACATGCATGCCATGGTACACAATCAAGTTATTCTAGGATTGTTGTCTGTTCCCCTCAACAGACTGTAAATCCATGATGACAAGGACTATTTCTGTGCCTGCTCATCTTGGTAACCTCAACATCTACCATAGTAACGCATAAATGACTGAACTAATGGATGAATGTACAAACAGACTCATTGTGCCTTACAGACAGTGTGATGATGACAAATGACTAATCCCAGCCAGCACTTCTCACCACCACATGGGAAAATCTTAGCTAATTCACCATCTGCCCATTTTGAAGACAGAGGGATACACAAAACATATCCCATGTGTGCTACTCAATTGATGGAGGGGATGGAAAATGTATCAGTGTATATTCAGTAAATCCCGTGCCTGTTGAAATATTTAGTGGACATTAATTGTCTCGCGCAACAATATGAATTAAGGACGCCGGCAGTCCCATTTTATAGACAATGAACCTGCGGAAACAAGCTAAGAAACAAGGACTTATTCCATACTGGGTATCTACCCAAGGGGAAAAAAACATATTCCCAGAGAGACAAAGTAATTTGAGAAATTATCTTCAGATTTTGGCAAAAGGCGGAATCTTGAACCTGTTTTCACAGTTTTCCTACTGAAGAGAATATTTGCTTTTATATCAGAAACTTCCAGATCAAAACTTTAGAAAGGAACACCACTTAAGGCAGCTCACGGCTAAACTCAGAAAACAGATTCTGAGAGCTTAGCCTTGAATGCAACACCTTTTTCATTCCTAAGCTTGACTGCTGTGGTTTTCCTTCCTACCGTCCTATGCCTCCTTCCTATCATGATGAAGAGAGCAACTGTGGTGGTAAGAAGTAAGGAGGAAGGGTACCACAGGTCACCCTTGGCTGAACCACAGGCACAAAGACTGCTTCCTGAGACCGCTCCCTGGGCACAACCCCCCCGCACCCCCCCACCGCGGCTCTCTCCAAATAAGGACCCACAAGGCCAAACATATCAGCTGAGCAGAGGGCGTACGTAGTGCCTTCTAGGCCTCAGATCATTCTCCCTGGAAGTCTGTCTACAAGTCACACATGAGTAGAGCCCCAAAGCAGTTGTGGGAAAAGTAAAACCAGACAATAGCTCTCCTTCTGAGTGCCCAGGCCGATCAAATCCTACCCACAGGCCTTGAGCAAGACTCAGCTGAAGGGTTCTCAATGAAGTCCACCCATTTCCCCATCGGATGATTTTCCTCTTAATTGTGTTGCACTTGACTTAAGCCTCTTTCCCTCTTTGGTGGCACTCAGAGTGACCCAGCTTCTATTTTAGCATTTGCATGTGTCTGGGCTCAGGTCCCAGACTAGAAGCTCCCTGAAGACAAGCTGCCTCACCCACCCACACTTTGCACACGCAGCTTGCAGGACAGATGCTTGCCAGATGAGAGAACACTCAATCTTTCTAGCAAGTAGTGATTCGAGAAGCAGTATTAAGAGGGAAAGCAGCAAATACATATTTCATTTACACTGTTTTTATAAAGTTGTCTACTCACAGTTTAGATATCAATCAAAAATACTGAATTCAAAGGATCAGGTAGAAGCCTCAAACCCCAACTATTCAGATGTTTCTATATTTACACATACAATTAAAATATGCCTGCCATAAGAAATACAAAGAGCCTTAAAAAGGAAGGAAATTCTAATACACACTACCACATGGATGAACCCTGAGGTCATTAAACTAAAATGAGCCAGTCTCAAGTAGACACATACTGTGTGATTCCACTTATATTAGAGACCCAGAGCAGTCGAAGTCATAGAGAAAGGAAGTAAAGGGTGGGTGCCAGGGGCTGGAGGAGGGGATGGGGAGTTAGTGTTTAATGGGTAGTGTTTCAGTTTCGACAGATGTAAAAGTTCTACAAATGGATGAATGTACTTAATGCCACTGAAAAAAAATGGTTAAGACAGCAAATTGCATATTATGTATTATTTTACTGCAACAACAACAAAAAAAACAGAATAAAAGAAATTAAGGTTCACTTTGAGAAATGAGAAAGAAACAGATGAAATGAGAAAGAAACAGGAAACTGGTTTACTGACTTTTTTCAGAGTGAGATCTTCAAAGCTGAACTCTGCATCTTTTCTTTTAGTGAAATAAAGAAAACCATACCTACAGTAATATCTTGACCACAGCTCTGCAAAAGCCTGCATGGGGGCTGTGCCCCGAGTAAGGTTGTGTTTTTAGGTCAGTTTTATATCACAGGCATTGTAAGGCCTGGATGTTATGTGCAAGTGGAAATGAAAAGAATTTTGTGGGGCCCCTGAGTGGCTCACTTGGTTGAGCCTGACTCTTGATTTTGGCTCAGGCCATGATCCCAGATTGTGGGATGGAACCTGCTTCAGCTCTGCACTGAGCCTGGAGCTTGCTTGAGACTCTCTCTCTCCCCCACCCCCCACCCATCCCACCACTTGTGCTCTCTAAAAGAAACTTTTTTAAATAGAAAAAATAAATTTGTGTAGGAAAAAAAATTTCTACATCATGAATGAATCATTTTAACCATGTAATTCAGGCAAAACTATATTGACTTCTCTGATAACATATTAACATGGTTATTTAACCTAACAGTACAGACTTTATTAATAAAGAGCTCCTTTTACTAAGAATCTACGACTTCATGGTAGAAAAAGCACATAAACATCGACTACAGAACCAAATTGTTTGAAAAACTAGAAAAATCCCACATGTATCTTTTACTGCAGTTTTTCATGAATCCAGAAATTTTCTTCATCATGATTTAAAACCATTAAAACAAAAAAAGTTAAAGCCTCTCTGCAGCATCTGGTCACCGTTCACCTGTGTTAAAGCAGGTAAATCTATACAACTTTCCAAGAAACGCTGGTCACAAAGCACCTGCCTTGTTTGCTCCCACAACTTCAGTGAAAGTAATTCACCCCAGGCCTGGCCAGCAATCTAACCCTGATAGCGGCCTAATCAGATTCAGGGGACAGAGGTGCGGGCACCAGAATCAGCTGACGTTTATGATGTAGCCCAGGAGCGCACGACCAGGAGTGCAGGGGAACCTTCCTCCACCTGCAATTCAAGTTCATTACTAAACCGCTTTCAGAGATAGGAATCCTGCTGCCAGCAGCAAATTCCCAGGTTAAGAGAGCACAACTTCACAGGCCTGGCAGGAAGCTGCCCGCCAGAAAGACGGGGTCTTCTAAGCTGGACGCCCTTTAAAGCACCAAAGGCAGACTTGGGGTGAATTGGGTTCCGGTGCTTAAGGGACGCGGAGGTGATGTGCCTTCGGAAGCCACCCGACTTTTCTTTAAAAAAAAAAAAAAAAAAACTCCCAAGTTGCATTAGAATACTTTTTTTTTTTTTTTTTTAAAGCAGACCAAACTTTCTTTTACAAAAGAGCATAAAGTACCCGGGCGGGCAGGGGGGCGTTCACAAACAAAAAGACGGTAGAAAGAGGGGCAGCACAGTGGACTTCCCAAGAGTTCCACACAAAAGGACCAACGAATCCCGAAGAGGGGAGACAATTCCCCACTCCGGCCGTCTCGCCGTTTGCACGAGAACCTCGGTGGCACAAAGAAGAGCCCCAGCACCTCGCCCAGGCAGCGCCGCCCTGCAAGAACGCCCGCAGCGTCCGACCCGCCCCGACGCTGGGTCACTTACTGGTTTCGGCATCTTCGGTTCCTGGCGGGTTCTCCTCAAAGCCCCTGGAAACTCGACTCTGCCGCAGCAGCTGAGACCGCGCTCCCGACCTGCAGGCAGAGGAGAGCCCTTCAGAGCGCGCAGCCGCCCGCCGCCGCCTCCTCCCGCCGCCGCGCCCGACACTCGGCGCCCGCCCCGCGCGCTGCTGCTTAAGAACCGGCCGGGCGGGCGCCGGCGTGAGTCACCGCCCAACCTGCAATTACGGCGGGCCGGGCGGGCCCTGCGGGGAGGGGGGCCGGGCCGCGCGGGGGAGGGGGGCGCAGGGGACCCCGGCGGGGGGACGTGGGCGGCGGGGAGGGGGCGCGGGGTCCCGCTCGGGGACGCGGAAGCGGGGTGGGGGTGGGGGGTACACCGAGGTAGTTCTCGGACTTCCAGGAAGCCAGGCGGGAACGCAGCCGACAGCAAGTTTCACTTTGTGAAGCAACCGTTTGCCCCAGGGCTGAAACCGCAACCGTCAAGCCTTTGAGAAACACTTTTTTAAAAATGGTCCCCGCCCCGGAGCGGCCAGAGGGCCACGGGCCGAGCGAGGCGGGAGGGGCGCGGGCAGGACGCGCGCCCGCGCAGCCCGGGCTCCGCGGGCACTTCGGGTGGGGCACCCCCGGGGACAGAGTCGAAAGAGGAAGGTCTGGAGCACCAGGGGCGGCCACGCCGGAAGGCTCAGCTTCACCTGCCTCTTACTTGGGCCGACAGAGAGAACCGTGCGCCAAGGGCCGGACGAGGGACCCCACCGGCCCGGGGACCACCCCGGCTCTTCCCGGGCACCACCGGCTCCGGGCTCCCGCGCAAGCCCCCCGCCCCCTCCGCCGGGCGGGCCCCGCCACACCTGCCGGCGAGTCCGGGCCACGATCCCCTCCGTGGGGCGCGGACCCCCCCGGCCCCGGCCCTCCGCCCCCCGGCCTCGGCCGCCCTCCCGGCTCACCCGCGGCGCCTGCAGGAGACCGCTGCGCTCCCGGCTGTCGGTGTGTCGGCGAAGTGAGCCCGCGGCCCGCGCTCCCGAGAGTCCTCGGCGGGGCGGGGTCCCGGGGCCGCGCCCCTAACTGCCCCGCCCGCCCGCCCGACCTGCGAGGTGCACCCGGCGCGCAAGATGGCTGCGGCCGCTGCCCGCGCCCCGGGGCGCCTCCCGCCCACGCCGCCCGGAGCCCCCCGACCACGCCACGCCCACCCCGCCGGGCGCCTCCCGAGGGGCGCGGGGACCCGGTGGGCGCGTCCCCCGCCGCCTGTGTCGTAAAGACCTTTCCCTTCTCGCTGCCTGTCCCCTTGCCTTGCGGAGGACTTTGCCGGATTTAGGGTTCGAGTCCTAATGGCAGATGTAGGGTGTGAGATCGTTCGCTCCACAGCGGACAGAGGGGGGGGGGGGGGAAACGTAAATAAACCCAAAGGAGCCGGCGGCCCCAGGGGAGCCTGGGCCGTTTTAGAGTGGGGCAGCCCCTGTGGTCAGGTCATTTTGTAGTTCTTGCACCAGGACGAGGCCGGGTTCTGAGACCCGCGGGCCGCCGTTCTCGTGCACGTGGTCGGAGCTCCTGCCTTCGGATTCGGCAGAGGACACAAGCATAGAAGACGCTCCACGGCTGAACGCTCCGGTTAAAGGGCACATTGTGGTCTAATTTGACTTGACTAACTCAGAGCTATGGTAAAATCTCCATAGGCAGGAATTCTAGGAATTGTTTTAAATATTTTTTTTTTTTGCAGATGGTTCTCCAGAGAACATTTTAAAAACACACAAACACACATGGACTTTGGTGGCCAGTAGGATTTGTCACTCAGTGATCAAGACAGCTAACTCTAAGGCAGTGGTTCTCTAAGCGTGCTTCCCAGGCCAGCAGTCTCGACCTCACCTCTGAACTTGCAGAAATGGAAATTCACAGGTACCGCCCCCGGAATCACAAACTAGGGCTGGGGCCCAGCAATCTGTGTCTCCCTGCCCTCCAGGTGATTGTGATGCAGGCTCAATGCTTGAGAGCAGAGCCTCTCCTGAATTCCTTTCCTGGGCTCACCACTAACTCCCTACGTGAGTTGAGCGAGTTATTGAGCTAGTGTGTGCTTTCACATCTGTAAAATGGCACAGTTATGGCACCTATTTCATGGGGTCATTACGAGGATTAGAGGTGATATGTGGAGGATGCCTAAAACAGTGCTCAAATCTATCCTGGCACAGACAGTAACCGGTGACTTTGGGCAAACCACCAGACTCTAAGGCTCAGTTTCCCTGTCTGTCGACCGGGGATGCGACTAGCACCTCCTGCAAGGACAGGTAGGGGTTAAATGAGATAATGCATGCAAAGTGCCTAGCACAGTGCCAACCTCCCCGTAAGGCCTAACCTGTCACAGGAACAGATGGCTCACAGGATAACCCCCCCCCCCCCCCCCCCCCGAAGCTGCAGGCCCACAGCGTTGCAGGGGCACAGGTGTGGCCGGAGGCCTTTTCTGAGATTTTGTCCTGTATTCTGACAAGTGTGTTCCTAAAGAGAGACTTTCTTTTGTATTAAAATGAGATGTAACTGTGGTAGGAACTATGAAAAGAGATTTAAATACCCTCCAGTGATAATAGTTTGGATGGAACTGGTCACTGCTAGCACGCTATCTCTAGCTCATTATCACTGTCTGGAGTCTCATTAGCCATGTTTGGTCCCCAACTCTTCTCATAGGATAGGCCTCTAATATTTTTTTTTTTTTTTTTTTTTTTTTTTTTATCTTACCCAGTTTATCGTCTTTTAAATTGGATGTTTGAAATAGCAGTGGCCCTAAGACCTTCTGGAGCATTTCCGAACTTTGCCCTTCAGGGGAATGCTTAAAAATGAACTGGCCTGTGGCAACGTGGTCCAAATGAAAAGATCACATTCTTACATCATGTGAATCTACAGATAATCTCAAAAAGTTTAATGAAAAGATCAGAAGCAAATAGAGCTAAGTCTGAATTCTGGTCCCGGTCATTTGGGGCGAGTCTCTTAAAGTGACGAGCTCCCAGCTCTTCGTGTGCAGAATGGAGATAATAATACATATTCCGTGGTGTTCTTGGGTCACTGAGTCATAGAGTGGAGCATTTAGTTTTGACTTGTAGGCATAATTTCCCGGGTGAGTTAAATTAGCATAGAGGCATGGTTTGCATACGTATTCACATCTTAACTGTAAGCATTATACTAACACGTACCGGGTTTTCTGCCCCCACAAAAAACATTTGTACTGTATCTTATGAGTGCTTTCAGAGGATTTACCAGGAGAAATTTATTTCATCTGACATTTGGACCTAAACCCCTTCCCACTCTCCCTCCTGTGGCCCCAGGACACACAGAAGACTGAATTCCAAGGCACCTATGAGAATTGCTTAGGACGGTGGTACTAAAACTTCAGTGTGCATTATTAAATTTTTTTTTTTAACGTTTATTTATTTTTGAGACAGAGAGACAGAGCATGAACAGGGGAGGGGCAGAGAGAGAGGGAGACACAGAATCTGAAACGGGCTCCAGGCTCTGAGCTGTCAGCACAGAGCCCGACGCGGGGCTCGAACTCACGGACCGTGAGATCATGACCTGAGCCGAAGTCGGAGGCTTAACCGACCAAGCCACCCAGGCGCCCCCAGTGTGCATTACTAGAATCATCCAAAGAGCCCCTCTCGGAATGACAGGCCAGTAAGCCTCAGGTGAACCCTGGGATCTATGGCTTTAACAAGCTCACAGGTGAGTCTGATGTATACCAGAATTTGAGAACAGCTGACTTAGGATGTGTCAGGATCCTGACAAATATTACTTACCCCTCCCTTCATGCTTCTTTTGTAAAGTTATTCCCCTGTATTTGTAAATCATGATTTTGTTCACATTTGGTAACCCATGTCACGGAAAGAAGTGAGGAGACTGGGAGCTCAGAGTCTTGGATTCCATTCCTTGCTCTCGTTGAACCTGCCCATCACCTTGAACGGCTGATTCCCTTCTCATTTCAGGGCTTCCGTTTCTTAGCTAGATGAGGGAAATCCTATGTCTCCCCCTGAACCTGGTGAAAGAAACTCCTGCTTGGAGTTCTTCAGGCAAGTTTATACTAAAGTCAGGGCAGTTCAAGGTGGGTTTAGACACAACAGCAAGGACAAGAGCAGGCACATCCCTCGAGGGCAGGTTTCCTCCGAGATCACCTCCGAGCCTGTCTCCGCACTGGTGCTGAATTATCTCAACCAAAGTTCACAAATAGTATGACAGTCTAGTCTCTCTCACTTCAAAAGAATAGGCAACAGGCAATAGGGAAGACTGCAGGGTGCCCTTGGCCAAACAAGAATTGGGGTTATTTCTCAGGACTCAATAACCTTGTGTGAAAATTCAGGACGGTGGGTGAAAGAGCAAAGGAGGGGTAAGAACTCAGGCAGCCCGACAGGTGGCCACTGCCTTGTGTCTAGAGATCATGTTTAAGGGACTTCCCAGCCAATAAGCTAGAAGGAGTCTCTTGGTAGTTTTGATCGAACAGCTTCTATACTTCGGGTCTGCTAAGAATTCTGGCCACTCCGTGTTCTATTTTAAAGTTTCCTTAGCTTATTTAAAACTTGGCATAAATAGCCTTACTGGGTTTTATGTAGAAGTGTATTAATGACCACACAACTTTTTAACTGATAAATGCCCTAAAATTTTAGTATAGCTTCTTTTCTCATTTTTCTTATCTCTGATCATTTTATGAGTTTTTTTTTTGTTTGTTTTTTGTTTTTTTATCCAGCTTACAAATTGTACAATGAGGTAGTGGACAGGACCTCAGATGTCATTTATTCCATTACCCACACTTCAAAGAGGAAATAGCCCCACAGAAATTAAGTTAATTGCCCGAACTTCTGCACCCAAACTTCTCTTGTCAAGATAGCCAGTGACTTTCGTCTTGCTAAATCCAGGGGCCAAACTTCTCTGCCTCATCTTACCCTTCTCCTGAGCAGCCTTCCCCACACATAACACTCCCTGGGAGCATTCTGTTCTTAGGGTTTGTTTTTTCTGCTCTCCCGTCTCCAGGGCCCTCTCCCCAACCTCCTACCGCAGGCTTAGCCCAGAGCTCATTTCTGGGCCCTTCCCTGTGTGCAGCTACTTCCTAGGCCATGTTATCCAGTCCCAAGGCTAACATAGCATTCCCAGCCCCGACCTCCCCCACCAGGAACAACTCTCTACTCGGTGTCTCCCGTCTCCCAACCTTCCCCTTCTTGGCAAACAGCAGGCGCATCCAAGCCCTGTTGCTTGGTCCCAAACCTAGAAGCCAGCCTGAGTTCCTCTCTATCCCCTGACCCCACTTCATCCTTCGTCCGTCTTGCATCCAATCCAGCAGACCTACCAGCAGCTTCGCAGAATGTGCCCCGTTGTGTATCTCCCCAGCCAGTGGGTTTTAGCATGACATTCACACCCCTTCCTCGGCCCCTCAGGATCCCCTCCTGCCTGCTTCTCCACCTGCACCTGCTGTTGATCTCCTTGGTGCTGTGCTAACTGTGGCCCAGCTGTCCAGAGTTTCTGTTCCATGAAAGTAGCAAACCTGTTCCTGCCTCAGGGACCTCACATGTGACACTCCCTCTGCCTAGAATGCCCTTCCCCCATCTCTGCCAACTTGGCCTTTATCCGAATACTGCCTTCTGCGAGAGCACTTCCCAACCTTTCCACAAGAAGTGCCACCTCCCAGGTCGCTCCCTGCTCCTTCACCTCATTTGCTGTGTTCAGAGCACCTCCCACTCTCTGCTGTGTCTTGCCTGTTTGCGGCTGTTTTCTGCCTCCCCTATAAGAATTGAAGCTCCTCCTGTCTGTCTGTTCGCTGCTATGCCCTCAGCAGCTAGAACAGTGCCTGGCGCCTAGTTGGCGTTCAATGTATATTTGTTGAATAAACAAATGAATGAACACTGCTAGTTAGTATCGAAGTCACAGGAGTCAGGTTAGTTTTCTATCCAACACGCCTTACTGCTGTGCCCTGGAAAACGCTTGACTTCCTTAGATCCCCAAACACCCTTGAAAAGCAGATGATGGTGGGGGAAAACTGTTTAAACAATTCATCTATTAAGACTTTCTGTGTTTCCCTTCATTCCAGTTTTAGTTGGGGTTCTAACAAGTTTGATGAGCTCTTTTCCCAGGACACAGCAGATTAGAAAGGAGGCGGCAAGGTATGAGCAGCCACCCTGACAGCAGTAAGACGCAACGCCTGACGGCAAAGAGGCAGAAATATTGCAAAGAACAGACAATAACCCAAATATAGCCGACTAGAGTCACATAGGCCAGAGACAGACAGGGCCACATCCCTCAGGGGCCCCAAGGGCACAAAGTAGAACCCATGCTGATCCTAACGATAGTTTTCCCAGGAAATGGATTTATGTCTCCTCTGTATTATCAGGAAGCATGTTGTTTTATAATTTGTAAAAATTATAAAATGTTTTCTTTTTTTAAATTTTTTTAATGTTTATTTATTTTTGCCAGAGAGAGAGACAGACAGACAGACAGAGCATGAGCGGGGGAGGGGCAGAGAGAGAGGGAGACACAGAATCCAAAGCAGGCTCCAGGCTCTGAGCTGTCAGCACAGAGCCCAATGCAGGGCTCGAACTCACAGACCACGAGATCATGACCTGAGCCAAAGTCGGATGCTCAACCAATGGAGCCACCCAGGTGCCCCAAAATGTTTTCATCTTCAAAAAATAATTCAATATACAACTATGTACCCGCTATCCAGATTTAACAAATGGTAATATTTTATCACATTATCTTCACATTTCATGAAAAAAAGAAAGCACTGAAGCCCACCTAGCCCTCCCCGGGAGAAGCTCCTGTTCTAAAGTTGATGTGTCTCTTCCATGCCTGGTTTAATGCTTTACATGGAAAAAAAAATACACTGAATGTGAAAGCTGACTAGGTCCCGAATAAATTACTTATTATTAGTCAGGTGCTTGGTTGCAGAATATAATCAACCATAAACATTTTTCTCATGACTCTTTCTTTCTTTCTTTTCTTTCTTTCTTTTTTTTTTTTTTTTTTTTTTTTTGGTTTCACAAAAGCTAAGTTAATAAAGTGGTTAATGAGCTGGAAATGTCCGGCATGACAGAGGTAGCTTTAGCATTTGTTTGGATTGCTGTCTATTCAGACCGGGAGCTCCTTGAAGGGAAAGCCAGAATCTGCTCTCTTAGTAGCTCATGTACCTAGAACAGAACCCTGCAGATAAAGGGAGCTCAGTCAATATTTCTTGGGCTGAATCAAACACAGAGCCCTGCGCATTTGTAGTGACTATATTATCTCACTAAGCATTGAAATGTGTGGATCCTAGGGATTTGAACATACACTGAAGATTTGGCACTTAAAATCAACAACAACAACAAACAAACAACAACAACAACAACAACAAAAACTGGTTGCTAACAGGGCAGACAAATTTCTGTGGCAGGTGATGAAGGTTACCTGACCTGGCTGGATCTTACTGAATATCTACGGAATGAACTCATCTTTATCACATCTCGAGCAATGCTTTTAGGATGGAACATGGACCACATCCGTCATTCAACAAATATTTACTGAGTTCCTGCTTCTTGTCATGCAGTGGGTTACAGGGGGGGAGCAAGACAGGTGAAACCCCTAAAGATCACACTTAATAAAACTTGGCCTTTGGCTGTTGGGGGTTTAGCAGACTTCCTGTGAATTCCCATGAAATTGGCATTGTCACTTGGCCAGTTTGCAATTCCAAGCCACCTCCTGGGACTTGGTCCTCAAGGGACCCCCCCCCCCCCCCACACACACACCAATTGGATTCAGGAATGCGTGGATGGCTGGACATCCAAAGACAACTGTAAGATCTGGAGCGGGTGCCAACCTGCCGTTATCTGGGATTGTTGGCACACCACTGCAGACCCCACTATAGATGAGAATGCTACAGGGGGGAAGCAGCCAGACTGAAGGAATGGTGGTCACTGGAGAAGCAGGACCGTCTAGAGGACCAGCCACCCCTCGGTTTCTGCTGATGGCTGTTGCCAGGCTAGAATGTGAGCCTATCCTGCCACATGTCTACCCTTTCAAGAAAAGCTTGGAATCCTGATTTTGACACGAAATTTCCCAATTCTTACATTTGGCAGTGAGTTAATTTTTTTCTTTTTTTCCAAAACACGCTGCAAGCCAAACAAAATATGTCTGTAGACTGGGTGTGTACACCCACTGCCTTGTGCTCTACAGACCTGCTTGATTATCTGTGGTGCACATGGGCTCAACGCCATGCATGTAGTATCCCCCCCACCCCCGCCCCCCGGCTCCAGAGTGCTGTCATTGCAGACATGCTCTTGCCCTGTGGGCAGCAGCCGGGAGAGGCTGTTCTCCACGCGCCGGGATGTGGTAGAAAACAGGTGGTCCCCAGGCCTTGCTATCCAGTCTTTCCATTCTGCACATACTTCTGGTCATACTTTCTGTTTTGGGGATTGTCTGGCACGGCTGATAACTCAAGGGCTTAGACTTAAGGGATGTTCAGGGAAGGGATCTCCTCATTTGTGTGCCGGTCCTCCCTAGTAGGTCCTCCCCGCGATGGCTGCTATGGTGCCGTCCGAGCTGTCTGCCCGGCCCCTTGCCCTGCATATGCACCCACCAAACAAGAGGAGCTTCTGGGTTTCTGCACATCTCCTTGCCAGAACAACCCGTTTTGCACCTAGACTAGCAATGGCTCACAACCTTGTCGTTGGCCAGCTCCTCCGCTGGTTGATCTCTGTCACCACAAAACCTCCCCCGGGGAGGCCACAGGGATGACCTAGCACGCCATGTGGGTACTCGGTGCAGAGCTGCTGTTCCAGGCAGCCCTCTACTTCTCAAGATGTCCGACCCTCCTAGAACGTACTTCTCCTCCTGGACCCACCTACCACACACCTGGGATGTTAGGCATGCGTCTCCCGAGACTTGCCTTTATTTTGAAATTGTTTACGAAAGAAGGCAAAGCAGCCTACCCTGGATCCCAAAGCTATGTTAAGTCTTAGAGCCGAGTTTGCTGGGGTTCCCGTCCCGGGTTTCATGACTTTGGGGCGGGTGCTAGCCAGCAGGTAGCGATCAAATGGGTAGAGACACTGACAAACTCGGTTTTGTGACTCTCCCAAAGTTCAGAATTCTGGTGTTATCCGTCCTCTTTCCTTTATCCCAAAGCCTGGCCGTGGCCTTCTGGAACTCGCAACTGAGAAGATCCCATAACTGAGGAACACCTACCTCACTTCCGTGTGGAAGACAGACTCTTTCCTTCCCTCTGAGGGAGCTCCACGAGGGTAATGCGTCTGGCCTCCCCTGTCCCCTCGACGGAGAAGGCCTTCATTTGGAAGGAGAACCTGGTCATGTGAAGCCTGTCTCTGTCTCTCTTGGGGCCAGCTCACCGGCCAAGAGGGGGGCTCTGCCCCTTCGGGCCACATGTGTGGTAGGGCCCCGCCCCAGCTGGGAGGCCCACGTGGTGCAGGGCCACCTCTGGGAGGGCGGCATACCCCTCTAATTCTGTGGTTCTAGGATGTCGACCTGCCCGCAGATGTAGGCCACATTCCCATCAGCTGCTTTAGCACAAGAAAGCTTTCCGGTGTTTCTCCACTGTTTTGAAACCAGGGTGGGAAAGAAGAGTGTTCTGTATTAGGTGCCTTCACACTATAAAGGCACCCCTAGTCTCTCCCCCAGGCTGCTCCAGACAAGCGGAAAGCAATGGCCGTCCCTCCAGGGCCATCAGACTGCCAGAAACTTCCTGCTTGGACTCTCCCAATGCCTCCTGAGACAACGAAACCTTTCTTCATTAAAGACTTCAATGGGGCACCCGGGTGGCTCAGTCAGCTGAGCGTCCAACTTAGGCTCAGCTCGGGATCTCGCAGGTCATGAGTTCGAGGCCCGCGTCGGGCTCTGTGCTGACAGCTCAGAGCCCAGAGCCTGCTTCAGATTCTGTGCCTCCCTCTCTCTCTCTCTGCCCCTCCCCTACTTGCTTGCTCTCTCTCTCTCTCTGTTTACAAATTTAAAATTTTGGTTGTAGAACTCAGAGTGGTATTTCATTTCTACTCAATTATAATTGTTACGAAGCTTTGGAGCACAAACCTCTGAAAAAGTGAACGCAGCACACTGTGTCGGGGCCCCTTTGCTGAGAAGGGACCTGGGCATGTGGCCAGGACTGTGCCCGGCTTGCCAGTTGAGAGGATAACTGGCAGGGCAGCCTGGCCCTGTCCACAGCCAGGTGCTCTGGGAGTCCACGGCTTCCACTCCACGGCTGTGCCAGGCAGGCTGCGGGCCCCATCGCCCCTGGAGGGGCTCAGCGCCCGCTTGGCAGTCAGACTGGGTGTAAATATCTGTCTCATTCTCAGCTCCTTATCTTCTGCCCATCCACACCCTCTGGACGGATCTGGACAATTCCACTCATACCCACCTCTTCTTTTCTGGCCTGACTCCCGCAGCTGTTTTCTCAGCCTGGCATCCAGCCCTTCTCTCCCCCAGCTAGAGCCACTCGGTCCACACCAGCCGTCTGCCAGCCCCAAGGGTCCGTGTGCACCGAACACTCTGGGACTTGGCACCACGGCTGGCTTTGGGCGTCTACTTTTTTTTTTTTAATGCTTATTTAACTTTGAGACACAGAGAGAGAGAGAGACAGAGCATGAGCAGGGGAGGGGCAGAGAGAGAGAGGGAGACACAGAATCCAAAGCAGGCTCCAGGCTCTGAGCTGTCAGCACAGAGCCCGACGCGGGGCTCGAACCCACAAACCGCGAGATCATGACCTGAGCCAAAGTCAGACGCCTAACCGACTGAGCCACCCAGGCACCCCTGGGCTTCTACTTCTTATTCTCTTGTTGCTCCCAGATCCAGTCATGTGTGTAATTGGTCTATGTTTTCTCAACCGCCTGAGTTTTATTTTCTGAGTCTGTGTGCCTGCCAGGTAACCCCCTTCTCCAGGTGCCCCAGACCCTTAAGAACCTCGGTGATGCCTTATTCTTTGGATTCTTCCTCCAAGCAAT
Organism: Leopardus geoffroyi; assembly: GCF_018350155.1. Classification (NCBI taxonomy): domain Eukaryota; kingdom Metazoa; phylum Chordata; class Mammalia; order Carnivora; family Felidae; genus Leopardus; species Leopardus geoffroyi. Next base: position 143,231,043 of record NC_059332.1, read on the forward strand.
TAGAGGCTGGGGTGAGGGTCTACCACCCCTTGACCCGTTTCCCACGGCAGACCACCACATACGTCAACAGTCACATGCTCCACACTCACTCTTCCAGTCCTTCTGACAGGTGGGTGTTCACATGACATGTGCCATGAGAGGAAACTGAGGCCCAGGGGTGAAGTCACTTCCTCAAGGCAGCAGAGCCAGGACTGGAGCCAGACGATTGAATAGCAAAGCCCTCACTCTCCCCTCTGCATCATAGAGCCCAAGGCCCCTAGTCCCTTGTCCTGCTGTCATCTGTATCTAAAATGGGACAAAGCCAGGGTGCCTGAGGGACTCAGTCGGTTAAGCATCTCTTGATTTCAGCTCAGGTCACAATCTCACAGTTCGTGGGTTTGAGCCCCGAGTCAGGCTCTGTACTGGCAGCGTGGAGCCTGCTTGGGATTCTCTCTCTCTTTCTCTCTCTCTCTCTCTACCCCTACCCCACTCTCTCCCTCCCTCTGTTTCTCTCTCTTTCAAAAGTAAATAAATAAACTTTTACCAAAATAAAATGAAATGAAACAAGGCCACATTGAGGGGCTCGGTACCTCTGCCCTGGACAATCACAACAATCTTCATGTTGTTGCCTTTTAATCTGTTAGGTGAGCCAACAAATACTCATTAAGCACCCTGTTCCTGCCAGATACAGCTTCCACATGATCTATTTTTCAGCGCAACATTGACACGGCAGCTGGAGCTATGGTTTGGATCATGTCACACTTCTGCTCGCAAACTTTCAGGGCTCTAGCTCAAGGCAGGGCCTGCTGGAGTGGCTGCGAGGAACTGGGACTTGGAACCAGGCCATCTGTGGGGCCAGACAGGCTGGCCCAGCTGGGCAGAGGGCACAGCCAGGCAGCTCAGTGGGCGTGATCACGGGTAGAAGGTCCTGGAAGGAGTCACCAGGCTCCGGGAAGGTCCAGGGCCCAGGCCACAGAGGAAGGACTCGATTCCCAGGGAGGGGACCTGCAAATGAATGGAGTAACCTGGTTACTAGACTGAGCAGCACAAGGAGACTGGGGAACCTGAAGGTGTCGTAAAAACAAGCAGGAAAGGGGGCAGACCTTGGCTAGCGTGGTGTTGTGTCCCGCAGAGTAAAGCTGCTTCAGGGCAAGATGGGTCCTGGGCCCAGAGGAGACAACTTGGACCCCTCATTGAGGAAGGGGTGCCGGACAAGGCTGGGGACAACAGCCTGACAACCACTCCCCACCCCCTTACTGCACTGACACAGGCCTTCTCCCCTCCCAGGCGGGTCAGAGGCCGCCTCCTCTGTGCCTGGGCTTGTGCCTTCCTGTGGCCCGGCTGTGGTGCTCAGCGCTCCGCCCCATCTATTCACTTCCTGAAGCCCACTTACCCTTCAGGAGCAAGTACCGGGGTGCTGGGGTGGCTCAGTCGGTTAAGCATCCAACTTCAGCTCAGGTCATGATCTCACAGTTTGTGAGCGCGAGCCCCGCATCAGGCTCTCTGCTGTCAGCACAGAGCCTGCTTTTGGATTCTATGTTTCTCTCTCTCTCTCTCTCTCCCTGTGCCTCCCCTGTGCTCGCTCTCTCTCAAAAATAAGTATTAGAAAAATATTTAAATCATTAAAAAAAAAAAAAGACTAAGTGCAAACGAGCATGCTTTTTTTCTCTTTTCAGGCCTTCCCACTCTGTTTTCTTACATAACAGACTAAGTCTTTTTTTTTTTTTAATGATTATTTATTTTGAGAGAGAGAGAGAGAGAGTGCACAAGCAGGGGAGGGGCAGAGAGAGAGGGAGAGAGAGAATCCCAAGCAGGCTCTGTGCTGTCACCTCAGAGCCTGACGCTGGGCTCAATCCCATGAACCGTGAGATCGTGACCTGAGCCAAAATCGAGAGTCGGATGTTTAACCGACTGAGCCACCCAGGTGCCCCAACAGACTCAGTCTTATGTTACTTGCTGCATACCTCTATTAAAACACTCTTCATTTAACCTGGTTTATTAGCTTCCTGGGGCTGCCATAACAAAGCATCACATGCCTCGTGGCTTAAAACGACAGAAATTTATTGTCCCACGGTTCTGGAGGCCAGAAGGCTGAAATCATGATGTCAGCAGGGCCGTGCTCCCTCAGAAACCACCTCCCAGGGATTTCCCAGTTCTTCTGGCTTTCAGTAGCCCTGGGCATTCCTTGGCTTGTGGCCACATTATCCAGTCTCTGCCTAGTCATCACATGGCCCTCTTCTCTCCGTGTCTCTTTTCTTCCTATAAGAACCCAGTCATGTTGGATTAAGGGTTCACCCTGCTTCCATCTGACCTCATCTTACTGTAACTAATTAATCCGTAATTACCCCACTTCCAAATAAGCTCATATTCTGAGGTATGGGGGAGCAGGACTTCAACATGTCTTTTTGGAGGATGCAATTCAACCCATCACACCTGGTATGACAATGGTATCTAGGCCGCCATCTTCTATATCCTCAGCTCCTTGCCTACAGCCGGGTAGTTCTGGAGAGAAACAGACCTGGGTCTGTCACTCACCCTCTTGTAAAACCTGAGCAAGATCCTTAAGCCATTCGTCTTTTCTCGTCTGTAAAATAACCACAACACCTAGAGCTATTGTGATGTTAATGTCAGTTCATGTGCTCAGTGAGTGCCCGGGAAATTTTAATTAGTAGGTAGTAGTGCTGTGTGTTGAACAGGGTAGAGACTCAATAAATAAATGTGAGTCACTGTCTCTAATAAATATTTACTAAATAGGCAGGCCTGCAGAATACCTGAACTGATGAGCTTCTCCAGAGGGAGGGAGAAGCCGTGGCCAGCAAGCCCTGGAGACTCTAGCCCGTCCCCTGGCATCGTGGGAATTGCTGAGGTGACATGGTGGCCACTGCCTGTCCCTGCTTGGATGGCAGGAGATTCTGGCTCCCGTCCTCACAGCGGGGAATCCTGGCTGGCTCTGTGAGAATGTGAAGGTGAAGCAGGCAGGACTCTACACCCTGTTTTTTGTTCTCTAGCTGGTGTGTGTGTGTGTGTGTGTGCACGCGCGCGCACATGTTCTGGGGAATGGGGGCCTGGAAGACAGGGACCAGAGGGGCCCAGCATCGTCCTGAAAGAGACATTCAGGCTGGAATGAAAAGCTAGCAACCAGAGCTTGACCTCCTGCTCTGGGGCCCTCCATGATTTCTATGAAGAATCAGATTCTTCTACAGGATGAGGGTGGGTAGTGGGCATAGCACAGGAGATGGAATCAGAGACTTGGGGCTGAAAGAAAACTACGTTGGAGTAGCTGGGGTGACCTCCATGATTGCAGTCTTCTCTTGTATCAGGTGGGGCTGGTAAAATCTGCCCTATCAAATAAGAACATGATTCAAATGCCAGCTGTTTATGTCCTGAGGTTGCCAACCCTTGAAAGGACATTTCCAGAGCATATCCAAATTTGCAAAGGACCATCACAGCTTTGCTTTGTTTTTATTTTCATTTTCACAACCAGAAGTGAAAAATCCATTAATTACTCTTAGAAAGAAGAAAATATGTCTGAGGCTCAACATCCATCTGCCATAGGATGAAACTTGGCATCCCTCATTCTTTCTCTATTTCATGAACACCCAAGATTGTATGCTTCTGTTTCAAGGGGGTTCCTTTTCCTCAGGAAAAATGCTGACCTGGCGTCTGGCCTCCCTAGACTCCATACTAGACAAATATTTCCACCGTAGACTAATCACCAACTCCTTGAAATTTCTTGAAAAATTGCTTCAAGGAGATGTACCAAAGTGGGAAGCACATTTTCAGGAAAGAAGATAATGATGGGGTTTCATCCAGGAACCACACATTTAAGAGTCAGACATCATTAGGGGTGCCTGGGTAGCTCAGTTGGTTGAGGGTCCGACTCTTGATCTCAGGGTTCATGACATCGAGCCCTGCGTTGGGTTCTGTGCTGACACTGCTGAGCCTGCTTGGGATTCTTTCTCTCCCTCTCTCTGCCCCTCCCTGCTTCTCAAAAATAAATAAATAAACTTAAAAAAAAAAAAAAAGGTGGTGCCTAGGTGGTTCAGTCGGTTAAGCATCCAACTTCCACTCAGGTCATGATCTCACGGTCCCTGAGCTCAAACCCCGCATTGGGCTCACTGCTGTCAGCATGGAGCCTGCTTCTGATCTTCTGTCTCCCTCTCTCTCTGTCCCTCCTCCGCTTGTGCGAGCTCTCTCTCTCAGAAATAAGTAAAATATTAAAAAATTAAAAAAAAAAGAGTCGGACATCATTGCACCAGACAACATATGCGCTGAACAACACCGACACACTCTGCAAACGTGGGAAGTTTCATGATTAAATTTACATCCTTCAGTCTAGACAGTGAGGGCAAGGATACGATGTGCATAGATAACTGGAACACTGTGCAGATCTAAGGAACTTCCGCAAAAGTTACAACGTGTGGTGAGGTCAAAGAATAAAGAGCTCACATTCTTTGGGGCAATAAGAAGAATGCCTGGTGTCTTTTTTTTTCTAATGGGAGAGAGATCAGGGTCAGATAAAGAGAAGGGAGAAAACTGTGGTAAGCAGGTGATCCACAGGTAGAAAAGCAAGCTCTAAAAAGTACGGCCTGGATCCCAGTTCGTATGTTGATTACCACATTCAGTTTCCATTCCGGTTCTGTATTTATTGATCACATTTGCATCTACCCAGGTAAGGAAACTCTGCAATACAGGGCACGCAATTGGCGTGTCTAGGGACCTATGCAGTCTCAGCAGAATGTTGTCAAAGTGGATTCTAAGTTCAGAAGCCTCATAATTATCAGCAAAAGCTGCCCAATAATTTCACCAACACACCATATGAACAGACTTCAATGCAGAGACTATTGGAGAGCACTTAACTTGTAGTAAAAAGTACCTAAAACTTCAGGTGTAGCTTGTATGGCATCCAGGAAACATACCACTGTTGGCAGGTTCCCATACCTCTAACCCCACAGTGGTAACGAACACGGCAACTTCTTTTAGAAAACCTCATTATATGCCCAGCATGAAGCCTTTACGTTTGTTATTTACAACTTCGTGGTCTGCAACAAACTAAAAATAGCTCAAATTGTTTAAATCCCTAATTGTTTGAATAACACAACTGCTTTAGACTTTCAGAAAGTTGGATTTCCCACTTGAGTTCCACAAGGTGCGTTAAAAGATCCCAGCCAGGGATCTTTCCAGGAAGTGATGTTGTAAAGTTTCTCTGCAGAAAATCTCTAGGGTTCTGGGACCTCTGCTTTCCTCAACAGGACATGTCACTGCAGAGGACCACACTGGGCATGGTCCCGCTAAATGCTCACCATGCATGGATCTCGGACGATGTTACATTTTGGTGGGGTTCTGAGCCGTGCAATCAATGAGAGAAATACACTGAGGAGAAAACAATTTCTTTGAGACTCTTCGCAGTTAAGTTTTTCTAAGGCAAGGAGATTATTTACCTCTGCTAAGTTCAGAGACTAGGTTTGGGTGACCTAAGTTTCTGGAAAAGCAACAAGAGACTGAAAGCACCTTGAAAATTATTCAAGCTTAAAGGAAAAGATCATAAATTATTTTTAAAAAATCCATAAGACAGAACAACAATAAACCCCGAGGTAACTGAAGGACAAGGACTCTGCCAAAATGAGAAATATGTTTGTGTGTGTGTGTGTGTGTGTGTGTGTGTGTGTATGTGTATACACACTTTCCTCTTAAGAAAATGACTTGTATGGCAACACAAAGCACATGAAAATATAAAGTTCTCTGATAAAGGTAAATACATAGACAAATACATAATCCCGTAATATCGGAATGGTGGTACATAAATCACTTTTAATTTTGATGTAGGATTCAAAGGATAAAAGCCCAAAATACAAACTATACCCCCATGTTAATGGATACAAAATATAAAAAGATGTTATTTGTGACATCAGTAACGAAATTGGTGTTGGAGAGGATGTAAAAGAGTAGAGTTTCTGTATGTGATCATGGACATTTCTTGATTTCAGTTCCCCAACATCCTTTCCCCGTTCTTCCAGTAACAGAACCACTGCTTGCCTTGTTCCATCATTGGCCCATGTGGTTTGCTGAGCTGCCTTGAACCCTAGCTCTGAGTTTGGACATGTGTCTCAGAATGGCCAGTGAGGAGGTAGAATCCCCCTGTCCACAGTGACTGGTTTCAGCAGAGATCTTCAATTCTTTCGGTGGGACTCAATTCCATTTTTTGTTTGTCGATTTAACTCTTGGGAGACAGAGATGGACTTCAGCTATTCAGATATCTGCTCGACCCTGCTGAAAATGAAGTAAAAATGGAAGAAAGCATACCCAAGAGAAGAGAGGTTGGGGTCCAGATGACATTATTTGAACTCCTGGGTCCAGCTTGGCCAACCCCCCTGAAGTTTTCAGTTAAGCAAACTAAGAGATTCTCTTTTCTTTCCCACACCTGTTTGAGTTGGGTCTTCTGTCACTCACAAGCGACACTCAGAGTGGTATACCTTTACAATTCAGCTAATTGTAGATCCTTGTGACTGACCGTAACCTGGATGTGAATTTGGAGTATCAAACAGCCCCTGAAACATCAAGACATACAGAGCATTTCTGCAGGCCTCTTTTTAATTCCAAACTGGGATATGTCAGTAATAGGTCCCTCATATCACCTGTCATCAGCTCTGACCCATTCATCTGCCTTAATTTCTCCGTCCCAATTAATGTTACTGGACATAAAAGTACATCATTACTTGTTTATATATTTATGGTCTGTTTCACTTGCTAGAATGTAAACTCCATGAAGGCAGGCACTTGGCCCGCGGTGTGCTCTGCTGTTTCCCCAAGGTCAAGGACACTGCCTGGCACCAACTATAAATATCAGTTGAATGAACGAATGCATGAGTGAGCAACCTTGGCTTCTCATATCATTCTCCCTATATGATTAGCTCTGGAGTCAATTGCTGGGGTCCAAACAAACAGTGACCTAGAGAGCAAAAGAGACTACTGTCCACTAGCAGGCCACCTGCATAGCCACCTCTCCTCTCTGGAAGGGACATCTCTTGTTAGCTAATTACATAACAAGAAACTCTACTTTCTATAAATTCTGAAGGCAGTGGGTGAATGAATGAGCCACCTGGGTGGCTTAGTTGGTTAAGCATCTGACTTTTGATCTCGGCTCAGGTCTTGAGCTCATGGTCATGAGCTCAAGCCCCAAGTTGGACTCCATGCTGGGTGTGAAGCCTACTAAAAAACAAAAATAAGAAAGAGGGAAGGAAGGAAGGAAGGAAGGAAGGAAGGAAGGAAGGAAGGAAGGAAGGGAGGGGTGCCTGGGTGGCGCAGTCGGTTGAACATCTGACTTTGGCTCAGGTCATGATCTCACAGTTCATGGGATTGAGCCCAGAGTCAGGCTCTGCACTGACAGCAAGGAGCTTGTTTAGGACTCTCTCTGCCCCTCTCTTTCTGCCCCTCCCTGCCCCTCAAAAATAAATAAATAAACTTTAAAAAGAAAGAAAGAAAGCAGATACCATAAAATAGCTTTACTTGCTAATATACCAAGAAGTTAATTGGACCTGACAGTTTAAAAATATATCAGAGGAAAACATTTTGACTAACCTGAGCCATTTTGTCCAATGGGGTCAGAAGAGAAGTAGGTAGTAATAAATTATGCTTATAGGGGCGCCTGGGTGGTTCAGCCGGTTAAGTGTCTGACTTTGGCTCAGGTCATGATCTCACAGTGAGAAAGTCTGCCTTGAACGGGCTAACAGTTTTGATTTCCATCCCAATTTCCATGTTGTTTAGAGAGCTGCATTATAAATACTCCAAAATAGCTGAAAGGTTGAAGGTTGAACCTGCATTTTAGGATTCTGAATTCCCTGTCCACTCCAAGTTCTTAAGTATTTTAATAGGGAATTGGTTTATTTGTATTTTTAAGAAAGCCAGGAATCAAGGAGGATATACTGAAAAGTCAGGTGGTTTAGGGAATATGAGTTCCTCTCCTGAGGGAACTCAGTGGCCAAAGACCAACTACAAAGTAAAAACATAATTACACCCCGGGAGAAAGGCCCTGGCCAAGGGAGGAAGGGAGGGAAATACAAAGAAATGACAAGAGAGGAAGGGGCATTCCCAGGCAAGCTGACAAAGGAAGCAGTTAGCTCACGTTTTCCAAAGGTGAGGAAAGACGAATGCCCAACTATTTGTTCTGCTGTTAGGTAAACTGTAATTCAATCTTGGTTTTTTTCAGGGTGTTTCCTTCTCCAATCGTGATTCTCATTAAAATGTAGAGGGTTGGGGTGATTGTGTTAAGTCTTACATTTTCCATTTGCTGTGAGAGGTTGATAGCATCTTGAGCCCTCCTTGGGTAGCACTTACGTTGCTGCACGGTGACTCTGGTTTACACCCGTGTGCGCACAGTAGATCACCACGTCCTCCGGGGCTGGGCCGCTAGACTCAGAATGCTCTTCGCACCAGCACAAACCAATGAACATTTGGTAGATCAGTTCTGGAGCAGATGCACTTTTGCTTTACGGTCCTCCAAACTCATTCAGTATGCAATCAGTTTAAATTAAATTCAGAAGGCTTGGAGAATTCTCAGTCTGGCAATGAAATCGATTAACTTGGCGACTGGTGTCTGACTGTTTAAAAATGAGGGGATTAGAATTACTTAAAATCTCTCTAAACATGTGTGAGAGATTTTTTTAGCGAATAGACAATTAAGTAAATATTCAGAAAATGTACTCAAAGCCATAGGAGGAAGCTGATTTCCAGAGATAAGGAGCTTTTTAATACTAACCAACTTTGCAAAAAGTTTTTCTACAATGATGCTCAAATCTGTACTGTGTTCATACTCACTAATACTTTACTATTTTTCAAATATGATAGCTTGCTTCCCAAATTGGAAATTCTAGGGGTCAGTACTGACCCACTCACTCACTTATTCATTGATTCATTCAGACAATATTTATTGAGCCCCAATCATGTACCCAAGCACCGAAGATATTATAGTGAATGGATATAGACATGCTTTCATAGCGCTTAAAACTGCACCAATAAATTAAAAAATCTCAACTATGATAAGGAGGTAGATGTACCCGGTGCTGGAGAGGACCATGTGAGATTTGCCCTAAGTTGGGTATTTAAGGAAAGTTCTCTAGGAACGATGATGGATGAATGAACAAGATCTGGAGGGAGGTAGATTGACCAGGTCAAGAGAGGAGGGAAGGGGGGTTCAGGCAGAAGGAGCAGCAAACCCAGGTTCTTGTGGGGGAGTAAGGTCAGCATAGCTGACCCAGGAGGCCATGCCAGCGTATATGCCATTTTAGGGGGGTATGCTCGTGTTTGGAAAACGGGAAATCACTGAAATGCTTTAAGCCAGAGAGGAGTGAGGTGGTTCGAGCTGTGGTAAGACCTGATTTGTCTTCCCAAAGACTCTGATCCTGTGTGCCGGAAGGATTGGAGGGTGGCTAGACTGGATGGGGAGTTAGGTGAGAAGGGCAGTTGGCAGGATGCTAAAGGAGGTCTAATGTTGCCCCTCACCCCACAGAGAATGACTCCTCCTTAGCCAGAGTCAGGGTTCTGACACCAAATTAAAATAAACCTGAAAACCTATTTCCTGACCAACAAGGAAATGGAACACCAGCCACACTGAACCTAGATGGTGTTTTTAAGTTTTTTTTTTTAAAGTGAACTCTACCCCCAACATGGGGCTCATACTCATAATCCCTCACAATGCTGAGATCAAGAGTCAGTCACAGCCTCTACCAACTGAGCCAGTCAAGTACCCCTGATTGATTTTTAAAGTAGGCTCCACACCCAATGTGGGGCTTGAACTCATGACCCTGTGATCAAGAGTCATGTGCTCTGTGGACTGAGCCAGCCAGGCACCCCAACCCAAATGATTTTTTAATGTAATTGTTACCCCTCCAAAGCCTTTGAGCTTCTTAAGGACAGGAAATGTAAATTATTCATCATTGTATCTTAAGGCCTAAATACCATCAACAGATTATATAGCTGTCAGGTACAGAAAGGAGGCATGGCATGATAGCTTGCTAGGGCTACTGTGACAAACTACCTGCTTAAGTGACAGTACATTTATTTATTTTTTTTTTAATGTTATTTGTTTTGAGAGAGAGCAGGAGTGGAGGAAGGCAGGGGGCGGGGAGGGGAGAGAGAAAGGGAGAGAGAGAATCTTAAGCAGGCTCCACACTCAGCACAGAGCCTGATGTGGGGCTTGATCCCACGACCCTGGGGTCTTGACCCGAACTGAAATCAAGAGTCCGACACTCAACCACTGAACCACCCAGGCGCCCCAACAGACATTTATTTTCCCACAATTCTGGAGGCTAGAAGTCTTAGCTTAAGGTATCAGTGGAATTGGTTCCTTCTGAGGGCTGAAGGAAGGACCTGTTCTAGGCCTCCCTCATGGCTTGTAAATGTGTCTTTACACCATCTTCCTTTGCGTGTGTCTCTGGGTCCAAATTTCTCCCCTTTACAACACAGTTATATTGGATTAGAGCCCACCCTAAGCACCTCATTTTAAACTTGGTTACCTTTATAAGGACCCTACCTCCAAATAAGGTCACATTTGGGGTAATGCAACTCAACTGATAACACATGGGGCTGTGGGATTTGGTAGCTGGCCTGTGTTCTAGAGGACTCCATTTATCAAGGCAGCTTTTGCTTGTTCCATTTAATAGTGCTGACTCCTTCATGTGCCAGGCTCCAGAAAGCAGACTTCAGACTGGGTAGAGCAGAGCAGGGAGATTGCCTTTTCCTGGTCTCTTCAAAGCTTATGCCATTTTCTTGAAAAAGCCCGACCAAAGCAGATAGATTTTCCAAACTGTTATCTGTTGAATTGTGCCCCTCCACCTCAAATTCGTATACTAAAGCCCTAACCCTCAGGACATCTGAATGTGATTGTATTTGGAGATAGGGTCTTTAAAGAGGTAAATAAGTTAAAATGAAGTCATTAGTGTGGACCTAATCCAGTATGACCGGTGTCCTTACAAGAAGAGGAAATTTGGACACAGACACGCACGGAAGGAAGACCAAGGAAGACATGGGGAGAAGGAGGCCATCTGCAAGCCGACGAGAGAGGCCTCAGGAGAAGCCAGCGCTGTTGACACTTTGATTTGGGGCTTCTATCCTCCAGAATGGTGAGAAAATAAATTTCTGTTACTGAAGCCACCTCGTCTGTGGATTTTGTTATGGTGTTTCCAGCAACCGACACACAAACCAAACCGGCCAATGGTGATTCTCAAAACCCAGTTTCACTTGATAACTCCTTCCCATGATTCACTTCTTATTCATAACAAGTAATGTTTCCTGAGTGCTTACCTGGTGTGTCAGGCACTATGCTGGAGTGCTGTCAATGTTGTCTTATTTAATCTGTACAAACCCCTAGACATGAGGACTATTATGATCTTAATTTGTATGCAGAAGAAACCTGAGCATAAAAGAGATCAAGTAACTTGCCTGAGGGTATCCAGTAGGAAGGGTACAGAGTCTGGGGTCTCCAAGACTGTGCCCTTAGCCTCTGAGCACTTTGTGCCAACCTGAGGACCATTCTGGAAGGAGGTAGAGCTTCACTGCACCATAGAGTTTACAGGCACAGCTGAGACATCTGGGTGTTTAGCTGATGAAGAGAGTGAATTACCCCTTACAACTACTTTCCCTCATTAATAAGAAAATAAACAACCTGACTGAAACATCGGCCAAAACCTTTACAGACATCTCAAAGAAGATATAAGCATGTGAAAAGATACTGCACATCCTCTGTCATCAGGAACACGCAGCAGATTAAAATAAAAATGAGGACCACTACGCTCCTGTTAGAATGGCCAAAATCTAAAACATTGACAACACCAAATGCTGGTGAGGCTATGGAGCGACAGGAACTCTCAGTCATTGCTGGGGTGGGTATGCAAAATGGTACAACCACTTTGGAAGACAGCTAGGCAGTTTCTTAGAAAACTAAACATACTTTTACCATATGGTTCAGCAATCATATTCCTTGATATTTACACCAATGAGCTGTAAACTCATGTCTACACAAAGCCCATTACATGAACATTTATAGCAGCTTTATTCAAAATTGGCACAATGTGGAAGCAACCGAGATGCCCTTGAGTAGGTGAATAAAGGTTAGTACGAGGCAATAGAATATTATACAGCACTGAAAATAAATCAGCCATCAAACCATGAAAGGATGTAGAGAAAATGTTAAAGCATATTACTAAGTGAAATAAGATCATCTGAAAAGGCTACATACTATATGATTCCAACTATAGGACATTTTGGAAAAGGCAAAACTATAGAGGCAGTAAAAGGATTAGTGGTTGCCCAGGGTTGGAGGGAGGGAGGGATGAATAAGTATAGCACGGAGGACTTTTAGAGCAGTGAGACTGCTCTGTATGCTACTATAATGGTGGATACATGTCATTATACATTTATCCGAACCCATAAAATGTACAACACCAAGAGTGAACCCTGATGTAAACTATGGACTTTGGATGATGACAGTGTGTCCATGTAGGTTCATCCGCTGCAACAAATGTCCCATTCTGGCGGGGGTTGCTGACAACGGGGGAGGCTGTGCATACGTGTGGGCAAAGGGTATATAGGAATTCTCTGCGCACTCACCTCAATTTTTCTGTGAGCCTAAAACTGCTCTAAAAACTAACATCTTAAAAAAGGAGAAGAAAGTACTCCCCTAGCCTTTTGGGTCAGCTTGTGACTCTAGATCATTCTTAGTTCTTGCAGAAATCATCAGCCCTCCATGAACAGTCTTAAGACTATACCAACATTTCAGGGCTGGGATTAAATATTTTGCCTTTGCTATTATCACAAGTCATTAGACTCCTATTATTACTGATCTTAAGCCGAGGAAAGAAGATTGGAAGAAAATGACAAGTCATAAAATCACAAAGAAATTGGGGGAATATGTCTTTCATGACTAAAGCTGCATGTATTCGTATTAATGCCACAGTGGTGTCCCTGGTTTTTTTTCACACAAGAGAACATTTACAAAAAGAAGGAGCATGACCTGAGTGAGATATACAGACCTCTCCCTCTTACTCAGGTCATCAGTTGGCATCAGATGTTGAAGACCTGGGGTGCCTGGGTGGCTCATTTAATAAATGTCTGTTGGGGTGTCTGGATGGTTCAGTGGTCTGAGTGTCAGACTCTTGGTTTTGGCTCAGGTCATGATCTCACGGTCCATGATCTCATGGTTTGTGGGTTCGAGCCCCGCATCAGGTGCTGTGCTGACAGCAAGGAGCCTACTTGGGATTCTCTCTCTTGCTCCCTCTCGCTCTCTGCCCATCCCCCACTCACACCATGTCGGTCTCTCTCAAACAAATAGATAAACTTAAAAAAAAAAAGTTGAAGACCTCGAAGACCTTGGATGCTGATGGGAAAAAGACATGTTAAATGTCTTTCAGAACAGATAATAAGTGGGATGGGGTAACATGTTGGAGAATATTAAGCTTTTCTTGAATGTAAAACTGCTCACATTGCTAGAGATGCTTTACTCCTGTTTTTGCATCTAATTGCTGAACTGCTGGAATTTGCATTTTCCCACAATCAATGCCCCGCTGATAGCTGAAACATGTATTGAGAAACAAGTAATCATGCTCTGTGATGAGATAGCCCTTGTGAACAGCCATTGTCCCTCCCCAACAGTGTCTGCCACCACTCAGAGGCACTTGAGGTATCGTGGGGGAAAGAAGGCAAGTGGGATTTCTCCATACCTGTAAGGGTTAAGCGTTGAGTCAATCTACAGCAAATGGCACACCCAGTTTGAGGTCCGTGAGGGTGAAGTAATTTATCTGTGAGTCATCACTGAATACACTCTGTTCTATAGAATGTTGGTTAGCAACTTGCTTCCAAACATTCTGTCCAATGGTTCTGTTACACACCACGTATGAAAGGAGGTAAGTTGTCCGTTGTGACTTAGCATTTGGCAATGAAATAAAGCTGGCATTGATGGGCATGGGTTTTCACCAATGGATTTAAGGTCTGAAGAGAAGTGCTGGGTTGCAAGACTCCATTTTCACTCTAAGCATGAAAGTCAGAGAAGGACTTTGGTGCCTGTGGCTAAGGGGGAGAAGAGTGACTCTCCTGGGAAACTGTCAGTATGGAAAACAAAACAAAACAAAACAAAACAAAACAAAACAAAACAAAACAAAACAGAAAAGGAACTCAGCCCAGTGGTCCTCTTGTTTTATTGTATTGTGGTTTTTTCAGAGGCTCTGACTACATGGTTAAATTCTTAGCTATTTTCAAAACTTCATACTGATTGGTGTTTTCAAGCCAGAACCTTAAAACTCAGTTCTCCCAACCCCAGATCCTATCAAAAGAGCCCTGTATTTGTCAGTCAGGAGGAATGAGCAGGCAAGAGGGCGAGGCTGTGTGTGTCCATGGCTGGAAGGAAGGTGTGCCGTTTTGTTGCTAGGCAATAGGCTTTATGTGACAACAATTCCTTTTCTCCGAACAACCGGGGTGCGCTTTTTGGTTTCATGAAAGCCGTGCATCTTCTTGGTACGAGAAGTACACGTGGCGGTGCCTGGGTGGCTCCGTTGGTTAAGCCTCCAACTTCGGCTCTGGTCATGATCTCACATCTCGTGGGTTCGAGCCCCACGTCAGGCTCTGTGCTGATCGCTCAGAGCCCGGAGCCTGCTTCGGATTCTGTGTCTCTCTCTCTCTCTGGCCCTCCCCCGCTCACACTCTGTCTCTGTCTCTCTCTCTCTCTCAAACACAAATAAACATTAAAAAAAAAGAAGTACATGTGGAGTTTACACTAATTTGTCATATGATAGTGTTTACGAAAGGGAATGCGAATCTACTTTTGAATTCTTTGATTTGCTTCCTTCCCATTGCCACCTGAGAAATCACTTGCTTCAGGGAGACACGATTCTTTCCTTTTCTCAGCTGAGGACCCTTGTCTGGTTTGTCTGGATGTGGTTTGTGTGATTGCCATTCTCTCTAAGCCTCTAAACTCCCCCAGGTGAATAGTGAATGCGCCTCTGAGCTTCTCAATCGAGAGACCATCTTCATATTTGGAAACGTTATTGGATTTGATGTTATAATTTCAAACTAGTTAGCTAATCCTGACACGAACATGTTACGGTATCTTCTCTATTTCTTCTTCTTTTATTGATTCTGAATATAGCACGTGTAGGTTGTGTACTGGTTACAGTCTTCCCAAGATAGGGCCCTAGATCTCTTGCATCCTTACAGCCTTAAAGCATCTGACATAGAACTTGGCATGTAGTAGATGCTTAATAAATGCTCATTGGATGGAAGAATGGATGGAAGCACAAAGATTAATATAGCGTTGCATTTTCCTAATACATGGATTTCAAATAGATTCAAGGCAGGTTCTGCAAATGAAGTGGTGATTGGCCTTATAGGTATTATAAAAAGAGACAAAAATTTAGATGCCCTTAATTTAGAGACGTGTCCTTCCTCTGAATGTAAAAGTCATATGTTTAATATAGAAATAGCAACCAGACATGCTTGGGTATAGATTCAGAATGCTAGAATGCTGATACTCTTTTAATCTTAGGAGACCATCGAGATACTTTGAAAAATGGAAAGTACATAGACTTGAGAACCAGCCCACAGGTTCAATATCTTTTCCCAAGATATTGTATTCTCCTAGAGCAAAGTTAGGCCTTTGCTACCACACTACAACGTACTCTGAAAATGTTTCCCCACTAACAGGAAGTGAGTGTCCCAGGCATTCTTTTCTTTTTGATCGTGGATGAGGGGCACCTGGGTGGCTCAGTGAGTTAAGTGTCAGACTTTTGGTTTCAGCTCAGGTCGTGATCTCCTGGTTCATGAGATTAAGCCTCGCACTGGGCTCTGTGCTGATAGTGTGGAGACTGCTTGGAATTCTCTCTCTCTCTCTCTCTCTCTCTCTCTCTCTCTCTCTGCCGTCCCCACACACGTGCCCTCTCTCTCTCTCAAAATAAATAAATAAACCGGGGCACCTGGATGGCTCAGTCAGTTGGATGTCTGACTTTGGCTCAGGTCATGATCTCATGGTCTGTGGGTTTGAGCCCCGTGTCAGGTTCTGTGCTGACAGCTCAGAGCTTGGAGCCTGCTTTGGATTCTTTGGATTCTGTGTTCTCCCTCTCTCTCTGACCCTCCCCCACTTGTGCTCTGTCTCTGTCTCTCTCTCTCTCTCTCTTTCAAAAATAAAATAATAAATAAATAAATAAATACACTTAAAAAAGAAAAATCTTTGGATGAACTTTGTCTCCTGGATTGAGAAGATTAAAATATTTCCCCTACCCCATCCCTGCCACACTCTGGAACATTGATTTTTGTTCCCAAAGAATAATGGTTAATATTCATCAAGTGCTTGCTATGTGCTAACCACTCTTCTAAGCTCTTTACATGGATTAATCCCTTAATCCTCACAACAATCCTGTGAGGTGGGTGCTATTATTATCCTTTTTTTAAAAAAAAAAAGTTTTTTGAATGTTTTTATTTATTTTTGAGAGACAGAGCACCAGTGGGGGAGGGGCAGAGAGAGAGGGAGAGACAGAATCCAAAGCAGGCTCTAGGCTCTGAGCGGTCAGCACAGAGCCTGATGCAGGGCTTGAACTCACGAACCGTGAGATCATGACCTGAGCCGAAGTCGGCCGGTCAACCGACAGAGCCACCCAGGCACCCCTATTATTGTCCTTTTTATAGAGGAAGGAACTGAGGCACAGAGAGGTTAAGTCACTTGCCTTAGGACTCTGCATCCAGCATGTGGCAGAACTGAGTTTGGAACCGACAGGCTAACCCCAGCCTTCACTCTCTCGACCCTGCTCTGAGCCACCTCTGAAACAGAGAAGGGAAAAAAAAGCAAGTCCTGACACTCGGACTGTCACCATGCCGGGTGTGGACTCTCCACCCACCTGCTGCCTCTCACAGTACACTCTCCTTGGGCTTGTTCCGGGCTGGTCGGGGGCTCGCTCACACCAAGGCCCAAGGGTCTTGCAAATGTGAGTGAGTGCAAGCGTGGCTCAGCCCCAGAGCACTAGGCCTAGGCCTGTGCTGCACCTGAGCCCAGCCTCCCCGGGGCTTGCCTTGAGGCTTAACCCTCCAGACCTGCTCCCTGAAAGCCCTTTGTGGGGAGCCAGGCAAGGCACTCTGACTCCAAACACATGTGCCTGGAGGAGATGCATTTCCCACAAGGGCAGGCCTGGGGCTGCACCCAAGGAGGGGCATTGAGTCTCATGACAGAGAGAACATTCTGGTGCTCTGACCCTGCCAAAGGCTGTCAGAAAAGACTGCCCTCTCCTCCAGTGGGGTGGGGGCTGGGGGGCAGCTACACACAAACACTCAAGTGCTCTTATGTAACAGGTTTGCCTTCCCACATCTCTCCTTTATCAGCAAACACTTCAGAAGGTAAGGCCCTACCTGCATTCCAAAGACCACACAAATCACTTCCCGCCCCGCTGCAAGGCGCTCACTCCCAGGGTGAATCATAGCAACTGCTGAAGAGCAGTCAGCGGTGGGCCCCACCCTTCCCACAGGAAGCGAGAAAGAGTAAATATATAGTTGTTCTCTAAGGGCTGGCACACTGTTAAATAGGTGATTTTAAAAATCGAGAGCTATTTAAGAGGCAGTGACAGCTCTGGAGAAGAACAATGAGTCAGGGGACTGTGGCAGTAGCTGGGCGGAGACCACAGGATTCCTATAAACTCTTTTATAAACAGGGCTCTGAAATTCCAGAGCCCGCAGGAGGTGGCTCCTTCTGTGACTCAGCGCTGCTATGCCACCAAGAATGTACCCAGGATTGGGGCAATTGGGACACCTGAGATGTGGGGTCAGAGCCCTAGGAGAGAATGTTCTTTTAGCATTGAAAAAATCGAAGTGTCAACTCTTTCATGAACCTTCTGGCAGGGCCCTATAAGCCCCTCCATAAACAAGTGCTTGTTTCGGCACCTCCGGGACCCAAACAAAGGTCAGGGGGAGGTAGTGTCTGAGAGACGACTGGAGGCCTTGGGATAATACTGACGGTTAGGCTGCCGTTCAAGGGGCTTACGACGTGATCACTCTGGGAGCAAGAACCCCAGGTCACCAGTTCTATGCCCAGTATGCAATCTGGGTAGTCATCAGTGATTGGGTCGAACCAACATTCCACTTGTCATTTCTCCAAAATGACAAAGATGCCACCCAACAAACAGCTCTGGGACCATACAAAACCACTGATAAGTGAGGAAGACCTAAACTACAAAGAGCCTGGGTGCATGCTGTCACCCGGGGCCTCGTTAAAATGTGGATTTAGGGTAGGGTCTGAGACTCTGCATTTGTGTTTGTCAGAGCCCAGGCTGCCTGCCCGTGGACCACACTTCAAGCACTGGGGTGCCAGACAACATGCGAGAGGGGTGTTCGGTGGAGATCAACCCTGGGAGAGTCGGGGGGACCTGGAGCATGAGGTTTGAGACAGGTCTTGGTGGTGAGATTGGATGGAGAGGAAAGATACCCCAGATCTCCCTGGTAAGGCGGTGGGTGACCCGATGAACTCCAGGGAGAATGGCAATGGCCCTTGTGTAAGGACCAGGATTAGCTGGCCAGGTGCCCTTGGGGAAGTTGAAGGGTTCGGGCAGTTAGGAGCTTGGAAACCGGACTCTGCCATTCAGTAGCCGGGAGACTAGGAAGGTCTGAAAGATGGGGATAGTAATTAGATGAGATGGTATATAAGAGGCTTAGTTCAGGGCCTGGCACAGCATAAGCAGTCAGCAAATAGAACACTTGTTGATATCATTATTATTTTAAAATTAAACATTTTTTAACATTTATTTATTTTTTGAGAGAGACAGAGTGTGAATGGGCGAGGGGCAGTCAGAGAGGGAGACGTAGAATCTGAAGCAGGCTCCAGGCTCTGAGCTGTCAGCACGGATCCAGACACAGGGCTCGAACCCACGAAACACGAGATCATGACCTGAGCCGAAGTCGGACGCTTAACTGACCGAGCCACCCGGGTGCCCCTTATTATTAATTTTTTTAATGTTTTATTTATTTTTGAGAGAGACAGTGCTGGTGGGGGAGGGGCAGAGACACAAGGGGACAGAGGATCTGAAGCGGGCTCTGTGCTCACAGCGGACAACCCGATGAACTGGAATTCACTAACCATGAGATCATGACCTGAGCCGAAGTCGGACACTGAACCCACTAAGCCACCCAGGTGCCCCGATATTATTACTATTATTATTATTATTAACAGTGAAAGTGACTTCCTATTTACCTCTGAGCCTTGGGCCAACATATCCCAAACAGATTGCTCCTGGTTGAGGCAGGCACTCCCTTCTCCCCATTCGTGTCCCCAGGTGCAGGTTGGCCAGTGATGCTGGAACGGACTGGAGAAGTGGCCCGCTTAACAGGAGGCAGAAGGCCTCACGCCCAGGGTCTAGGAAGGACCAAGACTGTCCCTGACCCTGGGCATAAACAGGGGAAATGATTTAGGGTTCTCAAAACTAATTTATTAGTGGAAAAAAGTTATTCAAAAGCCTGTTATGTCATTGACATGTCACCAAATGGCAGATTCTGTTCCAGCCACAGGATAGCAGGACATGTTCTAACCCCAGGTGCCCCAGATTCAGGATGGGGATTCACTAGTCCCAGGTTTCCTGATGCCAGCTATCTCCAGAGCCCCCTGTACCCCATGCCCTGACCCTCTGCTCCAAGTCAAGGGCTGGAGGCAGCCACTAAGGCTCTTTGGGCAGAAAGCCTCACCTTTTCCAAATATTTCCCTTTGAGAGTTAAAGCAAGAGATAAACGGAAGGTATCAGGCAATGCTTGCCCCAGTTAGGCCAGACCTCTGGAGAGCAACTGTGAATGTTGATGAAAATGGGCTGAGTCTAAACAGCAATGATTTATTTTCCAAAGTCTCTGGCAGTTTTGCACCCTCAATTTTCTTCTCCTCCTCTTCTCTTTAACAGGGCAGGGCAAACCATCTGAAGGCCAAATGGCCATGCTCTGTGTTTTCCTCAGAAGGATTTGCATGTGAACCCGTGAAGTTTGTGCCTGGCCATCGGGCCTCTGGCTACTTCAGCTCTTTATCTGCTCTTTCCAGGACTGAGCCCACATGCAAAGAGGTTTCCCAGTGTTAGAGGTAAAGAGACACAAGGCAAACCATCCTCACTAAGCTGTGTGTCCCCTCTCCTGCCTAGCACCAAGGCTGGGTCTCCTGGCCCCATCCTCCTGAGGGGCCCCACGCCCACCCCCACCCTCACCCCCACCCCCACCCCCACCCCAGGAGGCTCCCACAGTGGCCTCTGGCTGACCAAAGTTTACCAGCTGGGAGCCCCTCCCACCCATGGACTTCCTCTTGCCGGGTCTCAGTCCAAGGCGACAATTCAGTTATGTCACTCACATTTACTTCAGGGAGGAAGTCTCCCGGAAGCCCCCCTACCCTTCCCTGGGTCCTATATGCATTTTAGCCGCTGCCTTGATTGGTTTATTTAGGAAATCACCTGGCAGAGGATCCAGTAAGTAGATACTTGTTGATATTTTTATTGTTATTAATAGTTAAGGCTTATTGAAATAATTGAGTGCCAGCCATACACCAGGCACGGTTGTAAGGGTGTTGGCTCTACAGAGATGAGCAGAATGTGTCCCCTGCCTCTGGCTGTTTCCAAGCCACTGGGGACGATGGACACACTGAAGGCCATGAAGGTAGAAGTGAGAACAGAGTGCTCAGTGCCCCAGATGCATGTGAGGAAGTGGCTGAGTCTACCTCTGAGAGGTGAGAAAACCTCACAGAGGAGGTGACATTTGGGCTGTGCTATGGTCTGAGGAGGTGACATTTGGGCGGGGCTATGATCTAAACGGGCGTCCCTCAGTTCACTATGCTAAACTCTCAAACCCCAAAGATAATGGTACTAGAAGGTGGGACATGTGAGCGATCCTTGGGTTGTGAGGGCAGAGCCTGATGAAGGGGACTGGTGCCCTTATAAAAGTGGCCCCAGGGAGCTCCGTCACCCCTTCTATCACGTGAGGACACAGCAGGAACGTGCCAGAAGTGGGCTCTCATCAGAACATGACCACGCCGGTGCCCTGACCTTGGACCTCCAGCCTCCAGAACTCTCAGAAATATATTTCTGTTGTTTGTAAGCCACCTAGTCTGTGGTATTTTGTTACAGCAGCCCAAATGGACGAAGTCAGGCTGTTGTTTTGAAGGCAGATCAGAAGTTTGCCACAGGGAGAAGAGGGGAGAAGACACGCCAGGCTGTGAGAGAAGGATGTGGAGGGAAAAGGTGGCCATGGAAGCATGTGCCCTCTTCAGGGACAGCAGTCCACTTTGACTAGAGTGGGGATGGAACAAGCCTGAGGGGAGGGAAGGCCAGGGAGGACCTAAATAGAAGAGTGACCTTTTGAGGACTGTGGTGTTTCCACCAATGAGACCTCGAGATTGACAGGAGGTGGGTGGTGCTGTGGAGAATCGAGTGAAGAGGAGACTTAGGGGGTCCCTGTCGGGAACGTCTGCAGTATCTGGAGAAGTGCCTACATGTGCCCACTTAGTAGATTTTATACAGGGGATGTTCCCTGCAAGGCATAGATAGGTGAGGGAAATATTGCAGTAAGTCGTTACTAGGCTTAACAAGCTGGTACCATTTTTGGGGTGCCTGGGTGGCTGAGTTGGCTAAGTGTCAGACTCTTGCTTTGGGCTCAGGTCATGATCTCATGGTTTCCTGCGTCCAAGCCTCACATCGGGCTCCACGATGACAATGGAGAGCCTACTTGGGATTCTCTGTCTCCCTCTCCCTCTGCCCCACCCCACTCGAGCTATCTTTGTCTCTCTCAAAATAAATAAATAAACTTTTTTTACAAACCAAGAAAACAACCTTGTACCATTTTCCAGAGTGCATTGTAAAGCCCACAGTGGTTCTCTGGGGCCTTATTATAAGATCTCTGCATGTGAAGCATGGCTCTAAACAAATGTGTTTGCCTGGTGCATACACCCTTTGGAACTCTAGCGCTCTACAGAGTATGTTCTCCTTCAAAAGTGGGTGCAGTCGATACCAAAAGGGTACCTAAAGGGATAGCCCAAATAAAGCCTTGGATTTATCTCGAGAGAAATGCTTCAATGGAGAGAATGAATAGTTTGCGTTCACTGTGCTGCAGATTCTGACTTAGACACTTGATCTCAAAAGTAAATTTTTGCTGCCAGGCCCAACTTTTCAGAATCCTTTTCTTCAGGGGGGCAGAGACCAGATAAGTAAGGGTGACCATATGCACTGTATGTAGCTAGCGCCTAGGGGGTGCCTACTACAGCTTTAATGAATGAATGGGAGCCATTGCAGTGAAAACTTATGACATGTTTGAAGTCCTTGGGTTTTTTGTGTTTTTTTAATACTTTCAAAAATACAAAAGTGTCGCGGGAATAACTCCGAGAACTTTTTAGCTCTTGAACAATTTCAGAGTAAGTGGCAGGCTGGATTTCCCCTTACTCCTAAAAACGTTAGCGTACGTTGCCTACAATGACAGTGTTCGGTGTAACCGCAACCGACCCATCAAGACAAGGAGATCAGCACTGGAACATTATAACTACGATCAATGTCATTGAGGCTTCACCAACAGAATACTGTTCTTTATAGTCAAATGGTCCAAGCCAGGAGTAGGTGGTACGTTCAGCCGTCAGGGGTCTTTAATCTCTTTCAATCTGGAGTGGTTGCTCTGTCTTTCCTCTTCTCTCAAAACACTGACATTTTGAAAATTACAGGCCAATTAAATTTGTAGAATGTTCCTCAATTTGGGTATGTCTAATGTTTTCTCATAATCAGATTCAAGTTAGGCGTTTTTGATAGGAATTTCACAAAAGCGATTCATGTCCACACTGCATCCTGTCAGGTGGCACATGATTTTATTTGCCCCATTATCAATGATATTAATTATTTCTTGACAGCTCCCGCCTCTGGTTATTTGTACAAATGGCACAGGAGGACCGCAGCCTAGGAAGACACCAGTCCTTCTTTCCTCACACTGACACATGGAAGCCTCTACTGCAGGGCCTTTGTGGGGTGTAGGCACCTTTAGGGGGCCTGAGCTAGAGCCAGAGCTAGAACTGGGAGCTTGGTTTGAGCCTTGGCCTTGGCCTCTGTCCAGCAGAGTCTGAGACCCTTGGTGCTGTGGGCCTCAGCATGTTTCCTGAGCATGACATGGCCAGTGTAGGTAAATTAGCTGAACTTGGGGCTGATGCCTTTTGGGATCTTGGACTTGACCTCCTTGGGCTTTACAAGGACCTTGACAGGCTCGGACCATGCACACTCATGGCCTTGACATTGTTGGCCTGCATTTTCCTCAAGCTCTTCTTGTGCTTCTTGGCAAAGAATTTGGGGTCTATCCCATTAACAGATTCATTATCTTTATAGTTTCTTGTACCATTCTTGGGACTGGCTGTGTGCAGTGTGGTTCTTAGACTTGGCATGTCTGCTCTATAGCCACCAAATGAGGTTAACTTTGATGACTTGATTCAGGTGGTATCTGTTGGGTTTTTCCACCATTAACTTATGTATTTGCTCCTTGTTTCTAATAAGAACTTATTCGAGACTATGCAAATATCTCATTCCTTCTCAAACTTTCATTCACTTGGCTTAACATCCATTGAAGTTTGTTGCTTAAATTATTATGATGATGGTTACCAAAATTCTACCAGAATTGTATCATGCCATCTACATTTATGTGTTGGCATGCTACAATAATTTTAAGTTGTCTCTTCTCTATCTATCTATCATCTATCTATCTCAGTATAGAATCATGGTTTCCTATTTTATTCAATGGGTTTCTTATTTTAATCAATTATAATTCTCTTATTACCATTATATGTTTTGATGCCTGAATTGTCCCAGATTCGGCTAGTGGGGCCCTATTCAAATTAGCCTCCGTGTCTTTTTTACTTACCTTCATCCTACTTTGAGTGCTTTACTTTCTAGACCAACAAAATGTTCCAACAAAAGGTTCATCTTATACTTTCCCTGACTCAGCCCTGGAATCAGGGAACCCTGGTTGCTTTTAGTGGCGAATGGGCTTTAGAAACCAAGATTTTGGTGCTAGGGATGTTCATTTCTATTGGGGTCTTACTGCTTTAGGCTTTATCCATAGTCAGAAGTAGAAAATATCTGTATAATCTCCTTCTCTCTCTCTCTCTCTCTCTCTCTCTCTCTCTCTCTCTCACACACACACACACACACACACACGCACACACACACACATAACTACCAGTACATATTAATACTTCCAATTCCAATGCAATACCACGTGGTTCATTCTAGCTTCTCCCCTTTCCACATATGTAACTCCTCTTTTCAACAGTGAGAAACTTCACCCCCATTATCCTCTATATATTTGCTTATTTGCTCAATCTCTTTGTATGAAGCCAATCTCTTGACTCTGCCAGGCCACTGCCCTGCATAACACACCTTTGTATGGGCCACTGATCCCAAGGACTTTGCAACTGAATTTTTGAGGAAGGAAGAGCTTTGCTTTATTTTTAGAATGAGAATATTATGGATTGTATATACTTTATATTTGATGATAAGCAACATCAACAACAGGGAACAGGTTAAGAAGGTGACTTCAGGGACACTTGGTTGGCTTAGTCAGTGGAACGTGTGACTCTTATCTCAGGTTCAAGCCCTGAGCTCAAGTCCCAGGGTGGGTGTAAAGATTACCTAAAAATAAAATATTTTAAAAAAAGAAAAAGAAGGTGACTTCAGAAATTTTGATTTTGTGTCTTTCACTTTTCACAAACTCTGTGACAAACTTTATCTATAGGGATAAAATAGGACATCCTAATATCCCCAAGCCCTGAGATAATCATGTCTTGCTAGTTTAGATATGCATTTAAAGAGAAGTTTGCTTTATTTTAACTAGAATTTTTAGGTGTTTTGTGGTGAAAATGTTTTCAAATTCGACTGTCCAACTTGCTACCAGAAACTTCAGTCCTGAACACCTAGCTTGAAATTATTTTAATTGAGTAATTACTCAGAAAAGTACCCTTCTACTGGCAAGTGAATTGTCATGTGGCCAGGTCTAGAATGAATGTCACTGGCTCCCTCTTGGAAACTTCCAATTCTTGGAGTATGCTTAGGAAAACTCTAGACAGCAGCTGGACATCAGGCTTTTTCAAAGTCTGCCTATCTTGACTCTTTTTTTTTTCTTTTTTTCTTTTTTTTTAAACGTTTATTTATTTTTGAGACAGAGAGAGACACAGCATGGATGGGGGAGGGTCAGAGAGAGAGGGAGACACAGAATCCGAAACAGGCTCCAGACTCTGAGCTGTCAGCACAGAGCCTGACGTAGGGCTCGAACTCATGGACTGCAAGATCATGACCTGAGCTGAAGTCGGACGCTTAACCGACTGAGCCACCCAGGCGCCCCTCTTGTTTTTTTTTTTTTTTTTTTTTTTTAACAACCTATTTCTAGTGGTGTGAATCAGCTCCTTCTTAAAAGGCCTTTCATTTACTTGGTGAAGCTGCCCTACTTGTCTGTTGCCTATCTATCTATCTACCTGTCTATCCATCCATCCCATTAGCCAAGAGTCCCATGGCAATCACCACAATGTTTCAGACATTGATCTCTGTCATCTGAAGTGAACTTTGGAAAAGGGCTTGGTGGCTAAGGACTGTGTGAATATATCTAATGATTGCTGACTTTAACCAGGGAAGGGTTTATCTTGCATTCCAGGCATTTTTAAGATTCTTGGTATAAACTGCTATTGTCATGAACCATTCTGCTCGGATCCATCCAACGTGATATAATTCTTTAGTTTTGGCATCAAGAAAATAATTAAGATTCCCCAGTGCCAGGCACAGAAAATGGCTGGGAACATTTCTATATTTCATCCTATTGGATTTTGAGTTACATAGTTTCTGGACACAGCCATTCTTGTAGAATCAGTAACCAGCATCTTTCCCAGCTCACATGTGCCTCTAAACTGGTCTCAGGTGTTCATTCCATGGCATGCATTTCTTGTGTTCTACTGATTCTTTTGGCAGGAATACTCAGCCTTAATCTTACCAATAGCAATTGTTTTTATGTTAGAATGTGTCCCTTAAGGGGCACCTGGGTGGTTCAGTCCGTTAAGCGTCTGACTTCAGCTCAGGTTGTGATCTCACAGTCACGAACCCTCTTTGTGAGTTGGAGCCCTGCGTCGGGCTCTGTGCTGACAGCTCAGAGCCTGGAGCCTGCTTTGGGTTCTGTGTCTCCCTTTCTCTCTGCTCCTCCTCCACTTGGGCTCTGTCTCTCTCTGTCTCTCAAAAATGAATAAACATTCAATAAGAAAAAAAAAGAATGTGTCCCTTTAACAGCCCTGGCATTCCGTAATGTAGCCTTGCTGGCTAAGGCCTTGAACAAGCCATTATAGACTCCCAAGTGTGTGCCAGCAGAAAGCATCACCGTGTATTTCACAGTAAAGTGAGCAATGTCAGTAAGCCTCAAACTTGTAGTTTTTAAACAAAAGGCCATGTCTAAATATATTATTAAAATTTTATTTAATGTTTATTTATTTTTGAGAGAGAGAGAGAAAGAGCGTGAGCAGGAGAGGGGCAGAGAGAAGAGGGAGAAGCAGAATCCAAAGCAGGCTCCAGATTCTGAGCAGACTGGGCCATCCAGGCGCCCCTAAATATATTATAATACTGTATGTATTAAATGTGGTAAGTAGGTAGACAGCTTCTCCTGTACTGTCTTGCCGGCTGCTCTCTTGTGGTGTATTCAATAAACTTCTGTCTCCTTTAAAATAAATAAAATAAAATAAAATAAAATAAAATAAAATAAAATAAAATAAAATAAAATAAAATAAAACTGGTAATTACCCCCAGGCTACTGGAGCCGTTTTTGTTTTGTTTTGTTTTGTTTTGTTTTTTACTATTGGAGAACAATGATTGATGTCTGGCAGAATAATTCCCTAAAAATACCCCCAAAAGTTCACCTGAAGTTGTCACCCTGGGTAAGGCAGAAACAGTGAAACACCTTACCATGGCAAATATTTGGGGGAAGAGAACTGTACTCCGGATCTGAGTCCTCCACTTTTCTTCCTGTATGTACTACAGCATGGAAAGCCAGTCTGCAGACCCCGGGGAGCTGCTTTCCTGATATCTTCTTCACTTCCTTAGGCTCCACACTACCTGCAAAATGGTGGGCAGATGCTTTTGTGTGGCTCTCAGGCTGCTGCGGTTCTGGCTACCTTCATTTCTCAACCCCCCCGCATCCGGAGCCCTTGCGCCTACGATCTCCATTTCTATGCCCTTGCACACATACTCACATTCCTCCATGGTACCAATTAGTTGTCAGCTGTATTATTTGCTTATTCATCTCTTATCCCCTCTAGACTGCAAGCCAGTAGTAACAGGTACCATGACCTACTCAGATTTATTTGTGTGCTTGCGATATATACAGAGATCAAGACTTATTTGTTGAATACATAAATGAGGGAATGAATGAATGCTTGCATGCTTCAAAGGTGCCATTGAAAATGTAGATTCTCATGGGCTCAGGTTCCAGTGTGGGGGTTGTGTTCACTTGCTTAGCAATAGTAGGAAACACTTCCATTACCTGCTACTGCTTGGTTCCTTGGTTTTGTCAACAGAGGATGTTATATTGGGGCAACAGTAAAGCATTAGGGAATAGACAGGTTTTCAAAAGCTGTTCTTTACTGGAGCAAACAATAATCTGAGTGAATCACACCTTAAATCACTCTTGCTGGCAATGAAAGGAGTTAAAAGAATGAATCAGGGGCTCCTAGGTGGCTCAGTTGGTTAAGCATCCCACTTTGGCTCAGGTCATGATCTCTGGGTTCATGAGTTTGAAAATCTGCTTCGGATTCTGTCTCCCTCTCTCTCTGCCCCTCCCCCACTCGCCCTCTGTCTCTCTTTCTCAAAAATAAACATTAAAAAAAAATTAATCAAAACCATTATATTAAAGCACATTGGCAGCCAGCATCTATTACATTACACGCTCAGTTCATATTACTATTTTTGTAGCTAATAACATCAGGGTTTTTTGCCATAACTGATCTTGTATATTACATGTTATATATTAATTTCTCATATCATATTACATATAATTGTATGTTAATTTCTCATACTTAAAATACAAGTTCTATTGAAGACCGCTACATCTAAAAAAAAATTTTTTTTTAATGTTTATTTGTTTTTGAGAGAGAGACGGACAGAGCACAAGTCAGGGAGGGGCAGAATGAGAGGGAGACACAGAATCCAAAGAGGCTCCAGGCTCTGAGCTGTCAACAAAGAGCACGACGTGGGCTTGAACTCACAAACTGTGAGATCATGACCTGGGCCAAAGTTGGTTGCTCAACTGACTGAGCCACCCAGGTGCCCCAAGACTGCTACATCTAAAAGTATGGGTTAATGTAGTCTAACAAAGTGGGTTCGTCTAATTTCTTTTCTATTGAATTGGCTGCTCATCTGACTGAATCAAATAATCCAAAAAGATATTCGATGTCAAGAACATGCTGCCTAAGTCACACACTTTTGAGCTAGGAAAAAATAGCTCCGCTCACCCTTAAATCCTTTAGTTAAACTTAATGCTTTGTGAGTTTCTGGAAACTCAGTTCACTTAAAACATATTTGGATGTGTAATGCTTTGCAGTTTTCAGTTTTGAAGTTATATTCACTGCTACCTCACTGTGCAACACACACATGTACACACGCGCAGTACATTTTATAGCTTTAAACTTGAGAAGAGGCTGTAAAAGTCTCCCTTTGACTGGCAGTGATGAAAACAATTGATAATGCAAGATCAACTAACAAAATGAATGACTTTCAAAGAGAACAACATCCTCTAAATTATATATATATTTTAGAAAACCTTTAATTTTTCTTAATGCCTCGTGCTGTTCTTAGTTCTTTGTGTTTGTTTTCTTTTTGGTCTTACCAGACCAAATCATTTTCATTAAGAATTATAGTCAGAGTTGGAGCTTGGGACCAGTTAGAAAGAACAGGTCATTATTACCGTAAAAGTATGCCTAATGCCTATTTGTGAAACAGGCTATTTTGCTGAAATATTTCAGAAAGCTCCACTAAAGAAACTGATGTTTTCTACTTAATAGATTTTCAGTAACTGTCAAATGAATGGCAGACACAATTAAAGCTGAAGCTGATATTCCAAAATGATGTTACTGAAGTTTCAATAAGGACATTTAAAGTTATGGATGGTTGGGGCGCCTGGGTGGCTCAGGTCATGATCTCATGTTTGGTGAGTTCAAGCCCTGCGTTGGGCTCCGTGCTGTTAGCTCAGAGCCTGGAGCCTGCCTCAAATTCTGTCTCCCTCTCTCTCTGCCCCTTCCCCGCTCATGTTCTGTCTCTCTCTCAAAAATAAAAATAAACATTGGGGCACCTGGGTGGCGCAGTCGGTTAAGCGTCCGACTTCAGCCAGGTCACGATCTCGCGGTCCGTGAGTTCGAGCCCCGCGTCGGGCTCTGGGCTGATGGCTCAGAGCCTGGAGCCTGTTTCCGATTCTGTGTCTCCCTCTCTCTCTGCCCCTCCCCCGTTCGTGCTCTGTCTCTCTCTGTCCCAAAAATAAAATAAACGTTGAAAAAAAAAATAAAAAATAAAAAAATAAACATTAAAAAAAATAAAGTTATGGATGGTAAAACTGGTCTTAATGTAAATTACTACCTGACTGCAACATTCAGTACGGTAAATGTAGCTCTCTAGAAGAAACAATAAAGGCATAATCATCACAGTTTTGTGCTTTCCTTCTTAAACACTCAGGGGAAGGGGCAAGAAAGAGGACTAATATTTTTGAATATCTATATACACCACAAAAGAATCCAGGAACTTCATATATTTCACTTCATCCTTTCAGCAAAATAGGTTACAGATAAGGAAAATGAGTTTCAGAGAAACTGGGAAATTCACACAGCATTAACCAGAGAGGGTGAGTGATAGTCTGGGGATCATCTCCAGTCCTGGGGGGAGTCCCCACTGAGCGTCTGCTGTATTTGGAACTTCCATTAGGTAGTTCTGGTAGTTGTATAGGGTAAAGTGTAGAAAAATGTTTGAACAGCATTTTTCTTCTCCTTCTATTGTTTTAGAGAGAGAAAGAGAGAGCACAAGTGGGGGAGAGAGGCAGAGGGAAAGAGACAGACAATCTTAAGCATGGGGCTCAATCCCATGACCCTGAGATCGTGACCTGAGCCAAAATCAAGAGTCAGAAACTCAATCAACGGAGCAACCCAGACGACCTGAAAGTCATTCTTCTAACCAGTTTGCTTCTTGGTTCCTAATCAACGAAGTGGATCTAAGTGAACCACTTTGTAAACAGTCCGGTCTCCGTATTAATGAGCACAGCAGGATCCAGAATCTTTTTAAAAAACTTTGTGCTGCGGGTTTCATATGATCTGTTTTCCAGGGAAGTGGAGATTTTTAAGACCCCTGGCACCATTATTTTCCCTCAGTAGTAATTCTTTTCTGAAGCCAGCAG
This sequence comes from Leopardus geoffroyi, assembly GCF_018350155.1. NCBI lineage: Eukaryota > Metazoa > Chordata > Mammalia > Carnivora > Felidae > Leopardus > Leopardus geoffroyi. The sequence goes on from NC_059332.1 coordinate 143,261,430, forward strand.
CAGTACACACATCTTAATAAGGATTTATAACACTTACGAACTGATCTCAATTCAATTCTGTGCCAGCCTAAGACTGGATTTCTAATTAGATACGACAAGGATAAAAGAACCACAGAACTTAGTAATTCAGGGCACAAACACTGGAGTCAGACAAACTCGGGTAAGAATCCTGGCATTGCCTTTATACTAACATGTGACTTCGATCAAGTTATTCTATCTTCTCTGGGCCTTTGTTTCCTTTTCTGTAAAACGGGTATAATAATAATGGTATCTAAGCCATGGGTGGCGATTTTGTTAGGATTAAAGGAAACACCTCTGAAGCACTGGCAATGCCTGGCACATTGAAATTAATGAATGACAGTTTTTAGTGATGTTGTTCATGTTCAATTGTCACTAAGTTATGTTCTTTCTACACCCAACTGCAAATGACAATCAAGGCTGTAAGCTAAGGAAATCACAGAGCCTTTATGGGCTTTATACCCAGAGGTGAGGATAGGTGATTCTAAGGAGGATCAGAACTCATCAACAGAACTCTTTCAAGCTTAGTTATCATCCAACAGGGAGTAGTGGCTTCGAATGGTCCTTTCTGCTTATGTAGTATTGAAAGGATTTTCGGTGAACCACAGTTGGCATTTATTCAGTAACTTTTACCAAAGAAGCTCAAAACCAGTCACCAAAAATAAACAGAAAAACCTGGAGACTCAGAACTAAGTAATGCGGCCTGATCGATGGACAGCCAGAAAAGCAGGAAAGGCCAGACGTGGCTCTGATCACGATATGGGACGTGAATACGGTGGAAATGAGAGCCTTCTGAGACTTCTAAGAAGTGTTTTGTTCCTCTGGCTTCAGAGACAGATGACAGATGACAGCACCGAGGAAAGAGAAGACGTGAGGCCCAGCGACTGTCAGAGGAAGCACAGAGGCCTCAGAGGGCTGTTTCAGCAAAGGGAGAGGTAAGGATGGCAAAGACAGGTCTGCAGATGGGGCTGACAAGCGCTTCTAGACAGGAAATGACACGGGAGCAGCGTCGGGCTGGCATCTGGTAAGGTTCGTGCTGTTTCTACCATGTGGTTTGTAAGAAGTGTAATGCCATCTGGCAACTCCCTCCCAGAAGCATGAGTTAGTGCGGTTCTCAGCAGCCCTTTCGGCCACAGAGGCTTTTTCACTAAAACATAACGCACCCGACAGATCGCGGAGTGGGCACGGAGTACCCCTACAGACTGCCGAAGCCTGGGGACGGGAACACACACCCTCAGGGGGCGCCGGTCCCGCCGGAAGCGCCCCTCCCCTGGATCTCGGCTCCGCCCCGCGGCGCGCGAGCGTGTCGTCACTCGCAACCGGCCAATCGGGGCGCGTGACAAAAATAGCGCCATATAAAGGCGTGCGTGCCGGAGCCGCAGTCTCCGAGCCGCGCGCTGGGGCGGGGTTGCGCGCGCAGGTGAGCGGGGCGGGGCCGGCGCGCACCTGTTTCCGCTGGACGTGTGCCGGAAAGGCAGTCGGCCGCTTCTCCGGAGGTCGCGGAACCTGCGGTCTGTGTAACCCCGACTCTGGGCTCTCGTTCAATACAAGTCGTGGCTGCTCTCCTGACTGGTTTCCAAGTCGGAAAGAAGCGCCGACCGCAACTTGCGGCTTGCGTAATCAAAGGGCATGTTTAAAGAGCAGACGCAACCGAGTTTCCAGGGGCGACTCCTGGGCCCACCCGAGAACACGTTAATTTAGCCGGCGCTGAGCCCTGCAAGAAGTCTTAGATGAAGGGGCGCGGCTCTACCCTCTGGGAGCAGGCTCACAATTGTGGGTGGGAGATAGAGGGTCCACGCCCAGCCGAGGCCTATGGTAGTAAGATAGACGTCCTTCCCTGGAGGAAGAGGTCAGTGCAGGGTGGAAGGCATTTCTCCAGGTCACCTTTCTAGGAGGAGGTGACTTTTGAGCTATTAGGTGGAAACAAAAAGGCTTTGACGTCGTACACATCAGGGTTCCAGCCTCTGCACGGGTCACACCCCCGCTCTGTGAACCCTGAACACATCAGCAAAGCTCAGAGCGTTTCCATCTTTAAGATGCAGATAGCAGTAGATGCCCAGTAACATTTTTGAGGAGCCCCTCCCTCCCCTGCCCGCCCCTGGTGATCATGTTAATTTCTCCCTCAATTTTACTCCCTCTCTTCTTTCCTCAGTCTCTTCCTTTCATTCTTTCCATTTTCTTTCTTTTCTCCTTCATTCCTTCATTTTTCTTTTTTCTAATTGAGGTATAACCTACACATAATAACCTGCACAGAACTTAAGAGGACACGTAGGTGAACTTTTATGTATGTATACACAAGAAATCAGCTCCCAGATCAAGACGTAGGACGTTTCAGTCACCCCAGGTTTCCACCTGCTCCTTCCCCAGCCAATGCTTATCACCCCAGAGGTAATCACTATTTGCAATCTATTAATATATATTAATTTGCCTGTTCTTAAATTTTATATAATGGCAATCAAGAAGTGTGCTTTTTTTTTTCCTGTCTGGTTTATTTCACCCAACATAATGTCTGTAAGATTGATGCATGGTATTGCATATATCAATAGTTTGTTTATTGTTGGGCAGTATTCTTTTGTATGAATACACTTCAATTAATTTATCCAAATCTATCATTGATGGTTAATTTGGTTGTTTTCAGTTTTGGGCTATTATGAAGAAGCTGCTGTGAACATTCTTACAGTCTTTTGGTGAATAAATGCACTCGATTTTATTGGGTATGTAGCAGCAGGTATGTAATTTCTGTCATAGGATAGGTGTGTGTTTAGTTTTAATAGACACTGCCTAGCAGTTTCCCCAAAAGGTTGAATCAGTTTTTGAAAGTTAGTTACTTAATATCCTTGCCAACAGTTGGCATTAACAGTCTTCTAAATCCTTCGTGAGTATGTAGCAGTATTTTCTTGTGGTTTTCATTTGTATTTCCAAATGAATGATGATGTCGAGCCCCTTTTATAACTTATTAGCCATTTGGGTAACATTTTTTCATGAAAAATAGACTTGTCTGTCTTTTCCCTAGGATTCCTAGGAATGCTTTGTATTTTCTGAATATGAGTCTTTTGTTAAACATTGTGTATCATGAATATATTCTCCTAGTCTGCCTTGTCTATTTGGTTTTTTTTTCTTTTAATATTTTTTAATGTTTATTTATTTTTAAGGGAGAGAGAGACAGAGCACGAGCAGGGGAGGGGCAGAGAGAGAGGGAGACACAGAATCTGAAGCAGGCTCCAGGCTCTGAGCTGTCAGCACAGAACCCCACATGGGGCTCACAAACCGTGAGATCATGACTTGAGCCGAATTTGGATGCCTAACTCCTGAGCTACCCAGGCGCCTGCTATTTAGTTTTTTATGGTATCTTTATTTTACTTTTTTTAAATGAACGTACAATAACATTGAGTTTTTAAAAATTGACACTTCTGTGAGGTTTGACACATGTGTAAATAGTGTAACCACCACCATAATTGGGATCCAGACTGTTCCATCACCCAGAAAACTCCCTTTGTAGTCATATCCTACTGCCACCTGTTATCTCTGGGAATCATGAATCTGTTCTTTGTTATAGTTTTGCCTTTTCCAAAATAGCATATGAATGGAATGATACAGTGAATAGCCTTTTGAGTCTGGCTTCTTTAAGTTTAAATACCCAGGAGAGCATTACTGGGTGACTTGGGAAATATATATTTAACTTTATACAAATCTGCCAAACTGTTTCCCAGAGAGAACCATTTTGTGTTCCCATCAGCAGTGTCAGAGTTCCAGTTGCTCTGCATCCTCATCAGCACTTGTTATTGTCACTTTTTATTTTAGTGATTCTAATAGGAGATGGTGGTATATCATTGTGGGTTTAATGTGCCATTTTATAAAGGCTAATGATGTCGAGCATTATTTTATGGGCTTGTTTGAGATGCATTTATTCTCATTGGTGAAAGGTCTGTTCAAGCCTTTTTCCCATTAAAAGAAAAATAGGTTATTTTTTTACTATTGAATTTTGAGAATTATTGATGTATTCTGGATATAGGTCCTTTCAAAGACTTTCTTCTACTGAATTGACTTTGCATCTGTGTGAACAGTCATTGGCCATATTGTGTGCTTATTACCATCGTTCTTACATGTTTACTTTTTCCTTGTTGTCCTCAATTTACTCATCATAATTATTAAAAATTCCCTATCTGACAACTCCAAACTCTGTGTCATCTCTAAGTCAGGTTCTGATGCTCCCTTTGTCTTTTCAAACTATATTTTTTCTTATCTTTTAACATGCCTGGTAATTTTTTGCTGAATGCTAGACATAATGTATTAGGTAAGAGGAACTGGGGTGATCAGGCTTTTAGGGTAAAGTTTTGTGTTAATCTGGCCAGGAGTTGCCTACGTTTAGTTTGCTATAGTTGTAGGTACGAGAGGCTTCCTCTAGTTTCCTTATTTTTCTGTGCTTCCCTGTTGTCTTTGGGTTTCCCTAAGAACTCCTTGAATAGACACTGTTTTGTAGCTAGCTCTGTCCATTGTAATCCCTGTTACTGTATCCGGAGCCCTGTGGATATGGTGGTAAGATGTGAGGGGAGGGAGGTGTTCTGTAATCATATAATCAAATCTGTTTTTAGTGGGCCTGAGTCCTTGGGTTGTGACCTTTAGAAGCAGTTCTTAACCTTTTTTTTTTTTTTTTTTTTTCCTCTCTCCTTACCTGAGACATGAAGGCTTGAGGGGCCTAGAATTGGATAATTGCCATTCCTTCAAATCAGATAAGACTCTGGTAGTTTCCCTAAGAGGGCAGGCCTTTGTTACTTGGAGACATCTTTGGGTGTTTTTCAAAATGGTTAATTTTCCTGCCTAAAAGCATAGTGGGGCTTCTGGAGATAAAGCCCAGGAAAATGTGAGGACCCTCTAAGACTGGACCTCCAGGAGACCTGAAACCAGAAGTTCTGTTGATTAATTTTAAGTACGAAGATTTTCCAGTTATCTTTCTCTTACTGATATCTAATTTCCATGGTGGGCATAAAACGTATTTTATATTATTTCAGTTCTTTTAACTGTGTCAGGTCTTGTCTTATAACCCTGGATATCTCTCTTTTGGTCAGTGTTCCTCAGGAAGAACATATTAAACAAACTGTTCTTCAAGTATCAATTACATTAGTTGGTTGATGGTGTTTTTCAGTTCTGTATCCTTCCGGATTTTCTGTCTACTTGTTTGGTTGATTATTGAGAGGAATGTTGGACTTTTCACCTATAATTCTGGATTTGTCCATTTCTCCTTCATTTTATCGATTTTTGCTGCAGGTACTTTGAAGCTCTGTTGTCAGGTGCATATATTAGAATGGCTGTGCTATCTTGGTGACCCTGTTATCATTTGCAAGGACAGCGAAGGCTACGAGGTTTTACCCCACTTGCAAGCTACTGTGTTAGCCTGCCACAGTTTCATGGATGCTGGCAGAAGACACAGGATGCTATTAGCCGCGAACAGTAGCCACACTCAGCATTTGTGCTGCTTCCTTAAGCCCCATTTCTCAGGGGGATGAGGCAGCCATCGTCCAGATGGCACCCGCACAGGCTGTTCCTTGAATCACAGCAGAGGATCCCTGTGATTAGGGAACCCAAATCTTTGCAATCTTCCTGACCTTTGCACCAAAGGAGATACTATCGCTATTATCCCGGACTGGAAGCAAACTAGCCGCTGTCTTACTTGAGAGGGAAGCACTGTTTCTGTTCCCAGTGCTGTTGACTGTATACAAACATCCTTGAAAAGATAATCCAGGGGCGCCTGGGTGGCGCATTCGGTTAAGCGTCCGACTTCAGCCAGGTCATGATCTCGCGGTCTGTGAGTTCGGGCCCCGCGTCAGGCTCTGGGCTGATGGCTCAGAGCCTGGAGCCTGTTTCCGATTCTGTGTCTCCCTCTCTCTCTGCCCCTCCCCCGTTCATGCTCTGTCTCTCTCTGTCCCAAAAATAAATAAACGTTGAAAGAAAAGATAATCCAGATCCAAGACAGTCTCTGGGTCAGATCTGCTCACAAGGTGTTCAGAGAGTCTTTAGAGAATTGTCTTTTAGCAATAATGTCCCTCTTATCTCCGTAATTTTTCTTGCTCTGAAGTCTACTTTGTCTGATATTAGCCTAGCCACTCCAACTTTCTTTTGGTTAGTGTTTGCATGGCACATTGGTTTCCATCTTTTCATTAAAAAGATTTTTTAATGTTTATTTATTTTTGAGAGAGAGAGAGAGAGAGAGAGAGAGAGAGAGAGACAGAGCACAAATGGGGGAGGGGCAGGGAGAGGGAGACACAGAATCCTAAGCAGGCTCCAGGCTCTGAGCTGTCAGCACAGAGCCCAACATGGGGCTTGAACCCACAAACCAGAGATCATGACCTGAGTCGAAGTCAGATGCTCAACCAGCTGAGCCACCCAGGTGCCCCTCCATCTTTTCATTTTTAACCTACCTCTATCATTATATTTAAGATGAGGTTGTGTGTGTGTGTGTGTGTGTGTGTGTGTGTTTTGTTTTGTAGACAGCGTATTGTTTGGTCTTGTTTTTTTACTACCCTGAAAATCTCTTATCTCCTAATTTGCATATTTAGATCAGGAGCTGGCAAATTATGCCTGTGAGTCAGATCTGGTTAGCTGCCTGTTTTTGTAACTAAAGTTTTATTGAAACATCGCTGTGCTCATTCATTTATAGCTTTTCTTTGGCTGCTTTTCCTTTACAAAAGCAGAATTGAGTAGTTGCAACAGAGACTATATGACTCAGAAATCCCCAAATATTTACTCTTTGGCACTCTCTAGAAAAAATTTGCAGACCCTGGTTTAGATTACTTATGGTTTCTTCTTTTTTTTAACTAAAAAAAATTTTTTTTCGAGAGAAAGATCATGAGCAGAGGAGAGGGGCAGAAAGAGAGAGAGAGAGAGAGAATGAATCCCAAGCAGGTTCTGTGTAGTGCAGGGGCCAAAGCGGGGCTCAATCTCATGAACCTGGGATCATGACCCAAGCCAAAATCCAGAGTGGGACACTCAACTGAGTGAACCACACAGGCTCCTCTAGATTATTGGTGTTTAATGTAGTTATTGACATGTCTGGATTTAGATTATTTTTTTTTTTAATTTTATTTCTTTTTGTTTTTTCCCTGTTTTTCAATCTTTATTTCCTCTCTCCTGCCTTATTTTGGATTATTAGAATAATTTTTAATATTCCATATTAATTTTCTGTTGAATTTTTCATTATATGTCTTTGTATATGTTTTTAGTGGTGGCTTTAGGAATTGTAATGTACATTTCACAGTTTTAACATTTCACAGCCTAATTAGAACTAATATCACTTCAAGTCAAAGATACATCTATCTACTGTACAGATCCCTTCTTCCTTCATGTTGGAATATCTATTCGGGTTTTCTTTAATCTCTCTCAGAAATGTGTTGCAGTTCTCAGTATAGAGATCTGGCAATTTTTGTTGTTGTTGTTAGATTTAATCCTAGGTATTTATAGTTTTGATACTCTTGTAAATGGTATTCAGTTTTTTTATTTCCAAATCTTTGGTTGTAGATATACAGAAATATGGTTGATTTTTGTGTATTAACCTTATAGACAGTGACTTTGATGAATTTATTAATTATAATTTTATTTTAGTTTTTCTATGTTTATAATCATGTCGTCTACAAATACATATAGTTTTACTTCTCCCTGTCCAATATTTATGCCTTTTATTTCTTTTTCTTGCCTTATTGCATTATTTGAGATCTTCAGTACAATGTTGAATGGAGGTGGTGATAGTGGACACCTTCCAAGAGACTTGGAGTGATGAAGGAGATTACTCTCCAGTGTGTTCTTTTTAATTCAGAACTGTTTTTTGTTTGGCATGGTCTGTCATGGGTCCTGGGAGTGACTGAGGTTACCTTACTTATTTCCAAAGACATCAATTTAGTCTTTTGTAGGCTCCAGGGAGGCAAGAGATCGATAGATGCCCCTGATCTGTATATACCTTTGTTCAAATTAGAAACAGACACTTCTTTGGTTAGATCACTAAAAGAAAAGTTATTCTTTTCTCTGGACTGATAAAGACCTGGCCATGACATAGGGCTTGGTGAGCTGAGCCTGAGCTGGATTTCAGCCTTTCTGTCCCTTTGGCTGGGCCTTGGTGCAGCACAAACATTGTACACTGTTTGGAGAGGAAGATAGGCCAGAGGACTGGAGAACAGAGTCAACCTGCCCTGGGGGAGTGGGTCCCAGCTCATCATTGTCAGCACTAGGAGGAGAGGGACCATCTTTTGATGCTTCCAAGGGATTCTGACCCCAAATCATTGATCTAAATCTCTCATACACAACTGACATTACATACCTTATTTTGTGAAATAGTTTCAAATTCCCATTTTGGGATGTAGCATCACTCCTGTCTTGTTTCTTCAGTGTCCTCTTGCCTTCATGACTGTTATCTTCCACCTGCCCCTTCTCCTAATTAGATCATACCACCATCAGCTTGGTCCATGTGAGAATTTGAATGTATAGGATTAGCTGCATTCATAGAAATCCAAGGAGGCAGTGACTTGGGTGTGGAGGGTGAAATCAGAGAAGCTCTGACTCCCTTCTGCTGATAGCCTATTTACCTCTTCTGCTCCTACCAGATCGTATTTACCTGGGGGCATGCATTTCTTTACCTGTCTTTTGTTAAGGGCATTTAAGAACTTTCTGTTACAAAATATAAATGAACCTAGAAGGAAAAAGTCATTATAGGTCTTAATACCATTCTGTGATTCATTAATACAGTATTGTGTATTCATCACCTAGCTTTCTAATGACCCAATCAATATAGTTAAGTTTTGTTGGTGAGAGCAAGTGGAGAGGTGTAAAAAGCCATATGAAATTGGCCATGGGGTTTGAAATTGGCTATGGTTGAAATTGCCAGGGGAGTTTCTTCATCTACAAAATAAGGTTGTGTATATCAGATGTTCTTTTCCAACTCCAATATCCAGTATTCTCAGCATTATCTTCAGAATAGCGGGAGGAAGGTAGACGAAAAGCTAAGCAGGGATCTAACCAAATATGTGGTTACCTGGTACGGTTGGGATCCACCCACCACACCGTGTGCTCAGTAAAGGAAGCCAGGCTTCTTGAGTTCCTTCCCGTTTACTCCTCCTTCCCAGAGGTCCGAGAGACTCCACCCTTAGCCCTTTGGGAATTTGCATCTTTTGCCTTCATCTAAAGTCCTGGCAGTGAGCCAGCGTGGGGGAGAGGTGTTGACGCTGATGGCAACGTGTCATAAGGGATTAAAGACCCTTCTCCATGCTCTGCAATACCCTGGGCCACATGCCAGTCCTGCAGCTCCACATCATTTTTATAACTATGGATTCTATCTTTTCCTGCACTAGGCTATAAACTTCTGGAGCAGACGCTCTCTCTCTTATCCATCTTTTTCCTTTCCGTCTTTTGCACGGGGCCTGCTACATAGTAAATGCTCAATTGATGAGCAGTGAATGAATGAATGGGAAGGAGGCAAGAGAGTGAATCAAATTTCCCTAGGTTTATATGTCAGCACTGACTGATTCTTTCCTGCTTGGGACCCTTCACATCCAGTTAGGCACTAAAATCCAATGATTCTTATTTTGCAATGTCTGTTTTTATGACTGCTTCCCCAAGTCCCCCCTCTTCTGGGAGGTTAGCCTCCAGCCCAGCTTCTTCCTCACCACTTCTCCCTTCCTTATCTATCCCACACATATCTATCTGCCTAAAGTACATTTCCAGCTTATCACTGGGCTGCTCAGAGTAAAATCCAAATTAATCAGCTGCTCTCCTAGATCCTACCCTCCCTTCCGTCCTATCATTAAATGTGGCTTGAGCTTCTATCTGGCCTCTGGGGAGGAGCTCCACCTAAATTCTCTGCTCCAGCTAGATGAGGTTTCATCATAGTCCTGCCTCCAAGCCCTTGCAAACTATCTCCTTGCCTGTTCCAACTACGTGCACCTTTCTAGGACTTGGTAAGCCCACCTCCTGCAAAGAAGCCCCTTGGGCATCCCAGGTCATCTCAGACTTGCTTTTCAGAAGCGCATAATCACCAAACAGAGTGTAGAATGGGGTTATGTCAACATTGACATGATTTTATGTTTTTTTAATTTATTTTTTGAGAGAGAGAGAGAGAGAGAGAGAGAGAGAGAGAGAGTGTGAGTGGGGGAGGGGCAGAGAGAGAGGGGGTCAGAGGATCCGAGGCTGGCTCTGCTGACAACAGCAAGCCTGATGTGGGGCACAAATTCGCAAACCCATGAGATCATGACCTGAGCGGGAAGCGACTGAGCCCCCCAAGCACCCTAACATCTACATGATTTTAAATTGTGGCAACAACCCCCCACAACAACCAGGCTATCCTGGTCAGGAACAGAGAAGTAAGAACAACAAGTGGGGAATGGAGTTGGATCAGGGTCTTTGAGTGGCAGAGTGGGCGGAGCTTGTATGGGCTGACCTTAAAGGCATCACAGAGACTTCCTGTGCCATCCTTAAGACACCTGTGCAGCAGTTGACTTTTTTGCAGAAATCTCCAGAGAATGTCTCCTTAGATTCTGAGCATCCTGAGCGGTCTCCAAGTGCTTTTAAAGAGTCTGTAGAGCCTTTCCTGGGAACAGGTGTTGAAAGGGAGAAAGCATGGAAAGCCGGGAAAGCTGGCTTCACAGCTCTGTGCCAGGATCCACGCTGTGTGTAGTGCTGGAGTAATGCACAGTCTGATCATTTGTGTGCCAGACAACATTTTTTCTTGGCTCTATCTTTAGTAATTTGTTATTGAGAAAAAGACTCCCAGCAAAATCATGTTTCTTGCACAATCCTAAAGGTGATAAATTGCCCAGGATGATCAGACACCAGAGTGGGTTGACCTGAGATCAAGATCAGGGCACATTGACATTTGATCAAAATTGAACGGGACCTTTTGGGAACTGATACATATTATCCACTTCCTACTGTGGCATGTTGTTTAAGTACTGGAAAGCACAAACAAAACACCCTCTTCTTTTTATTGCAAAAATAGCATACATTTGCTGAAAAAAATTAGATAATACAGACAAGCAAAAAATTAAAATCATCCATAACTCTATTTTAGTGCACATCACCTTAATCTTTTATGCTCCTTGCCTCCCTCCCTCTCTCCCTCTCTCCTTCTCTCCTTCCTTTACCCTTCCTTCCTTCCTTCCTTCCTTCCTTCCTTCCTTCCTTCCTTCCTTCCTTCCTTCCTTTGCAATGGGAGCTGTTTAACCACTGTGCCTGCTTGCTAATTCCTAGAATTAGACCCCTTTCAGTGTCTGTGCTCCCCACCTCTCACCCTCAACCCCCTCCTCTCCTGGGGCACATCCTCCTTCTCTCTGCCTTTTTCTTGCCCTCAGAGGATTTCAGCTGGGGTCATCCGCATGGGTAGGGGCAGAGACCAGGGCAAACCTCAGCATGAAGATGGGCACATCCAATGGCTAAGGAAGGTTCTAACTGGACTCTACAGGCATGGCAGCTGGTATAGCTCTAGGGGCAGCTTAGGGAGGAATGTGGCCTGACAGAAGCCACTGCCACACAGACTATCTCTGTCACACCTCTCTCCATACAGTCAACACGTGACTGACCATAGGCTCCAGTGTGCGGTAGTGGTGTTTGGGGGCAGGGATGCACTGGCAGAAAGATTTACTTCTTCATGTTTTAACACACAGACAATAAGGTGCACGAAACACACTTGTCTTAAGCGCATAGCTCAATACAGTTTTACATTTGTGGGTACCTGTATGACTACATTTGAGCTCAAGGTACGAAACATTTCCAGCACAGAAATGTCTCTATGTTCGTTTCCAGTCAATATCCATTTTTCCCTGACTCCTCTCCTCCCCAGACACAAAAAGGCAAACATGATTTGGGCTTCTTTTAAGATGAAGTTGTTATATCTGACTCCTTTTGTTCAAAATAATGTCTGAGATGCTTATTGTTTGCAGATATGTTGAAAATCTTATCAGCTTCTTATTTTGCCAAAAAGGAATCATCTTGTGCATGTTGTTTGTCACTGGCTGCCCCATTTAGCATATTGGCAACAGTTTCCCTGGTCTTTAGCATTCTTGTGCTACGGATTTTTCAAAGTCCGGATGATGTTCTGTATGATGTATGTGCCGTAATTTATTTGGCCGGCCCTCCATTGTTCCACAGGAGATCATGTCCTTTTTAAAAAATTACAGACAATAATTCATTGGACACTCTTGCAATTAAGTCTTTGTTCACCTACTTAATTATTCCTCGAGGATAAACTCAGAAGTAGAATCACTCTGTCAAAGGTTGTATACATTTTTAAAGCTCTGTTATCCAGAAAGGTTGTACTAATTTTCCATTAGCAGCAGCAGTGAATGAGAGGGCCTCTGTCTCCTCAAATCTTTACCATCCCAGGCATTTTATTTTGAATAGTTGCCAATATATATGTGAAATGGACCTTTTTGAAAAGTAATTTAAAAAATTTAAAGTATCTCATTTTAATTTGCGTTTCTTCAATTACAAATGTGGTCAAACCCTTGTGTATTTATTAACCTCCTCTTCTGTCTTGAGACTCTTGATGTCTGTCAGGCAGGGCTCAGCTGTAGATAACAGAAACCACTCTTTCTATTGTTTTTCTTTCTTTTTTTCTTAATGTTTATTTCTGAGAGAAGGGAGAGAACATGAGCAGGGGGAGGGGCAAAGAGAGAGGAGAGAGAGAATCCTAAGCAGGCTGCGTGTTGTCAGCACAGAGCCCCACACGGGCTCAAACCCACTTATCCCACTGAGCCACCCAGGTGCCCCAGCACTCCTTCTAGGTTAAGGAGGAAGAGCTAGACAAAGGGAATTAGCTTCTTACAGAATCCCTGGAAGGGCTGGAGGAGCAGGAATCCTGCGCTAGGCTTCTAGAAATGACTCAGAATGAAGCTTTGCGTCCTGTTCCCAACACACACCACGCTGTGAACTAGGCCGGAACTGCTGCTAATTCTGCCATCCCATCGGAACAGACAACAGCAACAAAGTGAAAACAACCCAAGTCACAAAATACCTAGAAATGCTAAGTTAATGCAACAAACATCCTATTAAGTGTATATGAGGTCAGGAGGAGGTCGTGGAGACTCCCTGGGGCCACAAATGGAAAGGGAGCAGGAAATGGGTGTTGCAATCAAACGCTAAGGCCTTGCGCGGGTGCTTAGTCTGGTAACCTAGGTGCTTGGATGGTATGTGGGTTTGGGAGCCTGTGCCTCGTTAGGGAGATGAAACTGAGGGTTCGAAGACCCCCCACCCCAAAGGGCTATGTCCCTGGGAAAGAATGGACTGAATTAAAAAAAAAAAAAATCTGACTTTTAGCAAAGAGAAATAACGAAGTTTATCTTTGCCCATGCTGGGCGGGGCGGGGTTGGGGCGGGGGGAGGGAGGGGTGTCCTGGGGCGGGGAAGGAGCTTCTGAGATTTCATAACCATACATTGCCACTTGTATGGGTTTTGGGCTTAAGGTTTGAATCTACACTGAGTTGGTAACAATTTAGGATATGTCACAGAGGCTGTGCAGATCTTTCTGGGGAGACATAGCCTCAATCTAGGCCTTATAGGAAAACTCCATCTGAATATACTCTTTCGCTCCAAAATTAAAAAGATGAAGAAACAACCTACCATAAATTAAAATTAACAGAAACTCCTAAAAACTTATGATTCTGGATTTATCAAATGCAGAATATAAAACAAGAATGTCTAAAATGTTTCATTAAATTTAAAATACACACAAGAGGAGTGCCTGAGTGGCTCAGTCGGTTAAGTGACCAACTCTTGATTTCTGCTCAGGTCATGATCTCTCTGTTGCTGAGTTTGAGCCCTGCATCAGGCTCTGCAGTGATAGCTACCAGCACAGAGCCTGCTTGAGATGCTCTCTCTCCTTTTCTCTCTGCCCCTCTTCTGCTTGCGATCTCTCTCTCTCTCAAAATAAATAAACATTTAAAAAAATTTAAAAATATAAAATAAAAATAAAATGAACTATACACAAGAAAGGAACAAGAGATACTATATAATATAATAGTATAATATGCATGCCAAAAAGTACACAAATTATAAGTGTACAGCTTGGTGAAATTTCACAATCTGAACATCCCCCATATTTCCTGTAAGTCATTACCCATACCTCTCCTAAGGATAACTACTATCCTGACTTCTAATAGCACAGATTAGTTTTAGGCTGATTTGAAAAAGCACCAAATAAAATAAGAGCTTGAAAGTATAGTCAATGAAATTCAAAAAACAAATCACCAAATGCATTAAATAGATTTGATATATCTAAAGAAAGATTTAGGGAATTAATCGAATTAGAGCTGAAGAATTTTCCAGAACACAGCACAGAAAAACAAAATCATGGAGAAAAGGCAGGAGTTACCGGATATGTTTCCAATAAAACTTCCAGAAGAACAGTGGAGAGAACAGGTAAAAGGTGTTTTTTTTTTCAACAAGAGAATTTCTGGGAATTTTTCATAATTGCTAAAAGCTATGAGTCTTTAGATTCATGAATAATAGCGAGTCCCAAGCAGAATAAATAAAACAAACACCTTGACTCAGCACCATGGTACAGAGATCACCAGAACCACATGCAGCCACGGAAAAGACAGGTGCCTTATGAAGGCAGAGCAGTGAGTTCAACACCAGATTCCTCAAAGGTGACAGTGGAAGTGGAGGCAGGAGAGGGGCAGCGCCTTCCAAATGCAGAGACACAGTAGTAGCTGGTAAATAGAATTACACGTTTGGCTAATTTATCCTTCAAGAATGTGGGTGCAAAGAAGATGTTTTCAGACCTCCCTGCCAACACCCCCACAAACAAAACGGACAAATACAAAAACAACAAACAAAGGCAGCAAAAACTATTGAGCATTTACTGCCTGCACAGCTTCACTGAGAGAACTTCTAAAACCTGTGATCCACAAGAAGGAAAATAATTCCAGAAGGAAGTTCTTAAATGCAAGAAGCAAAACTGAGTGAACAAAACTGGTAAGCATATGTGAAGGTCTTTGTAACCTCAGCCTACAATAGGATCTGATTTGGGAGTTAAAAGACAAGATCAGATTAAAATCCTGGATCACAAAAACGTGTGATGGGAGAGGAAAATTGGACTTCAAATATTTTAAAGTCCTCATATTTTTGGGAAGAATAGCCTAGATACTTATTAGTTCTATGCTTTGTTAATTATGAATGTTAGAAATCAAAGGCTGAGCACTAAAAGAATAGAATTTGAGCAGTGTTTCTCAAAGTGTGCTCCCTGGGCCAGTATTATCAGCAGCACAGAGAAACATTTTTTAGAAATGAAAATTATTGGGTTCTGTCCCAGAAATCTAAATCAGAAATGCTCGTTTGGAGACCAGCAATCTGTTTAACAAGGTCTTCAGGTGATTCTGATGCCACTAACATTTGAGAACCACGGAATTAACTATATACGTTTGAACCCAGTGGAGGGAAAACAACTAAGTCAAACTTCTTTTTTTTTTTTTTTTTTAACGCTTATTTATTTTTGATAGAGCATGAGAGGGGAGGGGCAGAGAGAGAACGGGACAGAGGATCTGAAGCTGGCTCTGTTCTGACAGCAGAGAGGTCCATGCTGGGCTCGAACCCACGAACTGTGAGATCCTGACCTGACCTGAATCAAAATGGACACTTAACTGACTGAGCCACCCAGACACCCACTAAGTCAAACTTCTTAATCCAAAATAAGGTAGAGAAGGAGAAAAAAAAAATGGTAGCATAAAATGAGTAGGGGAAAGAGCAAAATAGAAACAATCCCAAGTATATCAATACTAATACGAGTACTAATAAAAAATATTGATAGACCAAATTTGCCTCTTAAGACAGAATTTTAGATTGATTTTTGACAAATCTATATGCTGTTTATAAGAGACATCAAAAAATTGAAAGTAAAAAAAGGAAAAAATATATGCAAGGAAAATAGGAAAACATGATTTCACAAAGTTGTCCATTCTCTCTAAATCTATCTATAAATTCAATTCTAATTGAATCCTAATAAAATTCTAAACCAGGGGCGCTTGGGTGGCTCAGTTTTTTGGGCATCCAACTTTGGCCCAGGTCATGATCTCACGGTTCGTGGGCTCTAGCCCCACGTCGGGCTCTGTGCTGACAGCTCAGAGCCTGGAGCTTGCTTCGGATTCTGTGTCTCTCTCTTTCTGCCCCTCCCCCACTTGCGCTCTGTCTCTCTCTCTCAAAAATAAATAACATTAAAAAAAATTCTAAACCAGGGTTTTCTGGGATCTTGACAAGCTGATTTTATAATTTTGTAGAAAAACAAAGTGCCAGGATAACTAGATTAGAAGAAACACAGGTTTAGCATTGTTTACTAGGACTAAGTGGTCCAGAGTGGCATTGGTGAAGACACAGACAAGTAGATGAATGGTGTAGAGTGGAAAGCACAGAAAAATACCCATTGGTACATGGAAATTTGATAAACCTCCAAAGGCGTGGAAGATCAGTGGGGAAAGAATGGTGTGCAGACAATTGGTTAATCAGATGGGAAAAAATAAGATTGAATCTTCAGAGGCGCCTGGCTGGCTCAGTCAGAAGAGCATGCGACTCTTGATCTCAGGATTGTGAGTTTGAGCCCCATGTTAGGGGTAGAAGTTACTTAAAAATAAAATCTTTAAAAAACGTGTAAGTTTTACACATATTAAAAAAAAAAGATTGAATCTTCACATCTTCACATTATAAATAAAAATCAGTCCCAGGGTAGATTAAAGATCCTGATAGGAAAGACAAAAATTTCCACCTTTAAGAAAAAATGGTAAGACTTCTTACAAATCACACAAAAAAAGCATAAATAACAAGATTGAGAACTTCCTGGTATTAAATTTCAAAACTTCGTCACATGACAAAATTCAGGAATAAAAAGATAAGTCATCGACTCTGAGAAGTTACGTGCAACGTATTTTATCTACAAGTACCAGCAGCAAAAGGTTAATAGACAGGATACATGCAGAACTGTTAATCAGGAAGATGAACAACCCAGTGGAAAAAGACAGGCAATTCGCTCAAGACAAAAACAAAATGGAAAATTAATAGAAAAAGTTCCTGGTAATCAGGCAAAAGAACGTTAAAACCGCAATGAAATATTTTATACCCTTCAGATCGATGAAAATTCCAACTGTCGATGGGCATCAACTACTGGTGTGGATGAGATGCAAACCGTCCAGAATGTAATCTGGTGACCACTTGGTAGAATAATTTTTAAATATGTAACCAGTTGAAAAAATACAGGGGTGACGAGATCCCAGTAATTCTTCGCTTAGGTACATACCCTAGACAAGCCCTTGCACATGACAAGGAGACATGTACAGGACTATCTAAAATATCACTCTTTTACAGTGGAAAATTGCAAACATGAAATTACCATCATCTAGAGAGTGGATAAATAGTGGAATACTGAATGGATAAATCTCACAATACTGCGTGGAAATGTAAACTGCAGAAGAATACATACTGTGTACACCAGTCCCAGTCTTCGACTGGGGAATATGGGACCCCCGTCCTGGGTCCCCCTGTCTAGGAGTCCCTGTACTTTCGATCACCTTCCTTGGCATGGTTGCCTCCCCCACCAGTGCCTGGGACTGGGGCTGCCTGCCCTCTGGGCAGGGAGGTCAGCGCTTGGACAGAGACCTGCGTGGACCTCCGTCCTCACACCCCCCTGCACAGCACACGTTGTTGCTCGGATGTCAGAGGAGCTCTGGACTGTGCCTTTCTGTGCCAAGCCAGGTTCCAGCAAGGGCTGTCAGCAGACCGTTCCAGCTGGCTGCTGCCCTTTCTCTTTCACGGTGCAGAGCAAGACGGGGCTGCCAGCGTGGTGCTGACACACGAATAGGGGCAACTCAAATTATTTATGTAGACAGGGCCCCTGCAGAATTCAATTCAAGGTGGGAGTTGCTTCTTGAAGGGAGAGAATTAGGTTAGGGTTAGAATTACGTTGGGAACTCGTCTTGAAATGTTTTATTCCTTGAGCTGTGGTGGAGGATAAAAGGCACTGATTGCATTACTTTTTATGCCTTTGTGTATGTTTGAAATATTTCATAAAATTAAAAAAAAAAAAGGGGGAAGAAAGAAAAGCCACTTAAGCCCCTCTCTGCCTGTGTGGGGGATGGGGCACCTGGGCTTCGGTGGTGACTGCGGTGGGAGGGGGCGGGGGAAGAGCATGCGCCCCTCTGCACTTCCCCCCATCCCTGCAGCTCCCGGTGCCGGCGGTCCCGTGTGGCCTTTCAGGGCTGTGTTAGCCCCTTCACCAGCACATACTTGCTGAACACTTAAGTCTTGCAAATGGAAAGAAAATTCCACGGCAAGTTAAAAGTCATCCCAAGTTTGAGTCTTGGACAAGACTGGTGAAAAATGGTTTTTCATCGAATTCAATCCAGCCATCGGCACTTGTACTGCGTTGAGACGCATCTTAAGTATTGAGATACAAGAGTTTTCATTTGGTGATTCTTCCCAGTGTCTCAGGACAGGGAGGAAATCTCCTGAGGTAAAAAAGCCACGCTGGGAAACGGGCCCCTTGCTAAGTTCCCTCCTGGAAGCGGCGCCTCCCCGTGTGGGACGCTTTTTCTCCTAAGTGAGGTTTCAGTTCCAAGCCAGACCAGTTCGGCAGCATGCTTTTGTACCTTTCCAGAGACCGATCTGAATCAGCTTGCCAAGGCTTTAAAACCCGCTGGATTCTTTCGTTACTTAAAAAGCCTCTTTCTCTGGAAAGCCTTTGAGCGAATCGTAAAATTAACATCTAAAAAGACTTAGCAGCCACTGAACCCGGAAGGCTGTGGGCTTGATAGGCCGAGCGGTAACAGACCTTCCTAAGGGCAGTTGGGCTCGGGAGGCAGCTTTGCAGGTGGAAAGAAGGCGGCTGCTCAGAGGTGGAGGTGCCCAGGCCCGGGAGGCGGTGGGGGAAGGGAGCAGTAGTACCCTAGGCCCGAGCCCCAACCCTCCCGGCCCTCCCCCTGCCCCCTCACTGTTCCAGTGCACAGTTGATTAGCGGGCACCCCGCCCCCCTCCCTGTTCATCCTTTCTCTGGCTCGGTTCTAAGCAGACATCAACAAATGTTTAAACAAAGCAGGAGGGAAGCCAATTTTAGTTACTTTCACTTCCCCGCATTTTTTTTTTTTTTTTTATTGCTTCAGTTAGGTGTAACAAATTTTTTAATTTACATTTTCAATTCTATTTTAGACCTGTTCTCTAAACTGTTAGGCTGTAGACATTTTCTTTTTAATGAAAAAGAAAAGATTGACTTGGGGATTCACATTCAAAGCGTTTGATTAATCGGGGCTTGGTTTAGCATTCAAGAACATTGTCCTGCCGTTTTCCACTTCTTTGTTTTTTTGCCCTAGATTTTTCTTTACCTCTTTTGTCTCCTGTATCTTTCCAGTTCTGTGGACTTCTCTGAGGGGAAGAGGGCTCTGAGGATTGAAGAAAGAAAAGCTCTTCTTTAGTCATTTATTACTAACAGGACTTCTGATGACTGAGTTTTCTTGCATATTTGGCCCCTCTACGTCTACCTTTAGAAATTCAGGTAACCCTGATGAGGGGGGTGGGTGGAGAGAATAAATCACATTTCTCTTTTCCCTGACTTTGTGATGGATCGTGGTCTCCGTAACAGTCCTGCAAAAACCTGCAGTTTAGAAAGTGAAGGAGGTGGAGAGGAGCCAGGCTAGCCTGGGGGGTCGGGTGGGGTGGGGTGGGGTTCTAGAAGGTAGGTAGCTATTCAATTTTGGGTGTGCATTTTGTCAAGAGTAGCTGCTTTCTAAAGACTAACACTGCAGCTCAAGGGTCTGGAGGATGAGATTTGTAAATCTGAAAGATGTTTCAAAGGCAAAAACGCATTGCTCATGCAGTGTGTCTACAGAGAATGTCTTCCTTGGACAGATGGAAGTCCTCCAGGCGAGGCAGACCCCTGGTTCCTGCCCTCAGTGGCACATCTCTGCCAGCCTGTCCAATAAAAGGGACAAACAACGCTGGTTATGGTTCACTGTATTGGGGCACCAGGGTGAGCTCCCCGCTGGGTTATATCCGGTGGCCTGGGTGCCCAGGGAAGGGGTCCTCGTCCTCTTTCAAGTCTTCCTCGAGATTCAGGTACATTGGAAAACTCACTCCCAAGAACTTCTGGGACTTTGTCACTCTGGTTAAGGGGATGAGATGGATATGGGGAGGTTACCCAACAACCTTTTAACTTTCTGCATTCTAATATTTTCCTGTAATGTGCGACGCAATCTCCTGACTTCAACTGTTGTGTTGTGATAATCACACTTTATGGGCTGCATAGCCTCCCGTGGTGGACAGTGGCAGTGCGAGCCCATGTCCCCTGTCACTTCTAGGCTAGCTCTTCTCTTTCTACTTGGGTTAAACTGTTAATGTTGGTCATTTTTTTAAAAATTATTTATTATTTTTTAAGTCAACTCTACCTCCAAGGTGGGGCTCAAACTCATGACTCCAAGATCAAGAGTCACATGCTCTCCTGCTGGAGCCAGCCAGGTTGCTCGGATATTGGTCACTTCTAGTGCAGCCTTTCACAAACCCCACCCTGCTGTTTTGGGAATTTGTCCTGCTCTTCACATTCTCCTGTCTTTTCTTCAGTCGTGGCTCCTTGAGTTGGGGCAGAAAAAGGCTGCCATTTTATAGACATTGCCGGCTGGTGATGGCCCTTCTGGTCTTCCGGGGAGAGGACTATCTATAAGGGGGTACACGTCTGGCCCCTCTGACTCTTTTTCAAGTAGGCCTGGCCCTTGGGCCTGCCAGCCTAGGTTAGCTTAGCCAGCAACCCCCTCCCCTGCAGTGATGCATGGAGTCCTGTGTGACCAGATTCCTCATCCCCCAGCCCCCAGGCAATGGATGCCTGCTCACCTAGCCTGCCTTCAGCTAGGATCCGGTTGGCTCCTTTTAACCAAATCTTCCTCACTTCTAATGTTTCCACCTGGTCAGCTTTCCATCCACGGACCCCCCCTGGCTCCTTGGCTATAAATCCCCACTTTTCTTGTTGTATTACTGCAAAAGCCCATTGCAGCGATCCCCACACATATTGAGATGGTCCCTAACAAAGTCCATCTTATCACTTTAACAAGTATCAGAATGATTTTTTTTTTCCTTAACACTTGGACGAATCAGTTGCTGCGTGCCATGTGCGATGGGCAAGTTCGTGGTTGCTGGCGCTTAGGCCTTCCTGTGCTTTGCCATCAGAGGAGTCATATTTGTGTGTAAATGACAGGATAAGCTATTGAGACATTATGTTTTGTCTTGTCTTTTGGGAAATCTGAGAGTGCCTTTTCCGATTCCCAGATAGGAATATGTAATTGTTCCTTTTCCTGTTCTCAGAAAGGCAGCCAAGCGTTTATGTCCTAAGGCCTGGATCAAGAATTGTAAAATTCAATTCTCACAAGTAGGTAATGTAAGTTTGTGACGTAGCCCCAGTGTGGCAATAGAGAGTGGTGGAGATTGTGGCAAGCAGGGAACTCTTGTCCCAAAGAAAGCCATTAGTCAGCTCCCACCAGCCATGACATGTGCGAATGTGCACCTGCTATTTCCAGAGCACCTGACTTTTGTTTTTACCTTTTTGTTTAAAAATTTTTTTTTATTTGGGGCTCCTGGGTGGCTCAGTCAGTTAAGCGTCTGACTTCAGCTCAGGTCACGATCTCATGGTTTGTGAGTTCAAGCCCCGCATCGGGCTCTGCGCTGACAGCTCTGAGCCTGGAGCCTGCTTCAGATTCAGTGTGTCCCTCGATCTCTGCCCCTCCCCCACGCGCATTCTGTCTGTCTCTCTCAAAAATAAATAAACATTAATTTTTTTTTTTTTAATTTTAGAGATAGAGAGTGTGCGAGCAGGGGAAAAGGGCAGAGAGAGAGGAGAATCCCACAGGACTCTAGCCCATGACCCTGGGATCATGACCTGAGCTGAAATCAAGAGTTGGATGCTCAACCGACTCAGCTACCCAGGCACTCCACTATTACCAGAGCACCTGATTTTTTTTTTTTTTTTAACGTTTATTTATTTTTGAGACAGAGACAGAGCATGAACGGGGGAGGGTCAGAGAGAGAGGGAGACACAGAATCTGAAACAGGCTCCAGGCTCTGAGCGCTCAGCACAGAGCCTGACGCGGGGCTTGAACTCACGGACCGCGAGATCATGACCTGAGCATAAGTCGGACGCTTAACCGACTGAGCCACCCAGGCGCCCCTAGAGCACCTGATTTTTAAATAGAAAATAGGAAGCTGGATATCTACATGAAAATTCTAGGTTTTTTAAAGTGTTGGCAAGTAACAAAAGCAAACAAACACAGTAGGGACAAAACACCCCAAAATTTTGCTTTCAGGCATGTGGTTTGTAATATCTTGTTACCCCTCTAGTTGAGGGAGGGCAGTTAGGAGGCTGAAATTGTTCCCACACCTCCTCCACCGCAAGTACAGAGGAAGAAGGCTGCTTCTTGGACAGGAAGAGGAGGGGTGGGCAGCGGGGGATGGCTTGAGTTTAGGCCCATAGGAGTTTCCAAAACTATGCCCTGCATATCCACAGGGTGTTGGATGGGTCCCATGAGTCACGTGCCCTTGGAGAGTAGCTAGCCTGACCTGCAAGCCTTGGCTTAGATCTTCATGCTGATCCTCAGTCAGAAAGGAGCATGTGCAACCAGCCTTCATGACATCCACGTGGCCTTTTTTCCAGTTCTCTGGACTGCTGGGGCCCAGGGGTTCCTGCACGAGCCTAGAGGCTCAGAGAGAGGGGAATCCCCAAAGCACAGCTCAGGCAGGATTTTCTGCCAGGTTGGTGGTTCAAGGCCAAGACATATTTAATTGGTTTAGAAAATAGAGATGCAAATATATGCCAGGTATCTTTGTATGCCAGTGTGTGTGCGCATAATATCTCTTGTTTGGGACCCAGCTTGGAACCCCGAGAGTTTTGAAAATGTGGCTGCCTGAGAGTCAAGGCTTCACTCTGCAAAGATTTCCTCCTCCTTTGAAACTACCTGTAGGGGCAACTGGGTGGCTCCGTGGGTTGAGTGTCTGACTCGATTTCAGCTCGGGTCATGATCTCATGGTCATGGGTTCGAGCCCCTTGTCAGGATCTGTGCTGACAGCTTGGAGCCTGCTTGGGATTCTTTCTCTCTCCCTCTCTCTCTGCCCCTCCCCTGTTCATGCTCTCTCTCTCAAAAATAAATAAACATTAATAAATTAAAAAATCTACCTGTAGTTGTTAGAAATGCTAGGGACGTCCATATCACTTTCTGCATGTGAGCAGAACTTAGGAAACCAGGCAGGTGCCTCCTCGTCCTGTGCAAACACATTGCTGACTTACCTGCCCTCTGCTACCTGAGCCACCAACTTTTCATTGCTCTGTCATTTATCTTATAATACTTCATCTCACCCAGCTGAGTCTCTTCTTAAGAATTTCGGATGTTGAAAATGGAATTTAGTGATGTTTTCACACCAAAATCTTCTTTATTTGGAATTTTGGGAACTTTGGGAGCAGAGGTTGTTTGGTTATAAGGCTTTTATTCTTAACTTCCTCTGCACACTCAGAACCTTTTGCGATGGGAATGAATTTGCAGTAACTTGTGTCTGCGGTGAAGGCTAACATGTGATTCTCAAAAAATCCTGTTTATATGGAGAATAAACGAGGTCCAGAACACTGTGTCCCATCCATGAAACAAAATGTACATTTCCTAGGAGGAGGCACATCTCTCATTTTCAAAGCCTGAGCGGATGGTTCTGGAATGGTAATTCCAGCTGTTTGAATTTAGGGCCCTGGAAAGGTTCCTCCAAAGGCAATTCAAGGGCGTTGCCTCTTAGTGGCTGCGGTTGTTCTCCTGAGATGTAGCAATTAAATAAGGGCCAGGAATGTCCGACTTTTCTTGAATTGTGAGTTTGAGAGTTTACCTTCATTTGAGTCCTTATGTTTGTGACTGCATTTTAGGAACTGAATATGCCGGGGATGGAATAGCGTGTTGACCTGTGCCTTGGCACTTGCTTGTGGCCTTTCTTACTGGATCGCGCCATCGCAGCCTTGACTGTTCAGCTCAATTCATTACTTATTTGACATGAAACATTGTCAGTGAGTCTAATGGAAAATTCCACTAAAGAAGGAAAAAACATCTCTCATATGGAACAGCGAGCTATTGATTAAAGCTGCCACGTGCCCTCAGAGCTCCTTTCTTCGATAATGCCTAAAACAGATCAAGGTTAACATGGTAAGCTCCACGCAGGCTGCCTTTCCGGCATTTTCACTTGCCATTTGGGAACAACCTGGCCCCTTGCTCAACGTCTATATTGTCATCCAGGTGAATCACCCCTTTTGCCTTTGTGTTATTTTTTATAGGGTGTTACCTCTTAACAGTCCAAATGTCGGGCTGGCTTTGAGTCCAGAGGTGATGGACTAATGTCCCAACTGCCTCACGTGGACCACACAGGTGACCCCGAGGACTGCGGGCTGGGACAAGGCAGTCACTCTCACCAAGATGCCACCTGGGACTCTGACCTTGTGAGTACAAGTGGAGGGAGTTGTGAGGTGACAGAATCAGCATTCTTCTTTCATGGAATAATTGCATACGATTTCTGCAAATTCATGGGATCCCGAAAAACACTCATAAACACGGCACATAGTATTTAGTGGGATGCACCGGGCCCCTTTCTAAGTGCTTGTAACCAGCTGACTTTCTTCAGGCGCATAAAAACGCTGAGAGGAAGGTGCTGCCGTTAGGCCCACATGGCGGTCGGGGACACAGGCACGCATGGCTCCTGAGGGGCAAAGCTGGGCCTGGTGCCCAGGCGGCGGGTCCAACCGCTCTACTGCTTTCCTTTGTAGACCCCGTTTGCAGTCATTCATTCACCTAAGTCACAGGAAAGCCTTGTGTTTTCAAAATCTGAATCTACTTTCCACCAGAAAAAAATATCAGGTTGCTCACAGAATAAGGGCTCTCACCACAGCCTTGGTGACTTTCTCATTCTGACTGTATTCATTTATTCAAAAAACATACAATGGGGATGTGTTATGTGCTGGGCACTGTGCTAGACGCTCAAAATATGTTGTATTCATAATAAATATGTGGGGGGCGCCTGGGTGGCTCAGTCGGTTAAGCGTCCGACTTCGGCTCAGGTCATGATCTCGCGGTATGTGAGTTCGAGTCCCGTGTCGGGCTCTGTGCTGACTGCTCAGAGCCTGGAGCCTGTTTCAGATTCTGTGTCTCCCTCTCTCTCTGACCCTCCCCCGTTCATGCTCTGTCTCTCTCTGTCTCAAAAAGAAGTAAATGTTAAAAAAAAAAAAAAAAAAATTAAAAAAAAAAACATAATAAATATGTGGGCAAAATATAGAAGCTACTCAAAACAGAGATTCCTGCCCACATGGAGCCTGGTGGTCCTAGAGGGTAACTTAGCTGAGCGCTGGAAGTCGGAGACAGGGGAGATGCCTCAGACTAGCAGATAACAGGTCTTATTGTTAAAAAGCATGAGCTTTAGGGGCGCCTGGGTGGCTCAGTTGGTTAAGTGTCCGACTTCGGTTCAGGTCATGATCTCCCCATTCCTGAGTTTGGCAATCTGCACACGGCCCCCCCCCCCCCCCCCCCGGCAGGTTCTATGCTGACAGCTCAGAGCGACACTCTCTGTCTCAAAAATAATAAAATAAAAAACTAATAATTACTAGCTTTAAAGGTGCCTTACCCAGGGCAGACCCCTGAGTGATTGCAGTGGGGAACTTACACTTCAGTCCCTCTGCCAGAGTCTTCTTGATTTTTCTTTGGATTCTAGTCGTTTTCCTATCCTGCCTCCCAAAGGGCCATGCTATCTTCCTAAGTCATAGCACCTCCTGATCAGACACTGTCCATCCTCCCATCCACCCATCCACCCACCCATCCATCGAATTTCTTTTTCTTTTTTAAGTTTTATTTATTTAGTAATCTCTACACCCATCTTGGGGCTGGAACTCATGACCATGAGATCAAGAGTCTCCCGCTCTTCTGACCGAGCCAGTTAGGCACCTCCATCCAGTGAATTTCTTCAGTCACTCATTTATAACTTCTTCCCGTTTTCCTCCTGGCTGCGGGTGCTGCAGTGGGCCCCAGGGACACTCGGGCGAACGAGACGGCCCGTGGCCCTCAGTTGAGCAGCAGCAGGATGTTCAAATGGTCACACCGTGCATGTGTGAAGAGGGAAGAAAGCGTGATGACACGATCTGGGTGTGGATTTCAAGGTAGAAATGGAACAAATGTTGAGAAACATCTTTAAAAAGAATGCCTTTGCAGAATTGTTTCCGGTTTCTCCAAGTCTCTTCCTAGCACCTGGCAGAACGTTAGCACAGGAAAGGGATTTGGTCCCGTAGCCCACCCTGGGGGTTGTTGTTTTATAGAGACTTGAAGGTGGCCTCAGGCTGAGCACCTCTCCTTAGATGTTTCCGACACGCAACCTGCACACACAGGGAGAAGGCTGTTGTGGTTCAAATGGGTGTTTAAAGTGAGTGTGCAGGGGCGCCTGGGTGGCCCAGTCAGTTAAGCGTCCGACTCTTGATCTCAGCTCAGGTCTTGATCTCAGGGCTGTGAGTTTGGGCCGCAGGTTGTGCTCTTAGCCGGGCATGAAGCCTACTTAAAAACAAACAAACAAACAAACAAGTGGGCTGTGCCTTCATCTCTGACCAGTCATCCCCACTCCAATCACTTTAATGAGGGCACAGTGGTAGGAACTCTAGAATATATACTTAGTTAGCCTTAGAATTATTTTGCAATAAGTTCTTGGTCCAAAGAAAGAAACTGGGCCAGAAGATGACTAGGTTTGCATTTAAAGTTATTTGAAGGGGCTTCTAGGTGACTCGGTTGAGCGTCTGACTGAGGCTCAGGTCATGATCTCGTGGTTCGTGGGTTTGAGCCCCACATCAGGCTCTGCGATGACAATGTGGAGCCTGATTTGGATTCTCTCTGTCTCCCTCTCTCCCTGCCCCTCTCCCATTCATGTTCTTGCTCTCTGTCAAAAATAAACATTAAAAAATATTTTTGAAAAAGTCATTTGAAGCCTTTCTCCCTCTCTCCCCCCCCCCCCCCCCGCCCCAACTTCTCTTCATTCCTCCTCCCCCGGTACGGAGCCTGACCAGAAGGTCTGGGTAGTGAGAGTGCAGGCTACTCAGCCGCTATGTCATTCCCTGCCCGGGAAAAGGAGAAGCTTCTGTGGCTTACCCACCAGACTTCTGATAAGGAGATTCATCTTAGGTCAGAGAGGTAAAAACCAATGGAGAGACTGCCCTCTTCCAATTGTGCTCTTTCCTCAGGAAACACGTAGATGCAGTTGGTCGAGTCCTCTAGGGTAAGGATCAGTGCGAGAAATAGCTTGGAGCTGTTAGGATTACTCTTTTATTGTGGTAGACCATTAAACAGCTTCATCAAATTACCCATTTGAATTATGAACCAATCCTAGGTCCGTTCCGTGGGGCCCAGAGGTTATTCCATGACAGGCCATGCGAAATCAAGTATGGGCATTTTCACGTGAACTTTGCCAGCCAGCCATTTCTTGATAAGAATCTCATGAAGCAAAGACCTCGCATTTTTGT
The DNA here is from genome assembly GCF_018350155.1 of Leopardus geoffroyi. Taxonomy (NCBI): domain Eukaryota; kingdom Metazoa; phylum Chordata; class Mammalia; order Carnivora; family Felidae; genus Leopardus; species Leopardus geoffroyi. Next base: position 143,288,949 of record NC_059332.1, read on the forward strand.
CACACACACACACTTTTTTCCCCCCCTTCAGGATATAAAGATGTTTTAGAAGACATAATAGCTCAACTTCACAGAGGACCACAGAAATTCACACCTCAGCTTGGATCAGTCACAGATACAAAGATGGCTCCTCACTTCCCAGAGAACGCTCTCCTTCATGTGGGAACGTCCAGGCTGCTTGTTCCCCTTCTGCTGAAGTGGGGAGTCTGTAGAAATATTATGCCACACTTGACATCAGGCCTACATATTGGCGTGTCTCCCACCCCACTTCCTGGATGTGAGCATTCCCCCAGCCCCTTGGAGGAGATAAGTTATCTTTCCCATCTTGACTCACTCATGTAACAGGAATCAGAAGCTCACATCCCAAGAAGGGGCTGGACCACGAGGTTATGGCCCTTCAGCTGGCGAACACAGAAACGAATTGAGAGGTGGCCATTACTGCAATGCACCGGTGTTGCCAATAGGAGAGTCAACTCTTGCACATACAACAATATGGATGAGCCCCGACATAAGTAGGCTGAGTGAAAGAGGCCAAACAAAACAAGTGTATACTGTGTGGCTCAATTTGTATAAAATTTTAGACGATGCAGACACATCTGCCGAGTCAGAAAGCAGATCGGTGGTTGCCTGAGGATGAGCTAGGTGTATGGATGACAAAGAGGCGGGAGAAACCTTTTGAGGGTGATAGATGTGTTCATTATCTTAATTCAGGTGATGATTCCGTGGGCATATACATATGTCCAAACTCATCAAATTGTCTCTTAATTATGTGCTATTTATTGTATGTCAGTTATGCCTCCATAAAGATGTATAAGCAAAAAAACCCCCTCTAAACTGGGGTTATCCACAGAGGTTTTTGATGACCTAGGAAATGACTATGAAAATCTGTTGTACCCTGTGGATGGATGCACACTAGCTCTCGTAAAAGAGTTATGGAAATTGCAGATGAGTTACACAAATTTCTTCGGTAAAGAGGCAGTATTCGATATTTGCTAATGTTTACTGACACAGCAAATTGTTCTCAGAGATACAATTCCTGGAGGCTATTTTTGAAAACCAAGAGAAAAAAAAATGCTTGATCTGATCCTTTATAATTAAAGGAGATATTTTAACATTGAGTATGTCAGTAATTGCTTTCTAAAAGAAAGTTTAGGGGCACCTGGGTGGCTTAGTCGTTTAAGCGTCTGACTTGATTTCAGCTCACGGTTTTGATTTCATTTCACGGTTTGTGAGTTCAAAGCCCGTGTTGGGCTCTGTGCTGACAGTGTGGAGCCTGTTTTAGATCCTCTGTCTCCCTCTCTCTGTGCCCCTACCCTGCTTGTGCTCTCCCTCTCTCTCTCTCTCAAAAATAAATAAACGTTAACAAAAATAAGTAAAAGAAAGTTGGGTGCCTGGTGACTCAGTCGGTTGAGGCTCCGACTTCGGCTCAGGTCATGATCTCATGGTTTGTGAGTTCGAGCCCTGTGTCAGGCTCTGTGCTGATAGCTCCCAGCCTGGAGCCTGCTTCAGATTCTGTGTCTCCCTCTCTCTCTGCCCACCGCCCCCCACTCACCCTCTGTCTCTCTCTTTCTCTCTCTTCAAAATAAATAAACATTAAAAAAAAAATAAGTAAAAGAAAGTTTAGAGAACATTTTCTTTTTTTTTTTAATGGTTTTAAAAAATGTTTTAATTTATTTTTTTTGAGACAGAGACAGAGCATGAGCAGGGGAGGGGCAGAGAGAGGGGGAGACATAGAATCTGAAGCAGGCTCCAGGCTCTGAGCTGTCAGCACAGAGCCTGACATGGGGCTTGAACTCACGGACTGTGAGATCATGACCTGAGCTGAAGTCAGACGCTCAACCGACTGAACCACCCAGGCACCCCTAGAGAACATTTTCAAAATATGTTTAGAACTATTTCTGTCATATTGTTGCATCCACACGACTCCTGAAACAGAATGCTACGGGCACCAGTGACAGTCACAACAAAGTTTATTGCAATGAGAGGCAAGGCAAACCGATGGATCGGACCGACACTCTTGACCAGAGTGCGGTCTCGAACAGCCAGGGTACAGAGTTTTTATAGCCGACCACATCGTCTTATTATCACCTGGGAACAGAACAAAGGAATAGTTCCCAGGTGGAAACAGTTCAAGCAGGCCCTTGCCCCAATCCAATCAAGCGCTAATCCATCCCTTGATCGATAGGATAAGGCTGTTGTCTCTTAACCTATAATGTTAAAGCAAAGATGTTATCTCTTAAGGCTACAGGTTAGCCCTACCCTTACAATATGTGATTTTGTTATTGAAAATGATGTGTGGCACTTTTTAAAATTTTCATATTTTCCCATTTCGGAAGTTGGAAACAGAAATTTCTAACCTGCTTAAAATGTCCCAAATGAAAACTTCAGGCTTTCAAACTATTTGCTAGAATTATAAAAGTGGAACACCCTCTGATTGGTTTGCAAGAATAACTGATGGGTATCAGAGAGGATTCACATTTAGTAGCAGAATTTCAACAAAAAAACCTTTGTGTAATTGGTGAATGGGACTGATACATGAGTATGGTAAATCAAACATAGTTAATGATATCTGCCATTTGGTTCTATTCATCTTTTGAGCTATAGGCACCCATCAAATGCAAGTAATGAAATAAAATGAATTTAAAACCAGACTTTTGAATTAAAGTATTAAATGGATATTTTTTAAAATTATAAAACATTTCAGGGGCACCTGGATGGCTCAGTCCATTAAATGTCCGACTTTGGCTCAGGTCATGATCTCGCGGTTCGTGAGTTTGACCCCTATATGGCGCTCTCTGCTGTGAGCACAGACCCCACTTTGGATCTTCTGTCCCCTTATCTCTCTGCCCTTCCCCCACTGGTTCTCTCTCTCTCTCTCTCTCTCTCTCAAAATGAATAAATAAACTTAAAAAAAAGAAAATTATGAAACATTTTAAATCACATTGCTGCCTCTATAATATTATTAGTATTACATATACTATTACTATTATATTACATATACTATTAATATTCTCAATGAGGATAAACCATTTTTTGGTACCATTTACAAATTAAGGAAAACATTACTTAAGAAAACCTACTGATAGGGATATGAGATAAAAAATGTGGTGACTTCTACTCTAAGGATGTTGCTGCAGTTGCTCTCATTCTGCAGATACTTTCCCCCACCCCATGGGTGCTACCCTCCTCCCACAACTAGTGACTAGGATTCATGGGACTTGGCCTGGTGTACTGCTCAAACCAGTTTTTTTCTATAGATAGTTATCGGCTTCCTAGTATACAAATTCAATGCGCTGTCTTGGTTTTACTGGAACAGTCTTGGGTCTTAAAGAATCTCTAAAGCAGTCAGTAATCCTATGCTGATGTTGTGTTAAAACCTGTGAGCCATGGTATAGTTTAAATAAATGAGCTTCCAAAACAGAGTAACAGTCATGATGACTGTAAATTATTAATCAAGTCAACATGGACTGGGAGTTCCCAGGAGCAGCTGACCCGGCAAGTCATTATAAAGGACGGCCCCTAGCTGTCCTTGTGCCATAAAGTAAGCTGTCAAACTCTCTTCATGGGCTTATTCAAGGAAGCCAGAGTGTTTCAGGGGATTACTTTGCATTAAGTAAGAACAAGAAGCCTACAGTTTATGAAAGTGAGAAGCCAGAGGAGAAACACTGTGATGCTCTTTGGACTGCTTCTCAAACTGGGCTGCATCTTCAGGTCATCTGGAGAGCTTATCAAAAGTCCTCTGGGCACTAGGATTAAAAGGCGAAAGATTTATACGATCTGAAGAGAAACCAGGGTATTGGGCACTAGGATTACAAAAGAAAAGTAAGGGGCATCTGGTTGGCCCAGTCAGTAGAGCACGCAACTCTTAATCTTGGGGTTGTGAGTTCGAACTTCACATTTTGGACATAGAGGTTAGGTTATTGTTATTATTTTTCTAATTTTAAAAAGGAAAGAAAACCGTTAGGGTATTCCAGCGTGTTGTCACGGTTGAACATCGCTGTTTCAGAACCACAGTCGTATCTGCTGAGCTTCTACTTCTGGCCATTATAGAGAAACTCACAATAGTCTTGTTTCTTAATGAACAGAATATATGAGTCAACTATTTTGAGATGTTGAATAACAGACTGTGCAGGACTGCAGTCTTGAGGTAAGGGAAACACAGAACATGAATTTCACAGTGACCCTGCTATTCTGCCTGTAGGTGTACAGGGAGGTGGAACCCAAGCTGAGTGGCGACCTTACTGAGGTGAGGAGGCAGAGATTGGGGTTCTGGGCTGCTGAAGCAGCTAAAGTTTACAGAGCGGGATACTAGAGAAGAGGGAGCTATGTAAGATACTGGGGACAGACGTTTGTGTGGGGATTTGTTGTGTGAATCCTAACCAAGAATTAGGCTATGCCTGACCAAGGCAAGACTCCACAAGTCTTAAGAGAGATTGCCTATTGTGGAGCTGAGAGCAGAATGGTAATACTTGGAGCTGTACATTAGAGGCGATGTTGGAGTCCTGGCCTGGCCTGAATAGAGGGACCTCATTGAACCCCTTGGCCATTCAAGTGAGACCTAGAAAGTCTATGCATAGGAAGTAAGAACTATGTCATAGAGTAAGGGCAATATTTCAGGACTAAATTCAAATCCAAATTAGATTCCTCTCTAACAAACAATAATACTAGCCTGTCCTGATAAAAAAGATACAGTAGCAATTTACATTCCTGCCAGAATAAAACTCAAACATCTTATAAAAGAAGGTGACATAATTCAAACTCCCTATATCATTTACAATGTCTACCACACAATAAAAAATTAGTAGACATACAAAGAAGCATAAAAATGTGACCCATGATTGAGACAAAAAAACAGTCAATAAAAATAGACTCCAAATTGATGTAGATGTTGACACCGGATGTTGATGTTAGATGCTGCAGATGTGTACTTTGAGCAACTTCTATAAAATTACCCAGACTTAAAGGAAGAGATGATCATGAGAGAACATAAATAGAAACTCAGAAAAATGGGACTATACTAAAGAACCAAATGGAGATCTTGAAACAAAAAGATATAATACATAAAATGAAAATTTCACTACTTAACAGAAGACTGCAGAAGAGTTAGTGAATCTGAAAATAGATCAATAGAAATGATCAAATCTAAAGAATAAATAGAAAAAAAGATTTAAGAAAAATAAGCAGAGCCTTAGTGACATGAGGGCAATTTCAAGCAGTCTAAAATGCGAGTAATCAGAATGCTAGTGCAAGAGGAAAGAGAAAATGGCAGAAAAACCATACAAAGATACAATAGACTCAATCGTCTAAATTTGATGATCAACATCCATATATAGATCCAACATCCAGGTAGCTCAGGGAACCCTAAAGAGGATTTAAATAGAGAACCACACTTAAGGCTATCATAGTCAAACTGTTGGAAGCCAGAGATATAGAGAAAACTTTATTTATTTATTTATTTATTTTTTTAAAAGAAAAGTTTAAAAGGATCCACAGAAAAAAGATGTACAGCATATAGGGAAATGACAATGTAGATGATGTTGGACTTCTCCTGCGAACAGTGGTAAAAAAATAATGGACTGATATGAAGGAAAAAAAACCTGTTATCCCAGAATTCCATATCCAGTAAAAACATTCTTCAGAAGTGAAAGTGAGGGGGCTGTGCCTGGAGGACTCAGTCAAGTGTCCAACCCTTGATTTTGGCTCAGGTCATGACCTCACGGTTCATGGGATCAAGCCCCACGTTGGGCTCTGTGCTGACAGAGGAGCCTGCTTGGGATTCTCTCTTTCCTGTCTCTCTGTCCCTCGTCCTGCACTCTCTCTCTCTCTCTCAAAAAATCAATAAATAAACAAAAAAAAAAAAATCGAAGTGGGAAAGAAAAAGTCATTTTCAGATGGATGAAAGATGAAAGAGGTCACCAGCAGCCCTGCAGCCCTATACTGTGAGAAATGTAAAGGATGTCTTTTAGGCTGAAGGGAAAGACATTAGATGGAAACTCCGATCTACAGGAAGGAAGGAAAAGTTCTGGAAATGGTAAATATATAGGTCAATATAAACCACTTTGTTTTCTTCCCTTAATCATTGAAAAGCAACGGACTATGTAAAGCTGTGTTCAGCAGTGTTATTTACAGATAGTAAGTAGTTTAGTTTTGCAGGCTAACAGTCCCTGACACAACTACTCTGCTCTGCCTTGTAGCAAGAAAGCAGCCAGAGACAATACACAAACTTTGTTTACCGAAATGAGTGCTGATTCATGGGCCATAGTCTGCTGACCTCTGGTTAAAGCAAAAATTATAACATTGTATTATGGGGTATACACATGTAGATGTAAAAAATATATGACAATAATAGCACTAAAAATGAGGAAGGAAATGGAATTTTACTTTTAGGATCTTAGATTTTAGGTAAAATGGCAATATTAACTCTAAGTTGACTGTGGTAAGTATAGTATGTATATTGTAACCTCAGAATAATGACTAAATAAATAAAGAGGTATAGCTAAAGAGGCAAGATAAGAATTAAAAAGGAATACTAAAAAAGATTTGTTTAGCCCAGAAGAAGGCTTGAGAGGAGGAAGCCAAACAAAGCAATACAAACCAACCAAACCAACCAAAAAAAAAGCAGCTGGCACAACTAGAAAACAAATGGGAAGATGGTAGACTTAAATCCAATTATAGCAACAATTACATAGACATACCCCATTGCACAATAATTACATTAAATATAAGTGGGCAAAAACTTCTATTAAAATCTACAGATTGTCAGATTGGAAAAAAGGAAGACTCAACTCTATGCTGTAAGAGACATACTTTAAATACAAAGACACAGGTCGAAAGTCAAAGGATGGAAAAGCTGTACCATGTAATTGGTAAGTGTAAGAAAACTGATGTGATTATATTACATACCAAGAAGACTTCAAGATGAGTCTTACCAAAGAAAAAGTTGGAAATTTTATAAGTATGAAGGATCAGTTGCAAAAGGGACCTAAAAATCTTGTATGTGCATATGCCTGATGAAAAGGTTTCAAAATGCATGAAGCAAAAAATGACGAGAGAGAAATAGAAAAATCTGCAGGTATAATTGGAGATTTCTAAGAGCCCCTCTCAGTAATTGACAGAACAAGTAGATAATCAGTATGTTACTGAAGATTTGACCAACACTATCAGCCAGCTTGATTGGATACTTGTAGAACACATCATTCAACTGTTGCAAATCAAAGTCATCAAGAGCAGCAGCAACAGAGAAGGAACAGAGCCATGATCAAGTCCAGCTTTCCTGATGAGAACAACTACGCAGTAGTTGTTAACGACCCTGGCTCCACCCCAGACCCTCTAAGTCAGAATCACCTGGGGGCTGTGTGGTTAACAAGCAACCAGATAATTCTTGCTATGGGGAAGTTTGGAAAGTGCTGGAATTCTCTTTACTGAGGAGTGGCCCACTTGTGCTTGTCCTGGAAGCTAAGAGAGGTAGCCTTTTCTCAGCATGACAAATTTTAAAATACCCAGTTAAAGTAAATAGTGTTTGCTTTATTTTTTTAATGTTTCAGAACTTGATGTGACTGAATGAGACAGAAGGATGGGTCTAGCACAAACTTTGTTTAGTAGGTGAGCATACATAAAATGATAATCATTTGGCTACAGTTTATGAAAATCAAGTGTTCTAAAATTAATACGTTTTGGATGGCACGTTCCAGTTCATTCTCCTGATTGGTCAATACAGCCAAGCATTTTAATAGTGTGCAAACTCTCCCTTTAATAGTGTGCAAACTGTCCTAAGTGGAGAGAGGCACGTAGCATGATTTTGTGCCCAGCTGAACAAACCCAACAGGGGCTATACCTTCCTGCCAATAATTGTGTGAAACTATAGGAGCCAGGCTATCGTTACCAAGAAACAATCCCTTTCAAAAATACAATCAGGGCACCTGGGTTGCTCGGTCGTTAAGCATCTGACTTCAGCTCAGGTCATGATCTCATGGTTCATGAATTCGAGTTCCATATTGGGTGAGCACGAGCCCGCTGCAGGTAAAAAAACACAAAACAAAACATGAACCCGGCTTCTCTCTTTTTCTCTCTCTCCCTCTCCTCTCTCTGCTCCTGTGGGATTCTCTCTCTCTCTGCCCCTTGCTCACTTGCACCCTCACTCTCTCTCTCTTTCAAACAAAAAATTATAATCATAATGTAGCACACAGGCTGTGGCAGTAGGCCCGGCGTGGGAGAATATCTACGAGCTAGGCTTGGAGTTCTCTTTCAGCTCTCCAAAGGGTGTTAGAAAGTCATTTCTGTCTGAGGAGATAGTGGCAGGAGGTAGAGAGATGATCATTAAATTACTATTTAAACAATTATTACAACCAGCCAAGATGCCACCCCCCCCCCCCTCCCCGAACTTCTGCATTCACTGCATTTCAAGGTTTGAAGCTTTGGAGTAATCTACTTGTAATTGCTGAGGTTGTTTGGGTTTCCAGTATCAGAAACCGACTCTGTAATTATTCCGAACCAAGGAGAATTCACTGGAAGGAGGCCAGGGGATTTCAGGGAATTGGAACAACTGTTTGAAAGGGCAGGACCAAGGGAGGCTCCGGAGACCTGGGAAACTAGAAGCCTGTCTTTAGTGCACTGCCTTTAATATGACCGATACTAGCAATTACCAGTCTCTGTTGCTTTCTGTCTCTTTCTTTAAAATTCCAGCTTGCTATGAGACGACAGTGTGTCATGTGTCTACCTTGGGTCACTCGTTTTCTTACGGGTGCGTCAGCAAAGGAGAGGTGGAAGAGGGGACATAGGATCACATAGTGGCAATGTGGTTATTGATGCCTCATCTCTGCCCCCTGCACACGCCCCAGGCAGGCTGGTGGACAGAAGCTCTCGACTCCTGCAAATCGTTCTTACTCTTTTCCACCTTGACACCTGGTAGTTGTGTCCTCCGGGCAATCTTCTTTATTAAGGAGTTGGTGATGCTGACATTGCATTGAAATAAATTGATAATAGGTCTTCCTAGTCTCAAAATCCTGCATTAACTCTGCGTTTCACCTAGAGGAAAGCCAATGGAATCCTGCCAACAACGCTCCAGGTGAACGTGATTCGGTCCTGTTATGGCCTCAAACTTCCCTCTTCCCAGTCTACTTGCTTACTCCATTTTGGTCTCACAGCCTTGGTATTTCTGGAATGCCAGATTCTTTACTCGATATAGGTCTATTCAGATTTTAAAATTTCTTCTCGAATTTGGTAAGTTGTATCTTTTAAGGAATTTGTTCATTCCATCTAAGTTCTTAGATTTGTTGACATAAACTTTTCATAACATTTCCTTATTACACTTTTAAGTTCATTAATATTCTTCTTTGATTATCGGTTTAGTGGTGCCCTCCTCCCCCTTATTTTCCATCGTGACATTTATTTATTTATTTATTTATTTATTTATTTATTTATTTATTTATTTATTTATTTATATTTTTGAGAGAGCACACACGCAGGTGTGCAAGGTGGGGAGGAGCAGAGGGAGAGGGAGAGAGAATCCTAAGCAGGCTCCATGCTCAGCACAGAGCCCTATGTGGGGACAGATCTCACAACCGTGAGACCATGACCCGAACCAAAATGAAGAGTCAGACACTTAACTAAGCCACCCAGGCGCCCATCTGTTGTGTCTTGTTTTAGTCTTGACCAGTGTAGCTAAGGATCTATCAATTTCCTTTTTCTTTTCAAAGAAGCAGTTTTGGTTTCATTGACTCTTGTCCTTTTTGTCTTCTGTTATTTTTTCTATTATTTACTTATTTTTTCACCAACTGCGGCTCTCATCTTTATTATTTTCTTTCTTTTGCTTTGAGTTAACTCCTCTTTTTGTATTTTCTTAAGGTCAAAGCTTAGATAAGGATTTTAGACCTTTATTTTTTCTATAATAAGCATTTAAAGCTGTAAATGTTTCCATAACCTTTGGGTAGAGTGTGCAAATTTTGATATGTTGTATTTTCATTTTAGCTCAGTTCAAGATATTTTCTAAGTTGCCTCGTGACTTATTCTCTGATCCGTGGGTTAATTAAAAGTGTTATTTAATTTGTACCGTTTGCTTATATCCTTTTGAGCTTTTCTGTTGAAAAAATTCCAGGTCTGCTGGGAAGTTGCAAGAATAACACAGAGAATAAGACCTTCACCTAATGTTGCTGTTAACATTTTACCATTTCTCCCTCTCTCCCTCACCATATTATTGTTAGTACTACTTTTGTTACACATATAGTATTTTTGGGAATATGTTGCCGTCATCATAACCTTTCCCCCCTAACTACTTCAGCGTATGTGGTTTAAGAACAAAGACATTCTTTTACACAACTGCAACACAAGGGTCAAGTTGAAGAAATTTAATACTGATATTACAGTTTTGTCTGAATATAATCTACATTCCAATTTCACCAATTTTCCTATTATGTCCTTCGTTGCAATCTCTTCTATTTTTCCCTTATCCCTGACCCAGCCAGGGTCGCCTCTTGCATTTATTTGTCTCGTCTCTTTAATTTTCTTTTATGTGAGATATTCTCTCAGCCGTTCTTTGTTTTGTAACATTGACGGTTTTGATGAGGCCAGGCCAGGCCAGGCCAGTTGTTTTAGAGAAGGTTTCTCTATTTGGGTTTGATTGAGTAGAATCAGGTTCCACTCATTTGGCAGAAGCACTGTATAACTGAGATTGTGTCCCTCTTGGTGCATCACTAAGGAGGCCTGTGATCGCAGACTGTCCCTTTTTTAGGGATGTCTGTTTTGATCACGTGGCTAAGGAATTTTCCAGATTTCTCTTAAGTTCTGGTTAGTTTTGAATGCGTGCCAGATGTTATATACAACATTTTTAGTGATAATTTGAGCTCTGCATGATGTTATCTTCCTCTGGAGAGGTTTCCCTCTTGCCCTTGGCAGACAGCTGGGTAAGGAAAGATCCTGACTTTGTCAGAGAATGAGGTGGTTCACAGCTGGGCTGCAATCTTTTTTTTTTTTTTAAGTTATGTATTTATAGAAAGAAAGCACGAGTCAGGGAGGGGCAGAGAGAGTGGGTAAGAGAGAGAACCCCAAGCAGGCTCCGCACTGCCAGCTCAGAGCCTGACACGGGGCTCGAACATATGAACCGTGAGATCATGACCTGAGCCAAAGTTGGACACTTTACCGACTGAGCCACTCGGCACCCCTGGGCTCCAGTCTTTTTTTAGAGTTGTCTATTTTTGGTTTACTCTTCTTCTAAGGATCTAGCAGTTGTGGTCCCAACCAAAACCTGAGGGTGCTGACAAGGGCTCTTCCTCTGGGGCAGACTCAGAAATGCCAGTTATAGTGTTATGCCCAGAATTCGTGATCCTCAAAGACCACCAGGGAGCTGAGTCTGATGCAAAAGCAAAGAGCCTTTATTCGAGCTAGCTCAAGCTCATTCCCCTACCTGCACCGCTGCATCGGTGCGATACTGGAGAGAGACAGCGAGTTTCAAAAGCACAAAGGTTTTATAGGGGTCTAGGGGTAGTCGGTGAGGTAATGGTTGTGGCCTTAGCTGATTGGCTGGGGAAGGGTCAGAGTCCCGTTACTTAGGTTGCGGGTTGTGGTTTGATCGGGAAGTTCCCCAAGGGGAGGAGGCGTGGTCTGAGGTTTGAGCGGGAATTTCTTTCTGCGGCCATGTCGGGGACATAGTCACTCAAGATGGAGGACACAGAACAAAATGGAGTCAGCCGGCCTAGGTCTGCTCTTTCAATAGTCCTTAAGCCCTTAAATTGTCAAAATCTCTGCTCATCTTCTTAACCTGTCAGCCACTGTTTTTGCTTTCTAAATCTACAATTGCCTCGAGGGTAGAAGTGGCCCCAGATGTTCTGCTTACTTCTCTTGGGTTCCCACAGCTTTCTTCTCTTAGCTCTGAAGACACTCAGTGCCTTGGGAGAGGTCCGACACCTTCAAACCCACTTTTATTATATTCTGTCTGGGTTTCCTAATTGCTCTTGGTAAGAGTATCAAAAAAGATATCTCACTTTTGCCAGTAGTGGAAACTTTACCACCATTAAAAAAAAATAATACTTGATCTTGGGGGGCCTGGGTGGCTCAGTCAGTTGAGCGTCTGACTTCAACTCAGGTCATAATCTCGAGGTTTGTGAGTTTGAGCCTCGCATTGGGCTCTGTGCTGACAGCTGGGAGCCTGGAGCCTGCTTTGGATTCTGTGTCTTCTTCTCTCTCTGCCCCTCCCCCGCTCATGCTTTGTCTCTCTCTCTCTCTCTGTCTCCTTATCTCTCTCTCTCTCAAAAATAAATGAACATTAAAAAGTTATTAATCTCATCTAAATTGCTTAGGCTGTGTGGGAAATCCCAGGTAAGGTCACTTTATGTAACGAGAATACATAGTGGGAAAAGTGACAGTGCATGCAAAACAATGAAAACCGTTATGTATCTATGAAAACGGAGCTCCCAAAACTCGAAATTCCAGCGAAATCTTTTTCAGGGGTAGCAAGCTCATTTTACTGCACTACTACCACCTAGGTGGTAAATGTGTTTAAATCGATGGTTTTGTCTGCATGCTGGAATTGCATTTCACAACTATGGACTGTTCTTTCATGTTTCTCAATAGCAGAAAACCCACAAGGACTTTGTTATCAGATAAGAGTATTTTTTTTTTTTTTTTTTTTTTTTAATGTTTTTATTTATTTTTTTGAGACAGAGAGAGACAGAGCATGAACGGGGGAGGGTCAGAGAGAGAGGGAGACACAGAATCGGAAGCAGGCTCCAGGCTCTGAGCCATCAGCCCAGAGCCCGACGCGGGGCTCGAACTCACGGACCGCGAGATCGTGACCTGGCTGAAGTCGGACGCTTAACCGACTGCGCCACCCAGGCGCCCCAGATAAGAGTATTTTCTTCTTCGACAGCTTTAGCAGCATTAAATTGTAAGCCAGGAGAGAAAAAATACAGTTTTGTGTGTTCTTTCAGAAGTACAGTGTCTCTGTAATATAAAATGCATAAACATTTAATTCGTTTGTGTAGTAAATCTGTTGGATTTTCCAGGAAAAACCTTGTTTAAAATAGTTGCTTGTATTGTCTGATCACACAGTGGAGAATGTGATCATGGAATGTACATAATCCTTTTACTAGTTTTCCTTCATATGTGATAGCGGATTATAAGAGATACCATTTTGCACTAACAATTCAGAATGACCAAATGAGATTTCCAATTAAGCATTCAGAGTCCTTGGGCACTGCCCTTACAACATCTTCTAAGAATGCGCGTTGCCACTAATCATGGGAGGACAGAAGGCGGGGGAGTTTTCCACCTCAAGCCCTAAGAACAAACTGAAAGCCTCATTTGTATTTTTGCAAGTTACTTTGGTTTCAGTTAAGAATGCTAGATCAAGAACTTTATTTACAAAATCTACTGACTATTTTTATTTAGTACCCAGAAACAGTAAGAACTCAAAAATATTTAAATGTATATTTACAGAATTACTGTAAAAGTATAGGTTAGACTGTCTTGTTGATAAGTCAGTGAAATTGATTGTATTAAGTGTGGGGCGACTCAAGTATTTATGGGAACATTATTGCGTCATTTCAGAATCTTTGGTCCCAAGAGTTTCTTTGGCAGCAGGAAGCTCATTTATCTGTGTTCCCCATATTTCAGGGCCTTGGAACCCACTGGCTAACATCCTGGGTCCTATGTCCGAGTTCTGTGTGGTGAAGCGGGTAACTTATAAGGGTTCTTTTGTTAACCTTGCACTGTCGCATATTGAATTCAACTGGATGAATTGTGTGAGTCTCTTTCCCAGAAGCTCAGAGGCTCCAAAAAGGGGTTTAGGATTGAGTGGCTTCCAACATCAGCCTAATTGCTCTGCCTTCAGATCCTGCAGAGCCTACCCGATGCAGCCTTGCTGGTCTCAAAGAGTCGATGTGCTGACTTAGGTGTTCTGTTCCTGGGGAGTGTTTGGTGCGGTCTGAAGTCAGTATCAGAATCGTTTAGCAGGTGGTGTGTAGTGTCTCTTAACACCGATTCTTGAGTCAGTGAATTAACCAAAGCTGAAGGAGGAATACTGGTGAAACATAATGCCTCCTTTTCCTGGGCTCTGGGGAGGATCAGGTTTGGGGGTAATGCAATCAACATCCGAGATATTTCTAAACACCATAAAGAACATGTTGCTAGACCTGCTCAGGTACTAAACGGTACCAGGCTTCAAAGAACTAATTGTCCTTCCTAAGTGCAGTTATTTGTCAATGCTAGTTTCAGATATTTAAATAGTATAATTTGAATTTTACAAAAAAGTCTTTCCACTCTTCGCCTCCAGATGGTCATGCTTTACGATTACTATGAAATCAAGACTCTCCACCATTGTTATCAGTTCTCGATGTCTGCCGGGTTTGGGCTAAACCCCCATTGCTGTTTATGGCGTTTGTGCACACGTTTGAGGTGCAACTTTCTTTTTTTTTTTTTTTTTTTAAATTTTTTTTTTCTCAACGTTTATTTTTATTTTTGGGACAGAGAGAGAGACAGAGCATGAACGGGGGAGGGGCAGAGAGAGAGGGAGACACAGAATCGGAAACAGGCTCCAGGCTCTGAGCCATCAGCCCAGAGCCCGACGCGGGGCTCGAACTCACGGACCGCGAGATCGTGACCTGGCTGAAGTCGGACGCTTAACCGACTGCGCCACCCAGGCGCCCCGAGGTGCAACTTTCAATTGCGGTAGTCTGAACTCTGTGTAGGGGGGGACCCTGTCTGTCTCGTTCAGCCTTGGGTCTTGAAGTCCTAGGAGTGAGATAAATGTTTGCAGAAGGAATGAAGGAATGAACGCGTGGAGAAAAGGAAATTATTAGTGGTCTCTGACAAATTCCAGATTATAGACGTGTATGTGGTTTTTATCAAGAACTATAAGCTCCCCTTTGTTCTCCCGGACAGCAATTCAAAATATTTAGTTTTGCTTAATTTGGAAGCTCTTGAAGGGTAGGGAGAGATTCTATCTTCAAAAGTGCTACATTCTGCGTTGGGTATGTCTTGATACTTATGAAATCGTTTTAAAATAACATGATATGAGGCTAAAATAATGTGATATGAGGTCAATAAGCTAAATGTCAGGATTGGTCAGACCATAGTATACACGCTGTGAGACTTTTCCACCCGGTCTGATTCATTATAACTTACGGTACATTGTCAACTTTCATGCTCATAAACTACCTCTTGTTAAATTACATTTTCAACCAAAGCAAGTTATGGGACATAAAATTCTCATATTGTAAGAATTTTATTTATTTTTTTAAAGTTTATTTTTTTACTTTGAGAGAGAGAGAGAGAGAGAGAGAGAGAGAGAAAGGGAGGGGCAGAGAGAGGGAGAGCCAGAATCCCAAGCAGTTTCCACACTGACAGCGCAGAGCCCGACGTGGGGTTCGAACTCACGAACCATGAGATCATGACCTGAGCTGAAATAGAGTTGGACAGATAACCAACTGAGCACCCAGGTGCCCCAGGTATTTTATATCTATATCTATATCTATATCTATATCTATATCTATATCTATATCTATATCTATATCTACATCTGTATCACACACTATATACAATTTTTTATATATATATATATGTCACACTAAAAACTGATCAATTAAAAGATAACTCTTACTTAAACTTGAAGCTTTAATACTTCATGATTTTGATTATATACTACTATTTTACCATTGTAATATTGGCCAAAGCCAATATTAGTAATAATAAAATCCATGACTGTGTTCTTAAAATCTAGATATCTCCTAAATTTCTGAATAAGAATGGATAGATTATAAAATTGTTCTTACCAATACCAAAGTAAATAAGATACAAATTGGTTATAGTCATTTTCATGAAAAGGCACAATTTTGGCATTTCCCCCCAGTGGACACAAATTCTCATTCATGCTTTGAACTGCCCACTTCATGTAGCAGATGGCGGGAGAAGGCGGATGGGGTTAGCGGAACCATATTTCCCCCGGCACTGTGGATATGGCTCCTACTCCCCACCAGCCGCTGTCCTGGGGGCACTGAGAGATTGACAAGAATTGCTAGGGTCTGCCAGTGGCTCCTAATTTGCCGGGTCCAATTCCACCTTTTCTGTAACATTGGGAAGTATATTCTGGGTCGAAAAAGGATAAAGAAACCATCATTTATGAAAGAGCCCAGAGAAGAAACAACGCTAAGAGGTTTTCAGCTTTTTCAACTGTGCGTGTGTCTGCACAGTCCACTGCCTTGAGGAGCTTTTAAATAGATGATACCCAGGCCCCACCTGGGACCCGCTGAATCAACACACATTCCTTGAAAAGAGTGTTGTTTAAAAATGACTTTTAGGAGGATCTCATAATGATCATTACGGGGCTGACAGAGCTTGCTAATTGAAGGGGGGCTGGGTTTTATTTATTCATTTCCAGAAGATGCAAAAGTCAGGGCAGCAACTTTCTGTGTTTGTTTGCATCGTGTTCCTAGCCACAAAAGCAGAGCCTGATATATGTAGGTACTAAATAAATATTCATGGAGGAAATAAATGACAAAGTATAAAGACCAGATGATGTTTTCTCCCTCATGGCATAGATGTGCGCTCTGCCTTCTTCCTTCAAATGTACTGGTTTGATAGGCAAGATCTTGAGCCTTTCCTTGTTGAATGCTATCTTTTTATGTTACTTTTCTTTATTTCGGAAAGAATAGATAGTGGCTTATGTTTTTTCTGACTCACAAATGAAAACAACTGTGTTAAGAAAAAGGTTTCGTGAATAATCTATAGACTGAATAGAGAACCACAAAACAGAAGTCTTCACGTTTTTGAAGACTTCTTCCCCATCCAAAAATAAATAGATGATTCAGTCTTGTGGTCAAAATCTTCTTGATGCAAAGGATTAAGAATGATCTTGGATAAAGTAGGTTCCCTGTGAGGATATAGATATAGATATAAATATAGATATAGATATAGATATAGATATAGATATAGATACACACATACACAATATGTAAAAAATCACATTAATATAAGGCAGTGATCTCATTGAAAAAATCTACTGACCAAACAGTATGATTTTCCACAGGACCCACTTTTTGGATACAGAAAGAATGGCTCGGCTGAGTCCAGTGGAAATATGTTAGCTGACAGGACTCTGATAAAAAGATTGTGTGAAGATTATTAAAGTAATGACCGATATTTTACATGAGTGATGTTGATGCATTTATAACACCGTAGTCTTTAGATCTCCTAAAATTATGATAATTTATACTAGGTATGCCATATAAACATATTTTACTTGTTTGTGATTTTGTTAGGAATAGTTTTAGCAGGTACTACACAAGTAGTGAAAGTATTAGAAATACCAAATTTGTGTATTTATGAGTCCTTTGTGTCATTTGTGCTTAAGAAATTGCTATAGATAGGTTTTATTTGCCATTACATTTTTTTTTCTAAATAGAGGAAATGAGTTTTGTTTTGTTTTTGTTTTTGTTTTCAATGACCAGAAGTAGATGAGTCATTTCAGGGATATTTTGTTGTTTATACTAACTGAGAAATGGGAAACTGAATTTTAAGGAAATTTTAAGTGATGAATTTTCCTCGGAATCAGGGACATATTTGTCTACCTGTAGGGAAAATCCAAGCATTGCAACCTAATGGATTCTACCAAGAAAAAAAGAGAGAGAAAGAAAAGGAACGATAAATTACAAATGTATAAACTAAACTGTTCTCTTGACCTTCTGGGAAGAAGTGTCATTTAAACTGTTATTCTACTTTATTTATGTTGAACTAGCTCTATCCTTAATGAAATCCTGTGTGAAATATGTGAATATGGTCACTTTTTATTTTAGAGTGACACCAACTTTCTGAGGTTCTATATGGTCTAAACATGACCAGAAAAGCGGCACCAGCGTTAATCTTGAAAACCCAACTTTTTTCTTAATGTGGTGTCAGGGCTCTTGATTTTAGCACGTAAACATAATTTCTGGAGTTAAGATTCCCGTTTCCTGATTCGCTTAGCTGACTTCTTGCCAGGCTCACGAGGAGGCAGTGTGGGGAGAGGGCCTCTGGAGCCAGCCTGCTGATTGTGGGTCCTGGCCCTGCTTTGGGATGGTTGTGTGACCTCGGGACACGTTACTTAACCTCAGCGGTGTGAGTTCCCCATGCACCGAGGGGATGATGACACCTCACTAAATCTGGGGCGTCCGGGAGGCTGCATGCCAAGCGCAGGGAGCTTAGCGTGAGAGTCTTCCCCACTTAGCGATCACCCTCCACGCTTGACAAAGCCTCACATGCTCTGGGCGCTGGCCCTGGTAAGTGTCTGTTGCAGGTGTCCATGCCTGCAGCAGCCAGGATCCTGTCACGTTTGCTGGAGTCCACGTTGCACGTTCGTGGGCTGGAGTCCCACGGCACTGCCTGTTCAAGCCCTGCAAGGAAGGTTCCTTGCAGGATGTTCAGGAGGCATGAGACACGTCACATTTGTATTGACTTCAAAAGCGGGCATTTGCGGGAGGGTCACAGATGAAAGTGGGGGAGGACTTTTGGCACCATCTTTGACATCGGTCACTGAGGGTGAGGAGTAAGCCAGAGACAGCGGGATGCTGTCACCCGTGGTACTCAGACATCGGCGGAGACGTTAAGCAGGTGCTCTTGCTGAGGCCCGCAGTGGGCAAAGGCAGGAAGGGGAATGAGCAAACTGATGGACCTTCCCCTGCTGTGGCTCCCCCACTGGGGGCTGTGCCTCACTCTGCTCATTTATTGAACAGACATTTATTGAGCACCCGCTGTGTGCAAGGCTGTGCTGATGGCTTGGGTAGCGCAGGGAACAGTCATTCACCTGGTGCCTGTAGCCAGTGTTTTCTGTTATCGTGGGTCAAGTTCTTACAGAATACTTAAACTTGGAAGAAGAAAAAGTATTGTACGAATCTGAACAAATATGGAAAATTAAACAAATCTCAACACCCAGGGGTTTCTGAGGCCACACGTGCACAAATTCTCCTGGAGTAGACCCGAGGGTGGCAATCGCTATGCCATCAACAGCAACATGACAGTGGGCATGTCGATTATTAATGTACTCCAGAGAATAGGTTTGCTTTTTGTGATTTGTTTTGGTTTCTGATAGTCTGTACAAGGAATCCCTGAAGTTTTAGGAATCTCGACAATTCACTCACCTGACTTTAAGGGTCTCTCTTCCTCTAAAAATGTTTATTAGGTGTGTCAGTTTCCTCTCACTGCTGTAACAAATGACCACACGCTCAGGGACTCTGGAGCAGTACGCGGTCATTATCTTAACCATTCTGGACGTCAGAAGCCCAAAATTCGTTTCCATTGGCTAAAATCAAGGTGTTAGTGGAGCCGGTTCCTTCGGGAGGCTCTGGAGGAGAATATATTTCTTTGCTTTTTTCCAGCGTCTAGAGGCTGCCCACGTTTCTTGGCTTGTGGCCACAGATCACTACAAGCCCCGCTTCCTTCATCACATCGCCACCTCTGACTCTGGCCCTCCTGTTTCCCTCTTACAAGGTGCCTTGTGATTGCATCGGGCCCAGCTGCATCATCCGGGATCCTCTCCTCATCTCAAGAGCCTTACTTCAATCACATCTTTTTTCTGCGGAAGCTGACATCTTTACAGGTGCTGGGGGTTAGCGGGTGGAGGTCTTTGGGGAGCCACCATTCAACCTTTCTTTTCTGTGGGGAAAGGTGTGGGAGTAAAATTTCACTGGATGACATTGCCCTGAACGATGAAACGTAGCATGACGTTGTATCAACGTCAGAAACTGCTCACCACTTTCTTCAGAAACCAATTAGGTGTTGAGATGCTCATTTTAGAGAATCTGATATTCTTTTAATAGTCCGTCATGACTGATTTTGGTTTTGGGTCTGAAAATGTGAAAAGGTTGGGTATGGTTTCCTTAGATGCCGCTTATGTATATGCAGAGTCTGTATAAAGTTTGATTTTTGCCAGTTAAGTTAATTTTGAAGATGAAAGGCTGCCTAAAGGAGCGCACGTGATTTCTTAACAAGCAAGTCCTAGCTTCCATTCTATCCTCTCATCTCTTCAGTTTTCCTCTCCTGTTTTCCCACCGTATCGTCTGGTCCCCTCACCGACTCCTTGCCGAGCGGTACCTGCCCCTCTGCAGCTCTTGGCCTCTCCGCTCTCGACCCCCAGGGCCTCTGAAGCTTCTGATCCAGCTCTGACCTTGATGATGGGGCCTCCACACCCACGTTCTCCTCCGGTCCACGCTCTCCTCCCTCCGCCACAGCTCCTCACACGCCTCCACGACGGTGTCTCCCCACAGCCCACCCCGACTGGGCTCCACACCCGCAGCTGCCACGTGGCTCCCTGCAAATCGGCAGCCCCCCCGCCTGCCCTGAGCACCGCTCTGCTCGGCTCTCCCCCGTCGGAGGCAGGGTGGGCTCCCGACGGCTCCTCCTGCGCCTGTTGTGCAAGTGGGAGCTCTGTGAGGGCAAGGCTTTTTCCTGACAGCTGTTATCAGGTCTAGAAGAGTAGTGCCCGGCATGTAGCAAATACACGGTGTACATTTGTTGTCCAAACGACCCTCAGCTTCATCTGTCGGTGACCCTTTTGCATGGATTTTTCTTAGGGCGGTTCTTTTTTTTTTTTAATTAAACATTTTCTTTCTTTTTTATAATTTTTTAAAATGTTTATTTTTGACAGGGAGAGAGACTGTGAGAGAGAGAGAGAGAGAGAGAGGGAGAGAGGGAGAGAGGGAGAGAGGGAGGGAGGGGCACAGAGATGGAGACAGAGAATCTGAAGCATGCTTTGTGCTGACAGTAGAGAGCCTGATTTGGGGTTCGAACCACCAACTGTGATATCATAACCTGAGCCCAAGTCCCATGCTTAACTGAGGCACCCAGGCACCCCAGCACATGGAGTTTTCAAAAATCAGTTACAGCGGGGTGCCTGGTTGGCTCAGTCGGTTGAGCATCTGACTTTGGCTCAGGTTGTGATCTCATACTCCATGAGTTCGAGCCCCACATCAGGCTCTGTGCTGACAGCTCAGAGCCTGGAGCCTGCTTCGGATTCTGTGTCTCCCTGTCTCTCTTCCCCTCCCTGACTCACGATCTGTCTCTCTCTCTCTCTCTCTCAAAAATAAATTCACATTAACAAAACAAAACAATTACAGCAAAAACTAACAACCAATACTTGTGGATTGCTTCTGAAACCCAGTGAGACCTATTTTATTTCTTACAAGAACCTTGTGATGAGGCCAGGGGAACATATTGTCCCATCCCCATTTTAGAATTGTGAAAACTGAGACTCAAAGAGCAATTAATTAGTCCAATTTCTTCACCTAAATTTGATTTCATCTTCTCTCAACTTGTTAATTTACACACTTCACTTCATCTGTAATCTCTCAGCTTTGTCTCTCATGACTGGCTCTTACTTTCAACCCTCACCCTCTCTTGCCTTACGATCTCTTGTCTAGACAACTGGAAGTGTACCTTCCTGTTTTCAGTCTTATTGCAAATCTATTTTGAAGCTCTGCTAGAATTATCTTCAAAAAATACAAATCGGGGGGCGCCTGGGCGGCTCAGTCAGTTAAGCGTCTGATCTTATTTTTGGCTTAGATGATGATCTCAAGGTTGGTGAGTTCGAGCCCCACATCAAGGGGTGAGGGGACACGGGTAGCACAGAGCCTGCTTGGGATTCTCTCTCTCCCTCCCTCCCTCTCTCTCTCTACCCCTTCCCCAGTCTTTCTCTGTCAAAATAAATAGAAACAAAAACAAAACCGCCA
Organism: Leopardus geoffroyi; assembly: GCF_018350155.1. Classification (NCBI taxonomy): domain Eukaryota; kingdom Metazoa; phylum Chordata; class Mammalia; order Carnivora; family Felidae; genus Leopardus; species Leopardus geoffroyi. The sequence continues at coordinate 143,310,635 of NC_059332.1, forward strand.
AAATACAAATCTGATGTCATTCCTTTCTGAAAAACGATCTCTCTCCTCCTTCCCAGATTTCATCCTTGCCCAGACATTAATACAGAAGCTGGAACGAAACAATTTCTACAGTCCAGACGCAAGAGCAAAGAAAAAAGAATTTGGTACACACGATTTCCTACGTGGAACACATAGTATGTTTTCAACATCTTTTGGAAGTACTATGTTATTTCTCTGCATAGTTATTTAAGAGAGGCAAACCGCAAATGGCATTCCTTGTATGTGTATACAACAGCGAATACATCTATCCATAAGATACAGTGAACTCACTTCTGTGTGTCTGATCAAAGGCAATAGTTCTCATTCAGTATTGTTCTCATGTTAAAAATTAACATTCATCAGACACACATTATGTGCTGGGATGGTCTTGGATGACCCATCAGGCTGAGCTAATCTACTGAATAATATTGCCTAATTTGTAGACCTTGGGGAAATAAACCCCTGATTTTTATTGCTTCAGTGTCTGATGTTAAACAAGTTCTAGAACAGCAGGCTAACCACAGGCTGGAGCCATAACATTGCTTGATGAGCTGTCAGCGCACTGATGCTGAGTTCTCGAGGTGCCACCGCCACAGCCCACATGTCGGGGGCCCGCCCTGAATCTCCTCCAAACGCAAGAATGCCTGTAATGTGGTTCTTTTAGGTTCAGCTGTCAAGGAGCTTTTTCAGTCTACTAGTTGATGTTTAAAAACTCCGTTCTCATTTTCTGATAGATTTTTAAAAACAAGATAACTAGATATAGCTCTTTGAAGATAAATATTGAGAACTCTGTCGACTAAATTGATTCAGTTCAGCATTGTGCAAAATGGTATGGATTCCTGTCATTTGGGGAAGCTTTTAAATTTCTAAGGACTTTTCCTAAAAGGAATCAGAATAAAAGACGTGAAGTAGATACCTTATATTTTCTATCAATTATAGTAGTTTTTCACTCACAGTTCAGGGACCCTGCTGGTGGTCGAAGCATTAAAATTTACCACGGCAAGATGGCAGCCTGGTGCTATGTCTGTTTAGAAACTCAGTGTTCTCTAAACACGTATGTTTGCATTTCCTTTGTGTTATGTGCAGAAAAAGATAAACAGTTGTGAAATGAAATGCAACACACTAGACACAGTGGCAATGTCTGAGAAGTGCACCTTCATAGCATTTAATGAATGCATTTCACCCCTCGGCCGTGTACCCAGATTATGGAACAAGCTGGACTGGAGAGGGGGCGGGCAGAACACAACTGTATGCTTCCCCCCCTGGCTTGTTAAGCCCACTCTGTGGACCTGTTTCTCCTTGCTTCCTGAATGAAACGGACAGATTCTTGGCTTTTCTGATCAGTCTTTATTTACTTATTTTTGTTTCATTTTATTTTTGAGAGAGAGAGAGACAGAGTACAAGCTGGGGAGGGGCAGAGAGAGAGGGAAACTCAGAATCCAAAGGAGGCTCCAGGCTCTGAGTTGTCAGCACAGAACCTGACGTGGGGTTCAAACTCGTGAACCATGAGATCATGACCTGAGCTGAAGTCAGACGCTTAACCGACTGAGCCACCCAGGAGTCCCTCTGATCACTCTTAAGATACTTAAACCTCCTGTTTTAATATTAAATGAATCTAATGCAGTGCAATAGTCAGAACTTGACTCTCATCCAGCTGGAAGCTTCTTCCGTCCTGTGACTCAGCCAGCTTTGGGTTTGGTGGTCTACAGTGGGGTGGCTGAGGGCTGGGGGTGGTGTGACCGGCTCTTCCTCTTTTCTCCCAGTCTCCCCAACTTGCTGTGAAGCCTGTTTCTTACTCCTGGGGGGCTAGGTGGGGAGAGGGAAAGCCTTCAGAGGCACGGGGCTGTGGTCTGCCGTCAGTCCCTCTGGATGGTGGATGTGTGTCTCAGCTTTTCCTCTCTAGGAGAATTTTTTTTTAATGTTTATTTATTTTTGAGAGAGAGACAGTGCAAACCAGGGAGGGGTAGACAGAGTGACAGAGGGAGACACAGAATCTGAAGCAGGCTCCAGGCTCTGAGCTGTCAGCACAGAGCCTGACGCGGGGCTCGACCTCATGAACCGTGAGATCTGGACTGGAGCTGAAGTCGGACACTTAACTGACTGAGCCACCCAGGCGCCCCTCAAAGAGAACTTTTGGGAGTTCCTCAAAGATCCCACGAGGTAGCTGGCTGTGGTTGCTTTGAAGCCAAGCTGATGAAAACAAACGTGCTCTGAGAGGCTCTCAGGGCTGAGGGAGACGTGCAGTCGATCCCTGAACGTGTGTTTGAACCACGCAGGTTCACTCACACACAAATCTTTTTCAACACAGTACAGTAATGTAAATTGTATTTTCCTTATCGTTTTAACAATATTTTCTTTTCTCTAGCTTACTTTATTACCAGAATACGATATTTAATACATAAAACATTAAAAAATACGTGTAAATTGACTGTTTTTGTTACCGGTAAGGCTTCCAGTCAATGGCAGGCTATTGGTAGTTAAGATTTTAGGGAGTTAAAGTAATACATGGATTTAAAAAAAAATGTTTATTTATAAACAGTGTGAGTGGGGGAGGGGCAGGCAGAGAGAGGAAGAGAGAGAGACAGGCAGGGAGGGGGAGAGAATCCCAAGCAAGTTCAGTGCTGTCAGCACAGAGCCCAACACGGGGCTTGATCCTCTGAACCATGAGATCATGACCTGAGCTGAAATTAAGAGTCAGACCCAGTCCCGCGTAATACATGGATTTTTGACTGTGGGGGGTTGGCGCCTCTGATCCCCACGTTGTCCAAAGGTCAACTGTACTGGGTGCTGTGCCACTACAGGCTGCCTGTTGTAGCGACCGGCTGAGCCATGGCTGGGAATTTCACCTGCGAGATGCCCCAGGCCACCAGGCTGTTGGTCAGAGGGGCTGGTGGGAACGCGGGAAATGGTAGGTCCTGTCTGAGAATGTCCCACGGGGTCGGAATGCTCTTGTTACTGGGGCTTGTCACTCATGACATGGTGTGTCAATCCATTCTTTACTGTTTGGTGATACTTCTTCCAAGTTTGCAATAAACCCTTCAATAGCATTAACTCCAACTCCGAGGAACACAGGTCAAACTCCTGAGTGGTCAGCTGGCAGCCTCTTTCCCGCCTAGACCCTGCATGGAACACCAGCAACCCCCAAACAAGCCCCGACCAGAAGACCCGACTCCCGACAGCCTCAGAGGGCGAAGAGAGCAGCCTCTCCCGGGCCTGCACGTGGGCACCTTTCCACCTGGACAGCAGCTCCCACCTGCTGCATTCTTCTTGGCCTTTGAGTCTGGGCCTAAACTCTGAAAACAGAGTCCTGTCTGCCCTCCCGTGCATGACTGTATTAGCGCAAAGAAGCTAAACCAAGTGGCATTTTATAAGTTTGCCTATGAAGCTTTGAATAACTTAGTTTTATCCAACAAGGTAATCTGCGAAAAACAAAGCACTGGTTAGCTGAATTGGTAAACTCACTTTTGAAAGGAATTTCTTTTAGGTGATGTGAGTAGCAGCATCTGAAATAATATATCTTATTGGTTCATCTTATAAACACACGTGACTGAATGTTAGAAACTCAGGAAAAGCCAAAGCCACGGGCAAGGTGTGAAAAATAGGTTGACACAAAAATATTCTTAGCTGTGTGAAAAAAGTGACCGAGGTGTTGGTCATTCGGGCAACAATTGTTCATTCAAAATGTGACAGATGAGCTGAGGTGAATTATAAGCACACGTGCCTGCAAATTAAGGGGTTAATGGAAAACAGCAAAGTGAAGTGAGCTTGACGTCCTAGCTCGGTTCATGTTTAAGCCTATGCCGGCATCATCTGGCTAATCTGGCCTCCGTTTATTCATGCAGTGGACATTGGTTGGTGCTTGCTCTGTGGACACTGGGAATTCAAATGCAAAGTGCATCTTGGTCCTCATGGGCCAAGACTAGTGCTAGAAACAGGCTAATTAACAGTGCAAACCCCACGTGACAGTTGCTAAAACTGAGGTAAGACCAACTGCCAGCAATGGACTTTTGGCCCCGGAGCCAAGCAGGCCACACTCATCTGCCAGGATGACAAGAAATGCTGTTGGAGGGAGGATGCTTGCGAGCTGCAGGCCGTGGTGAGCCATGGTTGGCCTGTTCTCATGCCATCGCTGTGCCCATGGCTGGGGAGAATGGCCACTGACTGATCCTTGTGATTATATACGACGCTGTCCAGACAGCCATCCTCTGACCCCAGTGTGAGTGAACAGCCTTCCTGCAGTGGTAGAATATTCTGATGGAATATAGGAGGCACCACACTTTCTCCAGTCTCTTGGGTACGGGCGTGGGTAGGGGAGCTGACAGCAATCCCAATCTGTTAGCTGTGCTTGGTAAACATGTGGCAAGACTTCCCACACCATAGAGACCCAGCAGACTGGCCTGCCTCCTTGGCCAGGGCAGTTTTAGAGAACAGGATCGCTCCAGACTTTCTGTTGGCCAGCTAAGGGTTTGTCTGCCTGCTGGCCAACACATCATGTTGAATATGGATCAATACCAATGGTCAGGTAGAAAGATCAGTCTCCTACACACAAAGCGAGAAGGATGGTTGTTTATGATGTCCCAGTGAACACAGTGACAGGCCTGGCTATATTAGTTTGCAGGCCTAGTATGAAACTTACTAAAAACGTCAAGACCGTAATAGCGGAGCATTACATCAAGTTTGGAGACCTATAAGCAGTGGGCTCTGTGCAGCTGCCCCCAGTTAGTGGACTCTGACCCTGTGACCTCTTTTCTTGGCTGGATCTGGATTGATGGCCTCCGGTCTGTCCTGTGATGTCTCTTTCGAGTGATGTCAAGGCTGGACTCTTAGTCCTTGTGGTTGAAATGCTGTGAAATACTGATGGGACGAGGAGTCCTTTGAATTTAGGGAGGTGAACTGAGAGGTAAGGACTCATCCTTGAAGAGTGGCCTTCCAGAGATGGAGTTGGCCCCGTGTGGAACAGGACCACCGGAACTAGACTAGGCTTCACACACACTGGCCTCAGCTGAATGTCTAAGGCAGTACAGTCGGTCCTGAGTGCCGAGGGGCAGATCAGGGCTGGAAGCCAGGGATCCACCTGTTACACTGTTGCAGCTACAGGGCATGGGCCCCAGACTGCGGTCATGCCGGGGGAGGACCTGGTACTTACCCTACTATGCAGGTGCTCATGCGCATGAAATAAGGCAGGACTGAGCTTCCTCTTTCAGAGGCTGGTGCCAGTTCCGGTTCATCCCTGTAAGCACTCCCAGATTGTGATGGTGAATGGGGAAGCTGCTCTACACTGTCTCTAAGTTTTCCTCCCCCGAGTGTTCTTCAGGTGCGGTCTCTGTGCTGTCAGGATGCTGGAGCCCAAGGAAGGGACACTCAAACTGAGAATTTAAGGATGAGAAGTTTGCTAAGTAGGCAAATGCACATACCTGTGTGCCATATATGTTGTGTGGGGTGGGTGGGTAGTGGAGGAGATGAATATGGGCAAGAGAAATAACAGGTGCAAAAGTACGGAAGTAAAGCAGAGCAACTAAAAATCAGGAGGCTGTTAGTAATTGGATTTGGTAAGAACAAAGGGTGCATGTGGGTTAGTCATATGGGAAATGATGCTGGAAAGATAGGAAGGTACCAGATCAAAGAGAGCCTTTATATTCTACCAAGGAGTTTGGACTTTCTACTTTGTACATAATGGTAAGACAATGGAGGATTTTCAAGGGGAAAGTGACACAATCAGATATGAGTTTTGATGGGTTGCTGTAGCAAAAGTGACAGGTTATAAGACCGGAGGCAGGCAGTTGCAGTGGTCTAGAGGGAGATGATAAGAGAGGTAAACCTGTTGGGTTGAATGACTCTGCTCATGGGATTATGCCAAAGGGGCTCTGAAGCCACAAGACGGTAGAGCCACAGAGAGAAGGAGCCTGGATACTTCATTTATTTTTTGGAAGAGAGCTGCTCAAGAGAGTCACTTTCCCAGGAACATCTGAACTGGGTTTTGCATAAGAGTAATGTAAAGTTTTATTGGTTTTAGGCCATTGAGATTTTTGGATTTTATAAGTATTTTTTTGGCTTTTAGCCTATACTGATGTAGGGAGGTAAGGAAATCAATGGTACTACCGTTAATCCAATATAGTGAAGACAGAAAGGCACCGATTCAGAAGATGAGGATGAGCTTGGTTCAACTGAGTTTAAGAGACCATGGGAGAGCAAAATGAAACTCGTTGAGAAACCATTCTCCACGAGTCTCTTGAGTTTCTGCACATCTTGAGAGCAAGGCACTGACTGCTCCTTGTTTCAGACTATCTTTTTAGGGATGTTTGTGTGGCAAACAATCTAAAGAAACTTGAGCAGCTTTTGAAGAAAAAGAGTGTCTCCCTCTGGAACAAAAGAAGAGCATGCTTGCTGCCCACGGGAGAGATCTGCATCCTCCAAGCTCAGGGCTCCTCTCCTTTAAGGTGGTCCATTGCATGTGTGAGTCTCACTTGGCCTTCTTTATTTGCCGAATGGGAACTGGGGCTCTGGGAACCAGTGCAAAAAGGTTGATGTTCTGGGTACTGCATCTGCTGCGAGTAATGCACTGCCCTTCATCTCTGTGTCTTTCAGCAGCACCCACGAAACTCTGGCGGGAAGGAGATAAATCTCAGGTTCTTCACAGTTCTGGACAGAACCAGCCAGAGATGGTTAGAAATCCAGATTGGGAGTTCAGAACTGGGGTCTCATTGGAGTATAGGTGGGTTGAAGTCCCGGGTGCTGATTGGGGAGGTTGGGTGGGGGTGGGGGGAGCAGGAATGCTACTTGAAACACGAGAAAGACGAGAACGTGCAAGAACAACAACTATTAAGAGAGAAAGGAAGAAGAGATTGTGAAGCTGACCCACACAGAGAATCTGACAAACAGGAACTTCTGCTTCCAACACGAGTGGTTAGGAACGTTAATTACTGTAAGATAAGCACATTGGATTTGAAACTTGAGAGATCACTGGAGACTTTAGTATGACCAGTTTCAGGGGGTGATGAAGACAACATCCAGATTTCCATGGACCGACAAGCCAGCAGGAGGTGAGGGTGGGAGGGCAAGCCCAGCCCGTGTAACCAGAAGAGGATGTGAAGGAAAGGACAGAGGGTTATAACACCTGAGGTGTCTGGGGTTTGGGAAAGGGCTTCTAATAGGAGATACACAAGCACGCACATGTGCGCCCACAAACAAATACATACGCATGTGCACATGTGTGTGGCTGTAACTTACCTGGTAGCCGAGGTTTTCTAGTCTGGCTCCAATTTACTTCTCTAAACCAATTTCACACCCGTTTCCAGCACGAAATACTTGGGTAAGTCTAATAGGGTTACTCCCTCACCAAAATGTTTTGCCTGTTCCTACTTTAGTGCCAGTACAAACCTGAACCATTGTTCAAGGTGTATTAAAATCTCCCTTTCTTCACTGGGGGTTTCCCTGCTTCTCTGCAGTCTCTCCTCCCACAACACCACAGGCTCTTCTCCTCTTTATCTCTTTCATGGCGCATAGACCCAAATCTTATAGACCAGATAGATTGGTTCTTCCAGAGGCAAGATATCGTAAGGAGTTGAGGCCCGGCTTGAGGATTAGACAGAACAGGTACCAGCTGTGCTATGCATGAGCAGGGCAGCCATTGGCAAGTCACTCATGATTTCACACATTTAGTTTCCTCTGGTGTAAAAAGGGGGTTTACCCCCTTCTCTAGGACTACTATGGTAAATGAGACGGATACGGAAAAGGCTTGATGTGGTGCCTGGCTTATAGTAAGTTGTATATACCTTTGTCCACATAGGCGCTCATCAACATATACTGAGTAAATAAACATTTGACTTGTGATTACCAAGAACAAAATTATTTTTATAATTTTTGCTTTAAACAACTCTATGACTTTAAAAAATTTAAAAGGGGAAAAAGTGGAGAGAAGAAAACCATCATTTGTGTGTCTCCAGATGTTTATCTTTTGTTAGCATCTGTTTTTTTTTTTTTTTTTTTTTTTTTGAGGATCCAGCTTTCCATCTGGTATCGTTTCCTTTCAGCCTCAACAACTTCCTTTAGAATTTCTGATCATGTAGGTTTCATGACCTACGTGGTGGGTGATGGTGATGGATTCTGTCTTCTTTCATCTGAAACTGTCTGTATTTTATCTTCATTCTTCATGGATATAGAATTCCAGGTTGGGGCACCTGGGTGGCTCAGTTGGTTAAATATGTGTGAGTTTGATTCACACATACGTGGCTCAGGGGTCACTCAGAAATATGCGTAGGCACTTTGGTGAAACCCTCTTTTGTGTTTTTCCTTCCAAGAATCCTCCATTCTCTTCAGTGGCATGATACCATAGTTTCAGGCTTTTCTGGTCAAAGAGACAGCTGTTTTCAGGTAGTGCCCCCTCCAAGACCATGCACTCTGCATGGACTACATTTAGCCCCGGAAGGGAAGCCATGAACACAGGGAACTTACTTGTTTGCTCCCTTCCTCTCCTCCTCTTCTCCATCAGATTCGGTCTGCTCCACTCAGTCTCCAATTCATTGGGGTATTTGCTTTTTGTATTATGTCTGGGGCTTATACTTGTTTTCTGTGGGAAGTCCTCCAGTTAGGTCTTATTCTGTCATTGCTGGGCATGAAAATTCCTATTTGTTGTTTAGCATAAAAGATGATTTATCACATGAAGGCAAAAATATAAATTATCCATATTGCACTGGTCTTAACGGGAGGGTAGAAAGCTAGTCCAATCTTTTGGGAAAGCAGTTAACATCATATGTATTTAGAGCCTAAAATTCTTTAATGACTAATAGGAGGATAATGTTAAGCTAATTGCTACACTTTAGGTACTATTTATAAACAATACAAAGTAAGATGGGAAAATGCAAAACAAATTAAACATACCAGTTTATTTATCTATTCACCTACTAAAGGACATCTTGTTTGCTTACAATTTGGCAATCATGAATAAAACTTATACATCTCCATGTTCAGGTTTTTGTGTGGACCTAAATTTCAAACTCCTTTGGGTAAATATCAAGGAGTGCAATTGCCGGATCTTATGGTAAGAGTATGTTTAGTTTTGTAAGAAAGTACAAACTGTCTTCCCAAGTGGCTGCACCATTTTGTACACTGGCAGTGAGTGAGAGTTCCTGCTGCTCCACATCCTTGTCAGCATTTGGTGTTTCAGTGTTCTGGATTTTGGCCATCCCAAATAGGTGTGCAGGGGTTATCTCACTGGCGTTTTCATTTGCATTTTCCTGATGACATATGAACATCTTTCCACATGCTTATTTTCCATCTGTTTCTATTCTTTAGTGAGGTATCTGTTCAGGTCTTTGGCCCACTTTTAAAATCAGGTTGTTTGTTTTCTTATTGTTGAGTTTTAAGAGTTCTTTGTATATTTTGGACAATAGTCTTTTATCAGACATGTCTTTTGCAAATATTTTCTCCAAGCCTGTGGCTTGTTTTTTCATCCTCTTCACAGTGCCTTTTACAGAGCAGAAATATTTAATTTTAATGAAGTCCAGCTTATCAATTCTTTCATGGATTATGCCTTTGCTGTTATATTAAAAAATTATTGCCAAACACAAGGTCAACTAGATTTCCTTGTGTAACAAGAAAGTTTTATAGTTTTGCACTTGACATTTAGGTCTTGATCCATTTTGAGTTAAAGAGTGTAAGGTCTGTGTCTAGATTCATTTTTTGAATATGGGTGTCCAGTTGTTCCAGAACCATTTGCTAAAAAGGCTATCTTTTCTCCATTGTATTCCCTTTGCGCTTTGTCAGGATCAGCTGACTATACTTCTTACCAATTTGGATGCCTTTCATTCCTTTTTCTTGTCTGATTGCTGTGACTAGGACTTCCAGTACTATGTTGAATAAAAATGGTGAGAGTGGACATCCTTGTCTTATTCCTGATCTTAAGAGGCAAGCTTTCAGTTTTTTACCATTGAGTATGATGTTAGCTGTGGGTTTTTCATATATGGCCTTTATTATACTGAGGTATGTTCCCTCTAAACCTACTTTGTTTTTATCATGAGTGGATGTTGTACTTTGTCAAATGCTTTTTCTGCATCTATTGAAATGATCATATATATTTTTTTATTCTTTCTCTTATTGATGTAATGGATCACATTTGATTGATTTGTGAATATTGAACCATCCTTGCATCCTGGGAATAAATCCCATTCGATTGTGGTGAAGGATTTTTTTTTTAATGTATTGTTGGATTCAGTTTGCTAATGTTTTGTTGAGGATTTTTGCATGTATGTTCATCAAAGATACTGGCCTGTACTCTCTTTTTGTAGTGTCTTTGTATGGTTTTGGTATCAGGGTAATGCAGTCCTCATAGAATGAATTTGGAAGTTTTCCTTCATCTTCTATTTTTTGGAATAGTTTGGGAATAGGTATTAACTCTTCTTTTTTTTTTTTAATTTTTTTTTTAACGTTTATTTATTTTTGAGACAGAGACAGAGTATGAACGGGGGAAGGGCAGAGAGAGAGGGACACAGAATCGGAAGCAGGCTCCAGGCTCTGAGCCATCAGCCCAGAGCCCGACGCGGGGCTTGAACTCACAGACCGCGAGATCGTGACCTGAGCTGAAGCCGGACGCTTAACCGACCGAGCCACCCAGGCGCCCCAGGTATTAACTCTTCTTTAAATGTTTGGTAGAATTTACTTTTGGGGGCGCCTGGGTGGCTCAGTTGGTTGAGTGTCCGACTTCGGCTCAGGTCATGATCTCATGGCTCTTGAGTTCGAGCCCCACTTCGGGCTCTGTGCTGACAGCTTGGAGCCTGGAGCCTGCTTCATGTTCTGTGTCTCCCTCTCTCTGCCCCTCCCCTGCTCACTCTGTCTCTCAAAAATAAATAAACATTTTAAAAAATTAAAAAAAAAAGAATTTACTTTTGAAGCCATCTGGTCCTGGACTTTTGTTTGTTGGGAGATTTTTTTGATTACTGGTTCGGTTTTGTTGCTGGTAATCAGTCCATTCAAATTTTCTATTTCTTCCTGATTCAGTTTTGGGAGGTTACATATTTCTAGAAATTTATCCATATCTTCTAGGTTGCCCAACTTGTTGTCATGTAATTTTTCATAATATTCCCTTATAATCCTTTGCATTTCTGTGGTGTTGTTTGCTATTTCTCCTATTTCTGATTTTGTTTGAGTTATGTCTTTCTTCCTTTTGATAAGTTTGGCTAAAGCTTTATCAATTTTGTTGATCTTTTCAAAGAACCAGCTTCTGGTTTCATTGATCTCTTCTATTGTTTTTTGTTTGTTTGCTTTTTTTTTTTTTTTTTTTTTAGTTTCTATTTTATTTATTTCTGCTCTCATCTTTATTATTTTCTTCCTTCTGTTAGTTTTTTTGGTTGTGTTTATTCTTCTTTTTCTAGCTCCTTTAGATGTAAAGTTAGGTTGTTTGAGATTTTTCTTGAATTTTGAGGTAGACCTGTATTGCTATAAACTCTCCTCTTAGAACAGCTTTTGCTACATCCCTATTGTGTTTTCATTTTCATTTGTCTCCATATAGTTTTTGATTTCTTCTTTGAGTTCTTAGTTGACCCATTCATTGCTTAGTAGCATGTTATTTAACCTCCATTTATTTGTGTTCTTTCCAGATTTTTCCTGTGGTTGATTTCTAATTTCATAGCATTGTGGTCAGAAAAGATGCATGAAATGACTTCAGTCTTTGTGAATTTGTTGAGACTTGTTTTGTGGCCTAATATGCGATCTATTTTGGAGAATGTTCCATGTGCACTTGAAAATATGTGTATTCTGCTGTTTTTAGGATGAAATGTTCTGAATATATTTGTTAAATCCATCTGGTTCAATGTGTCATTTAAAGCCACTGTTTCCTTTTGTTTTTCTGTTTGAATGACCTGCCCATTGATATAAGTGGGGAGTTAAAATTACTATCAATTCCTTCATGTTTGTTATCACCTGCTTTATATATTTGGGTGCTTCTATGTTGGATACACAAATATTTACAATTGTTATATCTTCTTGTTGGATTGTCCCCTTGATTATATAGTGTCTTTTTTTTGTGTGTCTTGTTCAGTCTTTGTTTTAAAGTCTATTTTGTCCAATAAAAATATTGCTACCCTGGCTTTCCTTTCATATCCATTTGCATGACAAATGGTTCTCTGTCCCTTCACTTTCAATCTGCATGTGTTTTTTTTCAACGTTTATTTATTTTTGGGACAGAGAGAGACAGAGCATGAACGGGGGAGGGGCAGAGAGAGAGGGAGACACAGAATCGGAAACAGGCTCCAGGCTCTGAGCCATCAGCCCAGAGCCCGACGCGGGGCTCGAACTCACGGACCGCGAGATCGTGACCTGGCTGAAGTCGGACGCTTAACCGACTGCGCCACCCAGGCGCCCCTGCATGTGTTTTTTGGTCTGAAATGAGTCTCTCATAGGCAGCATATAGATGGGTCTTATTTATTTATTTTTTTTTTTGTTTTGTTTTGTTTTGTTTTTATCCATCCATCACCCTATGTCTTTTGATTGGAGCATTTAGTCCATTTATATTCAAAGTAATTATTGGTAGGTGTATATTTATTGCCATTTTATTCCTTGTTTCATGGTTGTTTTTGTAGTTTATTTCTATTCCTTTCTTCTATTGCTCTTTTCTCTCATGATGTATGTCATGCATATACATGTATACCATAATGTATATACATGTATATCATGTATAAATGGTATATATTTATAGTATACCATTCAGATATACCATTCAGTCTATCACATCTTCTGTGTATAGCAGTTTATATTAAGTTGGTAGCCACTTAAGTTTGAACCCATTCTTTACTCCTCTCCTCCCCAAGTTTTAGGTATGTGGTGTTATTGTTTACATCCTTTTATTTTTGTAAGTTCTTTGACTGGTTTTTACAGATATACTTAGTATTACTGCTTTTGTGCTTCCTATTTGCCTTCCTCTTGCCCTTTAACATTTCTTATAGGGCTGGTTTAATCATGAATTCCTTTAGCTGTTTGGGAAATTCTCTCTTCTTCGATTCTAAATGATAGTCTTGCTGGATAGGGTATTCTATCTAGAGTATTACCTGCAGATTTTTTTTCCTTTCAGCACTTTGAATATATAATACCACTCTCTTCTGGCCTACAAAGTTTCTGTGGAAAAATCAGCTGATAGCCTTATAGGGTTTCCCTTGTATGTATCTGCTTTCTTTCTTCTTGCTTCTTCTAAAATTCTTTATCACTACTTTTTGCCATTTCACTTGCTGTGTGTCTTGGAGCGGACCTCTTTGGGTTGATTTTGTTGGGGGATCTCTTTGCCTCCTGCATCTAGATTTCTGTTTCTTTCCACAGATTTGGGAAGTTGTGAGCTATTATTTTTTCAAATAATTTTTCTGTCCCCTTTTCTTTCTCTTTTCCTTCTGGGATCCCTGTAAGGATATTATATGGGATGTTATTACACTTGATGGTGTCCCTAAGTTCCCTAAGTCTTTTCTCATTTTGCATATATATTTTTTTTTATCTCATCTGCTCAGCTTGATTTTCCATTACTCTATCCTCCAGGCCACTGATTCAATCTTCTGCTTTGTTAACTCTATTTATTCCATCTAGTGTATTTTTAATTCCAGATATTGTATTCTTCATCTCTGATTGGTTCTTTTTTATCTTATTGTTAAGGGTCTCCACTCCATTTTTAAGTGCAGTATCTTTATGATCATTACTTTAAATTCTTGAACAGGCATCTTGCTTATCTCTGTTTTGCTTAGGTCTCATCCCATGATTTTGATCTCTTCTTTTTTTGGGACATATTCCTCTGTCTTTTCATTTTGTCTAACTCTCTGTGTCTGTTTCTGTGTGTTAGGAAAGACAGTTATGTTTCCTGCATTTGAAAACAATGGCCTTATGAAGAAGAGATCCTGTAGTGTCCTGCCACGCATTGTTTTGTCTTTACCAGAACCTGGTGCTTCAGGAGTATTGCCTGTGTGATGTGTACACCCTTCTGTTTTGGCTGAGCTGCTTTTTCCTTTAGTCCAGCAGTCTGCAATGGCTCTCTTTGCCTGTTGTGGGCAGTGTTCAGTCCCTGTGGTGTTAACCGGCCAGTGTGGGTCTGCCTTGGGCTTGAGGGGAGTCAGACTGGGCATTTGCCAGAGATGCAGTAGCACCGCACTGCAGGGCGCTTTCTCTGAGAAGCTTTCATTGGTGGGTAAGGTCTGTAGTCACAGCAGCTGTCTGCCTCCAGCCCACTGCCGGGGGCTCTTTCTGACTGGTAGGTGTGATTAACTTTCCTTCACCCCAGGGCAGGAATCACTCTGCAGTGGTGCTGGCTGCTGCAGGGGCTGCTTGTGCACTGCCAGTCTGGTAGCACCACCCTGTGTGGGCTCTGGCTAAGAGCACATTGAAGAGGGTGGATCTGAGGAAGCACCACTGGGGGATACGGTGGGGTGGTGGTGCTTGCAGACTGCTTGCTGCCATTCCTGCGAGAGCAGGGCAGTGCAGGGACTAAGGCAGGCTGTCTGGAGGGGTGGGTTGGTGGAAGCACTGCGCAAGAAGGATGGGCAATTTCCGCAATTCCCGCAGGTGGCTGTGTGTTTACACTGGGGTGCAGGGGAGGGAAATGTGCCTGCCGGTTCCTTTTTTCCTGGAGGAGTTCCCCAGAGATTTCTGTCCCTCTGGAACATGCTCTGAGATTAGTAAATAACTCTCCCTCCTGTGTGCCCCAGAGACTTTTCAAACCGCTACTTCTATGTTCTATCTCTGTGGGCTGTTAGTGCTATTTAAAGGCAGAGACTCAGCTTCCTCTGCTCACTGACTCTTCCAGAGCTGAGCCCACTGATTTTTTTTTTTTTTAATTCCAGGTTTTAAGTCCTGCTGTTGTAAGAACTCACAAAACTTAGCCCTTCTGGTTTTCAAAGCAAATGTTATGGAGACTTGTCTTCCTCATGTGGGCTTCCTAGTGTGTGTGTGTGTGTGTGGGGGGGTATTTTTTTTTTTTTTTTTGAGAGAGAGAGAGTTGGGGAGGGGCAGAGAGAGAGAGAGAGAGAGAGAGAGGGAGACACAGAATCCAAAGCAGGCTCCAGGCTCCTAGCTGTCAGCATAAAACCTGATGTGGGGCTTGAACTCATGAATTGTGAGATCATGACCTGAGCGGATATCAGATGCTTAACTGACTGAGCCACCCGGTCGCCCTGTGTGGGGGTCTGTTTATCTCCCTTTTCCATGCCTATGGCATCCCTCCCTCCTGTGGACAGTTCTGTGGGTCCATTTAATTCCTGACTGCTTCTGTGCTTTTCCAACTGTCTTCAATGTGTCTTCTTCCTTACATTTTATTGTGGAGCTTATTCTGCCAGTCTTCAGGTCATTTTTATTTATACTTAAAGTGAGTGTTATCTAGTTGTATCCATGGGATGACGTGAGCCTAGGGTCCTCCTATTGTGCCATCTTCCCCAAGTCCAGGACTCATTTTCTACACAGACAATCAGGTCACCTGTGAATAAAGACAGTTTTCTTTCTTCCTCCCCAATCTGTATACCTTTCATTTCCTTTTCTGCATCAGTTAGGACTCCCAATATGATGTTGAAAAGGAATGATGAGAGGGGACATCATTGCTTTGTGCCTGATCTTAGTGGGAAAGAGTTAATTTCTCATTTTGATGTTAGCTTGTGGCTTTTTACTCAAGTTGAGGGATTCTCCTTTATTGCTAGTTTACTGAAATCTTTGTGCGTGTGTGTGTGTGTGTGTGTGTGTGTGTGTTCTAAATCATTGATGGGTGTTGAATTTTGTCAAAATCTTCTCCTGCATCTATTGATACAATCACGCAAATTTTTTAAAAGTCTGTTGATGTGATGGATATTAGTTCATGTTCAAATGTTAAACCAGCTCTGCATACCTGAGTTAAATCTAAGTCATAGTATATAATTCTTTTTATGCATTGTTGGGACTTAGTTTGCTAATATTTTGTTGTGGATTTTTGCAACTAGGTTAATAAGAGATATTAGTCTGTAGTTTTCATGTAATGTCTGGGTGTTTTTGGTGTTAGAGTAATGTTGGCTTCATAGGTTAAGAAGTATTCCTCTTCCTTCTGTCATCTGAAGAAATGGTAGAGAACTTTTATAATTTCTTAGTTACATGTTTGATAGAATTCACCAGTGAACCCACGTGGGCCCAGTGCTCTCTGTTCTGGAAAGTTAGTCATTATTGATTCAACTTCTTTAATAGATATTGGCCTATTCAGATCATCTATTTCTTCTTTCAGTTTTAAGAACAGTTACGTTGGTATTCTTGAATGGCAGTCTTTTTCTTTTAGTACTTTGAATAGGCCACCCCATTGCCTTCTGCCCTCCATGATGTCTGATGAGAACTGAGCTGTTAACCTTATTGAGGAGTATTTGTACATAGTTATTTTTGTCTTATTGTTCTCAAGTTTCTCTTTGCTTCTGTCTCCTGACAATTTGACTATGATGTGTGTAATTGTGGATCTCTTGAGTTTGTACTATGGAATTCATTGAGTTTCTTGGATGTAAATATTAACATTTTTCATCAAATTGAGAATGTTCTCAGACATGGTTTCTATGAATGTTCTTTCTGCACTTTTCTTTTTCCTCTCCTTCTGGGACTCCCATTATGTGTCTGTTAGTATACTTATGGTGCCCCACGTCTCTGAAACTTGTTCTTTCTCCCTATTCATTTTTCTTTTTGTTCTTTTGAGTGGATTCTTTCAATTGACTTAACTTCAACTTCATTGATTCTTTCTTCTACCAGCTCAAATCTGTTATTTACCCTGTAGTGAATTTTTCACTTCAGTTGAGTTTTTCAACACCAGAATTTCTATTTGGCTCTTTTTTTTTTTTTTTTTTTTTTTAATGACTTCTAACCTCTTGATAGTCACTATGCGGCAGCTGCCATGTTAAACAATTGCTGATTTTTATGGTGAGGTACCATTCTCATATTTTAATTCTTTAGACATGGTTTCCTTTAGTTCTTTGAACATATTTATACTAGCTGATTAATGTCTTTGTCCAGTAAGTTCAAGATTTAGACTTTCTCAAGAACAGTTTCTATTGAGTGCTTTTTTTCTTTTGCATGGACCATACTTTTCTATTTTTTGTATGTCTTGTATTTTTTTAATTGAAATTTGGATATTTTAAATAATGAAAATATGGTAATTCTGGATCTCAAATTCTTGCCCCACCCCTCCAACCTGGATTTTGTCGCTGTTGTTTGTTGTTGCTGTTTGTTTAATGACCTTCCTGAATAAATTCTGTAAGACCTGGATTCTTTGCTGTGTGCTACCTCTGAAGTCTCTGCTCAGTTAACTTCCTGGTCAGCTAATGATTAGACAGCAATTTCCTTAAATGCCCTGAACTGGTAAATCTTCCACCCTTTGCTAAGGGACTTCTATGTATGTTGAGACATGCCTTCAGTATTTTTGCAGTTTACAACCCTGACTTAGCTTTTAATTCCTGCTTGGGAAGATCCTCAAGGTCAGCCAGAGATGAGAAATTAGGGTGTTCTCAGGTCTTTCTTGGGCACACAGCCCTACAAAGCACCCTACATATATATATATATACTCTCAGTAATATTTTGAAGCTTTTCGCATTTCCCTAAGGTCATCTCATTTCCCAGGTTTCCCTTTCAAGTTTGCTGTTGCTCCAATGGGTATTTCTGCCTCAGGCAGCTGCCATGTTAAACACTTGCTGATTTTTATTTATTTTTTTTAAGAAAATGCCCTGGTGTGAGGACTTTCCTCACAGAGCAAGCTCTGAGTCAGGTCAAATAAAGATAAGCCCTGTTAATGGAATTTTTGAGGGAGCTGCCAGACCAGTCAAACATTGACAGTTTTCTGGGGATGTGGCTTTTGGGGAGTTCCAAGCTGGTTTTGCTTCTTTTAAATGCCTGATGGGCTGCTGGTTTTCTCAGTTACTGTGGTTCTGGGTCTGTTGGTTTTCATGGCTATGGTGGAGCTGGGAAGAATGAGATGGGAATAGAGCAAGGTAAAATACCACAAGCTTTACTGTTCATAATGAGATTCAGCCATTTTTCTTGAATAAATGTTATTCATTATTGCAAGTTTTTGGTTAATTTCCAGAGTTCTGAAAATTTTGATTTTTGACAATTTTGCCTGTGTTCTCATTGCTTTTATAGAGGAGATTTTCAGAGGTCCTTACTCCACCATTCTAGAAGTGTTTCCTCCATAAACACTAATCTCTGTACTGAGCTGTAATATAACGATGTATTCAGGGCATGTTGAGGAATATTCAGTTTTGGCCCCATACCACTGTGCTTTTTTATCTTTTTTTCCTGCCTTTTTTTTAAAAAAAATATTTATTTATTTTTGGGAAAGCGTAAGTAGGGGAGGGATAGAGAGAAGGGACAGAGGATCCAAAGTGGGCTCTGCACTGACAGGCTGACGGCAGCGGGTCCAATGTGGGGCTCGAACTCATGAACCGTGAGATCATGAACTGAACCAAAGTCAGATGCTCAACTGACTGAGCCACCCAGGTGCCCCTCCTGCCTTTTTCTTATAAATGTTAGCCTATGAGTCTTCCCACAGCAGTCCCTTTTTCCTTGTTAATATATTATTTCCAATATGTTGTGGAGTTAATAATCAAATAGCCAAATTGGTTAGCAATACATTAAAAAGTTTTGGATGGCCCACTGCAAAGTGTGTGGACTTTTGTGACACTGTGACTGCCTAGAAATCATTTTGACTTTTTCTCTATGTTTTAAGAATGAGGTTTCTAGATACCTGAATTTACAAGTGAGTTGGTGATGTCCAAATCATGGGAGATCCTAATGCCACAGTACTCCTTGCTGAGTTAGATTACATCTCTAGTGGTATATCTAATTCTGGGAAACATGTTTAAGATGATGTTGAACAAATAGGAGTTTCAAGATAACAGTAACCAGGATGGAGAATGAGGAAGTTCTGAAACTATGCCATATGAGGAATAATTGGGAAGAGTGGTGATATTTCATTCAGAGAAAGAAAAGCTTGGAAGAAAGGAAAAAGTTACTGGAGTATAGGACAGGGCTAATATGGTAATAAAATTGTTCTGTTTCCCTGAACCATACTCACGCCAAATGGTAGGATTATGACCAAAAAGCATAGGTTACAATGGAACAGATTCTGACTCAGTATAAGAGAAACTTCTTAAATTTTTTTTTTTTTAACGTTTATTTATTTCTGAGACAGAGAGAGACAGAGCATGAACGGGGGAGGGGCAGAGAGAGAGGGAGACACAAAATCAGAAACAGGCTCCAGGCTCTGAGCCATCAGCCCAGAGCCCGACGCAGGGCTCGAACTCACGGACCGCGAGATCGTGACCTGGCTGAAGTCAGACGCTTAACCGACTGCGCCACCCAGGCGCCCCGAGAAACTTCTGATAATGAGAACTATCCAATAATGTAATTGACTAAGCATTTATTTACCATAGCCTGGGCCTGGGGAGACCAAACTAAACATGATAACTGGGCACTGTTAAACATACTGTATTGGATAGAAGACTAGAGTATCTGACAGCTAAGGTCCTCTCTACAACAACCATTTTAAGGGTTCAGATACAGGTTGGAGTCCACTGGCACCTCTACAGAGCTGGCAGTGGCAGCTGCCATTTAGGGCAAGATAAAAAATTCACTGTGAGTCTAGTGTCTCCTAGGAATACAATGTATTTTTGAACTCTGTCTACCAAGGTCTCGTTCTCATCATGTATGAAGTTGGAGGCAAGTTAACTTTACCTTAGAGTTTTACTGACACCTAGTGGTAAATATGGATATCAGTATACTCTAAAATGTTAGAAGACCATATATACAGTAGTGCAAATAAAAACGTTCTAATACTGGGGTGCCTGGGTGGCTCAGTTGGTGAAGTGTCTGCCTTTTGGTTTCGGCTCAGGTCATGATCTCATGGTTTGTGGATTCGAGCCCCGTGCTGGGCTCTGTGGCTGACAGTGTGGAGTCTGCTTGGGATTTTCTCCCTCCCTCTCTTTCTCTGCCCCTTCTCTGCACACCCTCTCTCTCTCAAATAATAATAAAAATAAAACTTAAAAAAAGAGCTAACAAACTATTTAAAAATGCTTTGATATTTACAAAAATTATTGATGCATATAGCGATAAAAATTTATTCATGCTTTGAACTCTTCTCAAAAGATTTAAAATTGCTCGGGACACCTGGTTGGCTCAGTCGGTTAAGCGTCCGATTTCAGCTTAGGTCATGGTCTCGCAGTTAGTGAGTTCGAGCCCCGCATCGGGCTCTGTGCTGACAGCTCAGAGCCTGGAGCCTGCTTCGGATCTGTGTTTCCCTCTCTCTCTGCCCCTCTCCTGCTTATGCTCTGTCTCTGTCTCTCTCTCTCAAAAATAAATAAACGTTAAAAAAAAGATTTAAAATTGTTTAAATGTTATCTTCAAGATACTTTTATCCTGAAATTATCTTCAATATTTCATAGATTTTATTTATAAGGAAAATTATAGTGTCATCACTGTATCTTCTCACATATTTCAGTTATACTATTCTCATGGTTTATGAAAAACAAAAACATCATCTAAGCTATCAATTCATTAAATTTTAATCTGTAAATTGATATCACTAACACCCAAAGGTAAATATCCTTCAATTCAAAGGGAGAATTATAGACACCAATCCAATATCACTAACAGTATTTTTTATCATAGTGATAAAAACCTGATTTGCAACATTCTTATTTGTGCTTCTGATGTGCTTCTCCTGTGCTTGTCAGGAGAAGGCTGGTTCTGGTTAGACGTGGGAACTATGGCTAAGAAACAATAGGTGCTAATTGGTCTGTGGGGAAATTAAATCCCTGTTTTGGACCTCTCCAGAATGCCTTTAGGCTAAATAAATTAAGATAAATGGCTACAGCTATTAAGCTATAGAATGTATATAAATACTTTCTGTAATTCACTTATAAACAAAATAGAAAAGCAGAATGTGCCAAATTTTTCATAGTAAGTGAAGCACATGAAAATAAGATTATAGATTTAAAAAATGTAGCTGTTGTGGTTGATATGTTTTAACACCATGATAAGAAAATGAAAGCCTTCTAGGAGAGAAGAAATGGGGATCATTAACATTTTGATGGTTATGGTACCATAACATTTTGATATGACATGAAAATGCCACTTGTCCCATCCCCGTTATGACTTTCAAAGGAATTATAGTCTCCAAATAGTTTTTCCTTCTGCAGGTTTCCCACCCTGCCATATTTCAGAAATAGGACATGACTGATAAGTCGGTTCTTTTTCCTAATAACAAAGGCAAACCACCTAATGTGTGGTGAAGACTGTATTCTTGCAGGACAGAAAGCAAGCCCAGGCGGTCTGGCTCCGGTGTCTGGGCTTCCAGTCACTGCCCTGAGCTGCCCTGAGGGACTTCCCAGGCCGTGCCAACACCCCTCAGCTCAAGAGAAGTCAGAATGACTTGAACACCATGACACCTACACTGGAGAAAACTACTTTGAACTCTCTGCCCTATTTTAGTGATGTGGGAGTTTATCACTGTCAGGGATGACAGTCTCTATAAATTTATTACATAACATGCATTTTATTACTATTTAGCATCTGTTCGCTTAGTGTTAGTAGAAATGATGGAAAGGAAAAGAACTCATAAGAAGAGTATTAGCACATGTAGGCAAAGCCAATTTAAAGTTTCCATTCAATAATTTTTCTCCAGATAATATATAACCTGTTTCTCTAAGTTTTCTCACAGGGACAGTCACCTAACCTCTTAATCATTTTTGTTTCTCTGTAGCATCTAATAGGATGGCAGTTAAACTTAACTGATTTCAGTGTGGAGTCTACAGATTTTCATACATTTAATAAACTGAATTAATTCATGGAATTATAGAGCACAAGTCTGGATGATTAATGGAACATCTGCAAAGTGTTTAATGGATTAGGTTACTGTAAAAGAGGATTAGAATTGTAGATGATAATCAACCTCCAATCCATTTTGAAAGCATTTTTAAAACTGTAGGTTTTTAAAAATCAATAATAATGATTCACAGTGATCCCAATAAAAAAAATGTCTTGCTGTTCTTTCCAAAATTAATATCTTGTATACTTTAGGATGCTCATAGAGACTTTAACAAGATGGAATAACCTAGCAATGGTAACAGGTGTGATTCCAATTTTTAAAAATGCTGCTGATGCAATAATTTATTTAAAGTTATTCTTTGTATCTCACAAGGGCTCAAGGTTGTTTACAAGAAAGTATAGTAGA
The DNA here is from genome assembly GCF_018350155.1 of Leopardus geoffroyi. Lineage (NCBI taxonomy): Eukaryota > Metazoa > Chordata > Mammalia > Carnivora > Felidae > Leopardus > Leopardus geoffroyi. Next base: position 143,332,833 of record NC_059332.1, read on the forward strand.
TTAGAAGGAAGATTTATGTTCTAGCTTCCATCCCATTACTTACGAGGCTTGTGACTCATGGCAAATCACCTAAAATCCCTGAGCTGTGGTTTCCTTATTTATACCCCTACTTTATTTAGCCCCACTGCTAGGCTGTTACTGGCAGTCTCCTACACAGGGCCCAATAGACAGCAGGCATGCAGTTAATGTTTGCTGGCTGACCTAACTAATAAGACTGTTAAAAATGAAAATAAAAATATTGCCACACATACCTCAGAAGGGTTGCTACAAGGTTAAAATGATAAAGTGGTATAATACATGGGAAAATGGTTTGAAAAGCATATAATGCTATGTAGACATATGGTGCATTTCTTTTTACAAATGGAGGAAAATGTTCTTTCTCCATTTTTAAAATGTGGATACATTTTTGGTATCTATCTTCAAAAGAAACTAAGGTAAATGTGTTAATAACTGCAAGTTATTTCAACTCACTACAGCTCACTACAAATATTCTGAGGAAAATAGGCTGTATCTATCTAAAGCTTCAGAGGGCTTCAATGACTGCTTAAGGTTAATCTGACTTGAGAGAGAAAATATCTGTGATTTTCAATAGTCCAGGTAAACTCTTCAGACAAGTTTAGATTAAAAAGTCAAATGTGAATTCCCTACAATATAGTCATAACATATAATATCTTACCATATTTAAAAAAGAGATTTATATGTACTAACCTTTAAGGTCTATGATATATTGTTAGGTGAAAAATGCAAACTATACATTTACATTTATATAAGGAAAAGTCAACCCCTATATTTTTAGGTTTTAAATGTATATGTATATCTTGAAAAAGGCCTAGAAGGTACTCACCTAATTGTAACAATGATAACAATGATTATACTGAGGAGGGGAGACTTTAGCTTCCTTGGTATTGTTTGAATTTTTTTTAATAGAAATGTGAAAAAAAATGGACAAGTGCATATTACCAATTTGCAGACTCTTGGGCTTTACCTGAATATTGCAGATGGAAGGGGTAACCAACCATCTATTTAGTTTGACACAAATAAGGGTATATTTCTTGTCCTTGCCAGGAGGGGGCACTACAGCTTTCAGTGACACAACAGTTAGGTATTCTTGCATGGAGTAGGTTAAATGGTTTTCCCATAAAGAAGAAAAAGGCTTACTGGCTGACAGCACTGATATCTAACATGAAATATGATACTAAAAAAAAAAAAAAACAACTAACCCACAAAATTAGAAAAATTAAGGGAAAATATATTTGTTAGTTATATTAGCGGTAAAGTTTGTAATACACATGATTCTCATTAGAGTTACAGTATAGCTTCTAGATAGTCTACCAGTAAATAAATGAATTAAGTTTCATTTCAGTTAGTTTTATTATTTCAACATATTTGATTTGTCCAATCCAGTAGACAAAAAGACATGTTGAGTAAATGCAACATAATTTCCATAACCCGAGGGAGCCTGCGCACCATTACCTGATTGCTTGCAATGCTGACTGGCCGTTGATTGGTTTCATGGCTGGAAGTCTCCCCTTGGTCGTAGCACTCCTGTCCCCGAGGTTTTCCTTATTTTTGTTTGCTCATACTCTCCTTCTTCCATAAGCTTCGTTTCTTGGGCTAACACACTCTCCATATACCTTCCATCATCTGGTGTTCTTTGCAGGGAGTCTCTTCCCAGAAGCGGCCTCTGTGGCTGTGCTGTGCTTTGTTCCTGGAGTTCATAACCCACTGGTGGTTCTGTCGTCCTCCCGGAGCCCCCGAGCTCGTCCTTCGGCTTCCCGGCCGGGGGCTGGTCGTCCCTCTGCTCATACGCAGCCAGTCTCTTCTCAACCACCTCACGAATCAACACTGAAAAATTTTATGTGGAAAAATCACTGACTGTTCGGATTTGGGTAGTCATAAGGCTGACTTACAGAGGACTATAAAGCACTCACCAGGCCTCATCCCTTCCCTGTATTGTAACCTTTTATACGATATTGGCACATTTAACTTCTGTGCCACTTAACGCACTGAATATGAATTACATTCAATGCGTGTTTTACCAGAATATCATTTATAAAGTAATGACAGAAGATATTGATTCTGACCAAATTATACAACAACCAAAAGTATTATTGAGGGTAAAAATACGCGCCTTTGTTAATACAATTGATATAATGAAACTTTAAAAACTAAAACTATAAAATTTAACATCTTTCTTCTATTCATTCTTTCTAATGGAACATTTCAGAAATGACTTTTCTTTAAAACAATTTTTTTTTTTTTAAGTAATCTCTACACCCAACACAGGGCTTGAGCTTACAACCTCGAGATCAAGAGTTGCATGCTCTACTGACTGAGCCAGCCAGGAGCCTCAGAAATGACTTTTACATAAAATAAAACAACTTACTGTCAAGCACTGTTCTTCCCACCATACTGTATTCCATTGTTTTGTCAACTTCATTCATTAGCCATGGAAGGAATCCTATTTCAATATCTGTAATTAAAAAAAGTTAATTTCGTTATAATGAAATTCATTATAATTTCATTATAATGATTTTTATGAATCATTATAGATAGGAAGAATCTGTGCTTTCCCCCTAATGTTGAAGGCTCATTAACACAGTTCTATTTACTTATTTATCTTAAGGTTATTTATTTTGAGAGAGAGAGAGAGAGAGAGAGAGAAGACATGAGAACAGGGGAGGAGCAGAGAGAATCCCAAGCAGGCTCCGCACTGTCAGTGTGCAGCCTGACATGGGCTCGATCTCACAAACTTCAAGATCATAACCTGAGCCAAAATCAAGAGCTGGAGGCTTAACTCACTGAGCCACCCAGCACAACCCCCCCCCCACTGTTTTCTTAATACTTAAAATATCAAATAGACTTATACAGCATTAATTTTGCCACATTCTCTCTGTACGTTTTGGTCCATTTCCTTTCTATTGCAGTAAAAATAGTATTTTCAAAACTATGAAGCCTTCCTTGGAGTCCAAGCCTTTGGAGCTGACTGCACAGGTACAATCTGAGGTAGACGAGGGGGTGGGTTCAGGAGTGGGGAGGAAGATGTGGGTCTGGGAGCAGAACTCCAATCCAAATGCAATACAAATGTGGGACTGAACCAAGATGATAAAGAGAATGCTCCCATCTGAGGCCCGGAGCCCATGAGGAGCTGACCAAGGGTCAGAGAGTATCTGAGAACAAGACCATCTAGAAATGGGTCAGAAACTAGGTGCTTCCATTAGTGATAAATTTCTTCAAACTGAAATGGAAATCTACTGTGTAAGCCTTTTAAAAAATATGATCCATTACAATATACATTTTAATGTTTCAAAATAGCTTTTTTGGGGAGGGGGTAGCATCTGTTACTTTTCAATGGGGTGACAATAGAGAGTATAATAGAATATTATATTCACTACTATAAATAATTTTTTAATCTCAGGCATGAATCTCATTTGCAAGCTTCTCAATGATCTGTGACTTTTTTTTTTTTTTTTTAGCAATTCATGAGGGGAAAAAAGGTTACCAGACTCTGTGTGGCTAACAGCAGTCTAGCTAGACCCCAAGGAGGCGGCAACGAAGCCCAGGAGAGCACCGGACCTGGGGTCAGAGTCCCAGGCCTAATGGCTTCCCTGCCTGTCTGGGAGAAGGTATTTAACTTCTCTGGGCTTCAGTTTCTACTTCTGAAAAATGGGAATTGATCTGCTCTATCTACCCCCCAGGGTTACTGGTATCAATGCTATCATGTATAAAAAATACTACAGAAATGGTAAAGTACAATATAAACTAATAATATTTGTCTGTAATCTGACCCCTTATGCATGTGTACTGAATTGAATCTGTAACCAGTGAAAATTAATATTACTGAACCCTGCCCCCAAATACTATTAGCCATTTGAAACAGGACCTGTACACATTTTGTGAATTTAAATGCTTCTGAACGTGAGGAAGGAGGGCAGCTCTGAGAAACTGTTCATTTGGCCTGACTAGCTGAGGGGTGGGGCTCAGAGGGTGGACAGAGAGCTGACAGGTGCGGTTCTCTAAGCTCAGAGACAGGTCTCCTTGTTTTTATCTCCCACACCTAATACAGGCCCAGGGATGGTGTCCACACCTAAGCGAATGAAGACTTTAAGGGTTTTTGAGCAGAACAGGGAGTCAGCTGAGAAAAAGTGACAAGTACGTACACACATATTTTATACACATCGTGTTCCACACATATTTTGACATTTAGCTCCTGAATAATCCTCATTTCACCCATGAGGAAATTGAAGGTCATACAGCTGACCGAGGATGCAACTGGGGCCCGCACTCAAGTTTTTGACATCAGGTCCTAGTTCTTCCTACTGCCCAGTGCTGCTTCTCAGCAAAAGACACGTCCAGGTCTTTCTAGCATACCTCTCATTAGTAATAGTACTAACTTAACACGACTCGAATTGACCTTCAGAGTTGGTTTCAAAGATAGATTCCAATTCCGAATGGAAACGGGCACGGGATTACTTGGAAGCATGCAGAGGAAGCGGACAGTAGCAGAGTGACCTGACAACACCCCCACAAACCTCTTTCAACGGGGTCGTAGAAGTAGCCGCCGTCCCGGAGGCTGTCGAACACCGAGGGGAGAAGGTCGGCCAGGTACCGCTGGGCGAACACGCGCGCCGCCACTTTCTGCTCGGTCTCGCTGTGTTTGTACGCCACCTCCCACTGCTGTCGCTTCCGGCGCTCCTGCACGCACAAGACACGGCCGCACACGGTTACTCAGCCGCGCCGTCCTCCCCCAGCGCCGTGTGTGCTGAGGGCAAGAAGCTGGACGCGGATTTGGATCAAAACGTGGACAGCGAGGAATCCGTTAATGGTGCATGAAGGTTTTAGAGAATTTCAAACAAGAAGTCAAACAAGGGATGGAGCTTCAGGTGAAATTCATCTGCTGATCCATTTTTAAGCAAAAGAACTTCAACACGTGCACGGTTGACCGTATGGGTGTTAGCAAAGAATAATATATAACTATTATTAGCAACTAGTATTATAATAAACTACCAATATGAAAATTATAGTTGCTCAGATATCTTCATTTAAAGTACCTGGGCCAACGAGTTGTGTCATTTGTAATGATTCTTTGAATTCATAAAATTCTGAAAATTATAAACCTTTTTTTGTTGTTGCTTTTTGTAGACCATAGGATATCTATAGAGCTAATGAACCATCTTCTCTGCTCCCATGTGGAAGTGGGAAGAGTTTCTTATTAAGTCTATTTTCAGAATTTAAGTAAATATAAATTTAGACGATTTGTATTCTTCATTGTTTTCACAGTATATTTCCTAATAGTAAATAAACAAGAAGTTTCCTTTGATGAGCATTTCACTGATTATTTCAATAAAGCTAATACTGCCACTGATCATTTTACATTTGTAAACAAATGGTCTTCATTTGCATAATCTCTACCATAAGCCCTATGCCCTTTATGCAATTAATTATTCATTTTGGAGAAAAACGAAAAGTCAATTTAATTAGGTATTCAGCGGAATATCCCAACAACTAAGCTATTCTGTGCTGTGAGTGAGACTCTTTGGGAAATTGTTTGAACTCTTTTAGGTATTCAGTCACTCCTACATAATTTATACATTCGGTGTCCAACAGAGGGCGACAATTATTACCAGACCCAGAAAAAGTCTTAAAAGATGACTGAGCCTATCATTTCCTAACTGAAGGTTATTGGCATATTTTAAAAACTAGATCCTAGAACTTTTCTTATTAAAAGTTCTAAAAACTTGTAATGTGAAGCAATATTATGCAAAGAAGTTCTGGAGAATCCCTAGGGTATAGAGAAGGGTCTGGTCATTGAGAAAAAAGACCCAGAATTCTGTCTGGATCCTCTGCTTTTCCACCACACCCATCCCCAATCTGGTCCACTTTTCCCTTCTACTTTTCTGCCACTGATTATGGAAAAACCAATACATTTCCTTTGCTAGGAATCTTGATATGTAAGACTGCCTTTCAGTCAGGACATATGTGATTACAAATGAAATTAAATGTAATTACAAATGTAATTAAAATTACATTTAGAAACTTTTGGCAACTCTAGGTACATATACCTAAGCTGGTATTAAAGAATGTGCTTCTGTGTGTACAAGTTCTGTGATCTATAGGAGATAACTGAGCAACAAACTCTTTTCTAACATATTTGCAAAGATCTCTAGCTCTATGACATACTACGTGTGATTCAGAACATGATCTGTTAAACATCCAAAGACTGTCTAAGAAAGAAAACTAGAGTTCTATACTTTTTCCTCTCTGTGTCGTTTCTCTTGCTCTGCAAGTCGCTGGACTTCAGCAAGTTCGACGTTGCGTAACTCTTCATACGCACACTGACTGGCCCGCAGGTTAGCCAACTCTTCTTCTTCCATTACTTCCAAAAGAGACTGCTCAATGGTCTTTCCCACCAGAACTTCTAACATTGGTTTAACTTCAAGATCAAAGTCAAAGAGCTTAAACACACAAAACAAAGCAAATTTAAAATCTGAGTCATGAACCAAATGCTGAAAGAAACAACATCCAGAAAAGCAGTCATGACAGGATACTGTTTATTGAGGATCTTGTGTGTGCTATAGATGCTGTGATGGTGCTTTACCTAATGGTTTCCAACACTCAACACAGCCCCACAGGGCACACACAATAAGCATTTCATTTACAGGCAAAAATCATTTTGAGTCCAAATTATATAAAGACCTACAGAGCCATCAAAATGAACCCTGATACTCAATAATTTTAAGAGCAGACTCTGAAACCTGAAAGAAATATCCTTGTATTTCTCAGTTTTTGCCCTTTCGACTCAATTTTTACTGGTTTGTTTTCACTAACACTTTGAAGAACTAAGGAACAAGAATAAAGGGCATTTTGGTGGTTCTTCTCCAGGGTTTAGAGGCAGCTATACCCTTGGATGTAGTTTGTGAAGACTTATTTTATTTCTCAATTTCAATGGAAGTTCTTTCAAGTTCCTTCAAGTCTTAAATCTCACCCAAGTCATTATGCACATAAGCATGGCTTCTCTTCTTCCATCTCATAAACTGGCTTATTTATGTATTCTACATTGATATGAAAATGAAATTATTTTAGTTTTTTTCTAACATAGGGAGATTATCTTAATGAAAATTATATAATTTACAAGCAGCTAACAGTGGACCTCTTATTTCAGTATCTTATACCAGAGAGGCTATTTTTCCTTATTTGGTACAAATTTACCTTGTATTCAGACATTAATCAAGTATGAACACACAAAAATCAAAGTGCAGACATTCTAAAAATATTTCTAATGATTTTTATTTCTGATCTGCAAAGAGGAGAAATCAGAATATGCTATTTCAGGATAAAACTATTATAAGTACAGTTGGAAAGAAATCCAATAGTAGAATCTTTCTGATTATGAAGTGGTTTGTAAGCTTTTAACTAAACCTAACTTAACCTGTTTATAAAGAAGATAGAGGGAAGTCCAGATAAAGTACTGTACCTCTCCTTCTAGTATCTGGGTGGCCACATCTTTGCCAGTTTTGGCAGGAATAAAGAGTGGTGTTGGTGGTCTGTCCAAAAATGCATCTGTTTGGCATTCCACATCAACTTCTATTATGCGGTCAGCAATTTCTTCAAGGTACATTTCTAAGAGAATACCATACGCATTGAGTTTGAAATTCTGGTCTCTTTTAGGCATATATGTGTATTGAAACTTTAGCTCCTTAAAAACAGAATTAAATGGATCAGAAAAGAAGTGCTCAAATGTGGGACTAAATTCACATATTGTACTAAGCATTTTTATGTATTTGGAAGACCCAAGGGCTAGTCAGGCTAGGACATTTATTGAATGTTGAGAAAGCACTGAGCTTTGTGCTTGAAAACAGAACTAAAGGAGAACATGAGGCCTAGATGTTTGTAAGATGCAAAGTATAATTGGGGATGAAAAGTTAATAATCCACCTATATAACTGAGTTCTAAGATAGTAAATGTGTAAAGATTTGAAAATTCCTGGATATTTAAAAAATTATGCACCATGTCACTATGTTACTTGATGTTCCCTCTAGGCTATAGATTATAAGCAGGCTTATGAAAACAGATTTCACCTTAGGAATAATTTATGTGAGGCAAGGTCAGCGTGGTTATCATGCAAAGAACATGAGAACTGGAGTCAGATGTTGAACATAGGACCTAGTCAAGTTACATCTTCTTAGAGCCTTAGTTTCTTTATCTGTAAAAGGGATCATAATTACCATCACAAGGAGTCCTTCTAATAATAAAGAAAGGAGATACACGTAGAGGACTGGAATAGTTTCTGAGATGTAGGAAAACTCAACACAAAGTGGTTGCTCCTGTATCATTTAATATTCTGCTGGTATAAAGAAACACTAAAATTTAGCTCTTACAGATTTACAACTATATTGCCTAATTACAGACATATCCTCATTCTAGACTTGGCCCCAGGGTAGGGGGAAAAGGCATGAAATAGTTCTTTTCCATTTGCCCTAACTACCCAGAAACAACTGATGAAGCCACTCATCATCTTGACAAGGTGCAAGGTGAATCCTTTTTTTTTTTTTTTTTTAATGTTTTTACTTATTTTTGAGACAGAGAGAGACAGAGCATGAGCAGGCGAGGGGCAGACAGAGAAGGAGACACAGAATCCGAAGCAGGCTCCAGGCTCTGAGCTGTCAGCACAGAGCCCAACGTGGGGCTCGAACTCAGACCACGAGATCATGACCTGAGCCAAAGTCGGACGCTCAACCAACTGAGCAACCCAGGAGCCCCAAGGTGAATCCTTAATAGTTACATCAGTCCAAGGAAAACACCAAGTATTGTCTGATTACCAAGATTCTGACAACAACACAGCTGGGACCTCTAGGTCCAGGTAAGCCTCCCTAGCTCAGAACCGGCAGACAAGCAAGAAAGCCTGGCACTGGCCCAGCAGAGCTTGTGTGGCCCGGGGGAATATGCGCAGTGAGAGGAGATTAAAAGCAGAGAACAGAAAAGGCAGGGGTGAGAGAGTTGGAGGACTCAGATCTGGATGAGTTCACTCCTTTTAAAAGACAGACAAAGTGCCAAGATGGAACTACCCTGCTCTCTCCTCCTGTAGGTCCCAGCTGTGATTCATGTCGGGCTATAAAAAGAAAAAGGGAGAAATAATCACAGTTTGGGAAACGACTATGTGAAAAGGGCTAAGACAGAATTAATTTGGTCATCAAATTCTTTTCTAACCCCGTCTCATACCCGATGTAATAACATAGTCTATGAATTTGTTTAATGAATGGACTCCTACTACCATGTGATTGGAGCAGTACTGCATAGCATAACAGATATGTAAATAATGGAAAAGCCAAATAAAAATGAACGGACTTAGAAAACTGGGCAAACCAAGGAGGCATGATGCCAATGGCATGGTCACATACCTGTCTGCACATCCACGTGCTTTCTGCCTTCCACGGGCTCGGGTGTTCGTGGTCTGAACTGTTCTTGAGCTCGTTTTTTGGCAAGAGCCCTCCTCTTAGCCTGTTGCTGTCTCTGAATTTCTATAGGATCAGGCTGCCCAGGCTGAGTGACAGAAAAGGCTTCTAAAAGTTAGAAAATCTTTCTCAAAGCACACAGAACTGCCATTGCAGAAGTGATTCCTGGATAGCATGAAAATATCTGTCATATAATGCTTTCTGATTTAATGATTACAATTCTATTTGAACTTTGTCAGGTAATTATAGTTATCTGATGAAGCACGTAAGTAAGCATACTTCAAAGTATGACTGTTAACTGGAATAAACAGTGACAGAATCCTATCTAATAAGTTGTTTTTCCTCATTCAAGTTTTTTTACCACAAATTTCTTGGATGCTTAGTAACCTAGTATACTATATAACTCCTCAGTAATTAAGGAACTGAAAAGCACCAGGATTTTTTAAAAATCTGAATTTCATTTAGACAAAATTTCCTTAAAAAATATATTAGCTCACAAAGAAAACATCTTAACCCAAACAAAGCCTGTCCAAGGGCACAAAACAACAGGTGACTAAGGCATTAAAAATATAATTATTCACAGTATTCTGCAGTATTTAGAGGTCCTTGATTTCATATCCACATCTCATTTTGTGGTCATTAATTTTTTTTTAATGTTTATATATTTTTAAGAGAGAAACAGAGAGACAGAAAGCATGAGTGGGGTAGGGACAGAGAGAGAGGGAGACACAGAATCCAAAACAGGCTCTGGGCTCTGAGCTGTCAGCACAGAGCCCGACGTGGGGCTCGAATTCACGAATTGAGAGATCATGACCTGAACCGAAATCGGACACTTAACTGACTGAGCCACCCAGGTGCCCCTGTGGTCATTTCTTATAGCTAACCTGTCTTATTTCAAGGTAAATATACAGAGAGGGGAAATATGAAAGTACTTTGCATGAAAAAAAAATTAATATTTAAAATTAGAATTGCAAAACATTTTAATTGAAATAACAATGTAATAACATTAAAATTTTTAAAAGGAAAATATCCCATAATCCCATTTCCCTAATACCCTGGCTATTGTCATTTAAATGCACACAGTTTTTTGCAGTTGTGATAATCATACATTTTATATGGTTTTTCCTAACTTAACGCTATCAAAAACTCTCCATATGAGCGTTAAATAGTAGAAAGAAGAGCACTGGGCTCTGAAGCTCAAATGCCAAGTCTTCAGTTTATTAATTAGTAGGATTAGTAAAGCTCAGGGTAACAACCTAAGTTTTCAGATATCCTGTTTTCTCTGTACAACAGCAATACCAATAACATATATCTAAAGTTTTTGTTTGCAAGGAACAAATCAGATAATGTAACAAGCCTAACATGATGCCTGACATAGGAAAGCTCCTCTATGTAGTTACCATTTCCTTTTATTATAAAATAATTTACCCATATTTCTTTAAAAAAGGAAGAAAAAAGAATCACTTATACTTCCATTTTTCTAATATAATTACTAATATCATAGTATTATTATTGGGATCATCTAGTGAAAGCTTTTTTCCTGTGTTCATTCTACATTATTCCAAATATCATGCTTGACTTATTTCCATTTTCTTACTGGAACAGAACTATTAATGTCAGCTCTGGAAAGATTTGGGATAACATAAATGCAAGTAAGTTCATTGTAGAAATACATTAATACATTGCCCTACTTAACTGTTTCATAATCTAGTCAAAATATTTTTTAAAAAAGAACTTTTTAAAAAGTTTTCTTTTGAAATCATTTATCAAAGATTGCAAAAATAGTAGAGTCCTTTGTCCCCTTCACTCAGCTTCCTGCAATATATAATTTATATAACTTCAGCACAATATCAAAATCAGAAAATTAACCCTGGTAAAATATAAACAGATCTTATTCAGTTTTCACAAATTTCACAAGCATTGATTTGTGTTTATGTCTGTGTGTATAGTTCTATGCGGTTTTATCCCAAATACAGATTTATGTTAGCTATCACCCAATCAACAGAGGGATCTGTTTTATCACCACAAAGGAGCTCTCTTGGGTATTCCCTTATAGTTCTTAAGTCCTATATTCATTCCTATCCCCTGGCAACCACTAATCTGTTCTCCATCTTCATAGTTTTGTCTTTTCGAGAATGTTACATGTAAGGAATCATATAGTGTGTAACTTTATGAGATTGGCTTTTTTCACTAGGCCAAATGTCCTTGAGATCCATTCATGTTGTTACATATATCAATAGTTCCTTTCTTTTTTGTTACCGAGTAGTACTTAATTGCACGGAAGTGCCAGGTTTCTTTAGCCATTTACCTATTGAAAGACACTCAGGATGTGTTCTTGGTTTTTGGCTATCATGTATAAAGCTGCTATGAATGTTTGTTAATGTACAGGTTAAAAAAAGTTTATTTATTTATTTTGAGTGAGAGACAGAGAGAGAGAGAGAGAACCAGCAGGGAAGGGGCAGAGAGAGGGGGGAACAGAGGATCTAAAGCAGGCTCTGTGCTAACAATGGAGAGCCTGATGTGGGGCTCAACCCCATGAACCGTGAGATCATGACCTGGGCTGAAGTCAGATGCTTAACTGACTGAGCCACCCAGGTGCCCCTTACAGGTTTATATGTAAATATAAGTTCCCATTTCTCTGGGATAATGTCTAAGGGAAATTGTGGATTCAAACAGTAAGTAAGACTTGTTAGTTCTTATAAGTAGCTACTAAACAATTACCTAGAGGGAACGTACCATTTGACATTTCCATCAACAATGCATGAGAGTTCCAATCGCTTCACATCCTCACTTTTGTTACTATCACTATTTAAAAGTCTCAGCTTTTCAACAGTTTTTTTTTCCCACATTTTATTTATTTTTGAGAGAGAGACAGAGAGAGACAGAGAGGGACAGAACCCAAGTGGGGGAGAGGCAGAGGGAGAGGGAGACACAGAATCCAAAGCAGGCTCCAGGCTGTGAGCTGTCAGCACAGAGCCCGATGTGGGGCTCGAACTCACAAACCGTGAGATCACGACCTGAGCCAAAGCTGGATGCTCAACCAACTGAGCCACTCAGGCACCCCTGGATGATTTTTTTTTTAATCTGAGTTTTGAGAATTCTTTAATATTCCAAATTTAAGATCTTTGCTGGATATGTGGTTTGCAAATATTTTCTTCCAGTTTGTAGCTTGTGTTTTTATCCTCTTATAAGGGTTTTCCATATCACAAAAGTTTTTAATTTTTTAAAAAGTTTATTTATGTATTTATTTTTGAGAGAGAGAGAGGGAGAGCACAAGCTGGGGAGGGGCAGAGAGAAAGAGAGGGAGACACAGAATCTGAATGTGAAGCAGGATCCAGGCTCTGAGATGTCAGCACAGAGCCCGATGCAGGGTTGGAACTCACAAACTGTGAGATCATGACCTGAGCCGAAGTTGGATGCTTAACTGACTGCACCACCAGGATGCCCCACAAATTTTTTATTTCAATTAAGTCCAATTCACCATGCTTTCTTCTCTGGATTGTATTTTGGGTATTATATCTAAGAACTCTCTGCTTAGCCCGAGATTCTGAAGTGCTTCTCCTAAAAGTTTATAGTTTTACATTTTACATTTAAATTCATGATCCATCTAAATTAATTTTTTTGTATGGTGTATTGTTTAGGTTGTGGTTCATGTAATTTTTTTGTCTACAGATGTCCAATCGCTCCCTCACTATTTGTTAAAAAGGCTATTTTTCCACTATTGAACTTCTTTATCCCTTTGTCAAAAATTAGTCAAGTGTATTTGTGCTGGTATATTTGAGTTTTCTATTCTGTTTCATTGTTCCATATAGCTATTCCTCCACTGCCCTGTGTTAATACGATTACTAATGTCATACATGATAAGTCTTAATGTTGGGTAGAGTGATTCCTACCACTTTATACTTCTTTTTCAAATTTTAAAATAAGCTTGTCTAGCCCTACATATATCTTGCTGAGATTGATAGAAATTGTGATATAGATCAATTTGAGGAGAATTAACATCTTTGCTGTGGTGAATCTTCCAGTCCAGGCATATCTCTCCATTTCTTTAGATGGTCTTGATTTCTTTCATCCGCACTTTGTAACTCTTATCTTATAGGTCCTGTACATGTTGTGTTAGATGTATACCTAGGTATTCCAAGTGTTTTGAAGTGATTGTAAATGGTATTGTGTTTACAATTTTATTTTCCGTGTGTTCCTTTCTAGATTTATTATATTTCTGTATACAAAAATATGACTGATTTTTGTATGTTGACCTTGTACCTGTGATGTTACTCAGCCCACTTATTAGTTCTAGGGCTTTTTTTTATAGATTCATTGAGATTTTCTATGTATGTAAAAATGTCATCTGCAATTAGGGACCGTTTTACTTCTTTCTTTCTGATCTGGGTCTAGTACTGGGTAGAACTTCCAGTACTATGCTGAATAAGAGTAGTGAGGGTGGACATCGTTGCCTTTTTTCCCAGTCCAAAGGGGGAAAGCATTCATTCTTTCATCATTAGGTATGATAGGTAAGCTGTAGATATTTTGTGGATGCTCTTCATAAAGTTGAAAAAATTTCCCTCAGTTCTTAATTTGCTGTGTTTATCATCAATGAACATCGAATTCTGTTAAATGCTTGTTCTGCATCGATAAATATGATCATGGGATTTTTTTCTTCTTTAACCTATATGATATGGTGGATTACATTGATGTACAAATGTTGGAATACCCTTGCATTTCTGGAATAAATCCTGCTTAGTCATGGCATATGATCTTTTTATATATTGCTGGATTATATTTGCTAATATTTTATTAAGAATTGTTGCATCTACATTCATGATAGCTATTGGTTTATAGTTTTGTTTTTAGTGTCTTTGTCTGCTTTGGGTATCAGAGTAATGCTGATTACCCGAAGTGTTCCTTCCTCTTTTATTTTCTGGAAGAGACTGTGTAAAATTGTGTAAATTATATAAAATCAATGAGGATTTTTTTGGTAGAATGAGGAATGTTTGGTAGAATTTTCCAGTGAAACCATATGGGCCTGATATTTCTTTTTTGAAAGCCTTTAAATTAGAAATGTAATCTCTTTTATAGTTATAAGGCAACTCAGAATATCTATTCCATTTTAGGTGAATTCTGATAGTTTATAGTTTGGAGAATTTGTCCATTTCATTTATTTTGCTGAATTTATATGTACGGATTTGTTTGTAGTATTCCAATTTTATCCTTTTGCTCTTTTAAGAGATGCAGTGTGTGTGTGTGTGTGTGTGTGTGTGTGTGTGTGTGTGTGTGGTCTATTTTCTATCTGTTGTTCCAACTGGGTAATTTCCATCAATTTGACTTTGAACTCACTGATTGTTCCCTATGTCAGCTCTGATGAGTCTGTCCTACAAGTTTTTTTTTTATGTTAAGAATTACTTTATTAAGTACATAAAATGAAACAATTTTAAGTCTACAATTAAAATAACTATGTATACATCAGTAAAGCTACCACTCAGATACTGATCATTTTACATATGAATGCCATGTTATTTACCACATAAAGCTTAAATATTACATACTACAGTTTTATACTTTATTATAACTTAAATTCTGATAAAAACGTTGCTCCTACTTCAATTTTTATGACTTATGGTTTTCATTATCTTTAAATTCCTTTATCCTTTGTTTTGTACAAATGTGAACATTTAGGTTCAGAGACTGATTTTTGACCCAATTTGAATCTTTTTAACAGAGGTATTTAGCCTGATTATGAGTGTGATAATTCACCTCTTTCAATCTATTTTATGTTAATTTTAATGTTTCCTTGCTGTTTTTCACACTTCCTCTCCAATCTGTAAAACTGGTATACTATAATTTACCTGTAACTTTATCTCAGTGTCAAATTTACTTATAATGAACGACCATATGAAGCAGGAACTACTGATTTTCCCTGGACAAGATGTACATAAAACAAGGTTTTCATCTACCACCTCCCCAACCAGGGATTTAGAAATTTTCTTTTTACACAGTATTCACATTATAAACTTGTTACTTTTTTCCCCCTCTATGACAAAAATAGAGGACATAAAACTGTACTGATTTCCCATTTTGTCAGATTAACACTTGGAATGCCTTTACTCTATGTGTCCTGTCCACACTGACAAAGCCCTTTTATTTTACTTATGTTTAGCTGAAGAGCATGCATATCTTTATCTACATTACATACTAAAAATAACAGCACTTACTTGCTTTCTAAATTAAACATTTACCACACTTTTTCAGTTTAAAATGAGAGAAACTGAAATTTTAGATTGAACTTACAAATCTATTTTTGCACTTAGTCTTATAACCCTACAGCTAACAATTTAATCTTAATGATGTTTAACTAGCTTTAATGCTTACCCACTTTTCTTTTTACCCTATTTTTTTTTTTTTCATACAATTGTCTCACTACAATTGAATTGTTTTAACTTATGGTGTTGGTGGGTTGCAGCAACATCATTTAACAAATTTTTCAAGGACAGCATTTGGGTGATATACTTTAACTCCTGAATATCTGTGAATGTCTTCCAGTTGCCCTCGTATAGAAATGATAACTTAGCAGGATACAGAATTCCTGGCCCAAAATTATTTTTCCCTTAAACCTCTGTAGACATTGCTTCATTGTCTTTTTGGCATTTAGAGCTGCAAAAGAAATATCAGGTCAGTCTGACTCTTACCCCTTTACCCCTTTATAAGTAACCTGCTTTCTCTGAATACTTGTAGAACTTTTTCTTTATCTTCCAGTTTAACGTCACTAGGGTATGTCCAAAGTGTTGCTTTCTTTTCGTTAAGTTCTACTGGTAGCCTATGAGCTTTTCTATTTACCGATCTAGTTAGTCCCTCAAATCTGGAAAATTTTCTTCTATTGGTTCCTGAATTATTGTTTCTGCTTCATTTCCTTTGCCATCTATTTCAGGTATTCTTATTATGCGTGGATTGCAACTCTTGGAGAGATTCTCTAGATGTCTCTTCTATCTTTTCCCCTTTTTTCCACATGCTGAGTTTCTCTTGTTTTTCACTTATTTCTGTAATTTGTTTTTGTGACTGACCGGGTTTGCACGTTTCCGTTCTCTTTCAATTCTCTTATACTTTTCCAAGTGCTCTGACAGTAGCCTCTTTATCTTCGAGCATAGGTCTGTAAGCTCCTGTACCATATGATGGTCCATCTTTAAAACCTCTTCAGTTTCCACTTCTGTATCCGTTTCAAGAGGCGGCATTTTCTCAATTGTAAGTGGTTTCTGCTGAACTCAGGTATTACGACGTTTTGAACAGCGCTTCTTAGTAATCTGACCAAAAGTGACGATTAGAGAATGCCGTCTGTCTGAAAACCAAACGAAAGATAACTGTCCTATGAGTTTTTAACTTTGGTTATTGCATAATTCAGTTCTATATTTTCCATTTGGTTCATTTGTAGATCTTCTATTTCTTTGCTAATATTTTCTGTTTTTCATTTGTTTTAAGAATGGTCATAATTATTCACTTTTGACTGAGGCACTTTTTATGATCATTGCTTTATTTATTTATTTATTTATTTATTAAATTTTATTTTTTATTTTTTAAAATTTACATCTAAATTAGTTGGCATATAGTACAACAATGATTTCAGGAGATTCCTTAATGCCCCTTACCCATTTAGCCCATCCCTCCTCCCACAACCCCTCCAGTAACGCTCAGTTTGTTCTCCATATTTATGAGTCTCTTCTGTTTTGTCCCCCTCCCTGTTTTTATATTATTTTTGCTTCCCTTCCCTTATGTTCATCGGTTTTGTCTCTTAAAGTCCTCATATGAGTGAAGTCATATGATTTTTGTCTTTCTCTGACTAATTTCACTTAGCATAATACCCTCCAGTTCCATCCACGTAGTTGCAAATGGCAAGACTTCATTCTTTTTGATTGCTGAGTAATACTCCATTGGATATATATACATACCACATCTTCTTTATCCATTCACCCATCAATGGACATTTGGGCTCTTTCCATACTTTGGTTATTGTTGATAGTGCTGCTATAAGCATGGGGGTGCATGTGCCCCTTCGAAACAGCACACCTGCATCCCTTGGATAAATGCCTCGTAGGGCAATTGCTGGGGTGTAGGGTAGTTCTATTTTTAGTTTTTTGAGGAACCTCCATACTGTTTTCCAGAGTGGCTGCACCAGCTTGCATTCTCACCAATAATGCAAAAGAGAGCCTCTTTCTCCACATCCTCACCAACCTCTGTTGTCACCTGAGTTGTTAATGTTAGCCATTCTGACAGGTGTGAGGTGGTATCTCATTGTGGTTTTGATTTGTATTTCCCTGATGATAAGTGATGCTGAGCATTTTTTCATGTGTCGGTTGGCCATCTGGATGTCTTCTTTGGAGAAGTGTCTATTCATGTCTCTTGCCCATTTCTTCACTGGATTCTTTGTTTTTTGGGTGTTGAGTTTGAGAAGTTCTCTATAGATTTTGGATACTAACCCTTTATCTGATATGCCATTTGCAAATATCTTCTCCCATTCTGTCGGTTGCCTTTTAGTTTTGCTGATCGTTTCCTTCGCTGTGCAGAAGCTTTTCATCTTGATGAGGTCCCAGTAGTTGATTTTTGCTTTTGTTTCCCTTGCCTCTGAAGATGTGTTGAGTAAGAAGTTGCTGCAGCCAAGATCAAAGAGGTTTTTGCCTGCTTTCTCCTCAAGGATTTTGATGGCTTCCCGTCTTACATTGAGGTCTTTCATCCATTTTGAGTTTATTTTTGTGTATGGTGTAAGAAAGCGGTCCAGGTTCATTCTTCTGCATGTCGCTGTCCAGTTTTCCCAGCACCACTTGCTGAAGAGACTGTCTGTATCCCATTGGATATTCTTTTCCTGCTTTGTCAAAGATTAGTTGGCCATACGTTCGTGGGTGCATTTCTGGGTTCTCTGTTCTGTTCCATTGATCTGAGTGTCTGTTTGTGCCAGTACCATACTGTCTTGATGGTTACAGCTTTATAGTATAGCTTGAAGTCTGGGATTGTGATGCCTCCTGCTTTGGTTTTCTTTTTCAAGATTGCTTTGGCTACTCGGGGTCTTTTCTGGTTCCATACAAATTTTAGGATTATTTGTTTTAGCTCTGTGAAGAATGCTGGTGTCATTTTGATAGGGATTGCACTGAATATGTAGATTGCTTTGGGTAGTATCGACATTTTAACAATATTCTTCCTATCCAGGAGCATGGACTCTTTTTCCATTTTTTGTGTCTTCTTCAATTTCTTTCACAAGCTTTCTATAGTTTTCAGCATATAGATTTTTCACCTCTTTGGTTAGATTTATTCCTAGGTATTTTATGGTTTTTTTGTGCAACTGTAAATGGGATCGATTCCTTGATTTCTCTTTCTGTTGCTTCATTGTTGGTATATAGGAATGCAACCAATTTTTGTGCGTTGATTTTATATCCTGCAACTTTGCTGAATTCATTTATGATCGTTGCTTTAAAACGTTCATCAGGTAATTTCTACATCTGAGTCATCTTCGTGTTGTCATTTCTTGATTGATTTTTCTCCTTCAAGTTGTGACTTCCCTGGTTCTTGGTAGGATGAGTGATTTTTTTAATTGTATCCTGGAAATTTTGGGTATTATGACATGACACTCTGGATCTTATTTAATCTGTGTAGCAGGGAGTCATGCTTTTTTGTTTTAGCAGCAGGCATGGGTGGAGATGGAAGTTCAGCATCCTGCTAGGCCCCATGTGAAAGCAGAGGGTCAACTAGGTGCCTGGTAGGGGTGGTATTTCATCTTCTTGCTGTTATCAACTGACACCAGTGCTGGGGTGCAGAGGAGTGGAGCTCTGACCAGCCCTGCCTTATCGCACCTGTTTCGCTTTGTTGCTGACAGGTAGGGTTGAAAATGCGGCTCCTTCATGGGTCTGCTGCTGTTACCCCAGCAAATGTAGGGCACCAACTTGTACCATTTCTTACCATCTCCCTGCCCCTGGGTAGGAGTGGAAGTTCAGTTTCCTGCTCCACCCATGTTGACCCCACCTCAGTGAGGGAATCAGAGCACCGATGAGTTGGTGGTGTTGTTGCCACGCAGGGCTGGTACATTAGTTGCCTGGCTCAGTCTCGCTGACTCCACTGGGGGGGCCAGGACAGTTTTTCTGTTGGGGTTTGGCTGGAGGAGGGGTAGTAAAAAGGTTTCTGCTCTGCTCGGTTACCCTTCCCCTAGTCTTCTGGATAGATAGAAGGAGCAGGCCTGTGCCTGTTGGTGGTTCCAGGTTGCAGGCTTTTCCAGCGCTCTGAATGGGATATGCAGGCAGCAAAAAGAAGACTTAGGGAACTCACCACTATCTCGCTCAAATCCTGAGGACCCCAGCCAGTTCCCTTGCTTCTTTCCACCTCCAGAGTCTTCCTATGTTTGCTTGTTGGGCTATGTCCGGGGCTTTTTCACTTGAAAGAGGGAGGAATGGGAAGGGATTGGTGAATCCCTGCTTGTCTGGAACTGGAAGTCTCAGCATAGACTTTTTATTTTTATTTTTATTTTATTTTTTAATTTTTTAATGTTTATTTATTTCTGAGACAGAGAGAGACACAGCATGAGTGGAGGAGGGGCAGAGAGAGAGAGGGAGACACAGAATCTGAAACAGGCTCCAGGCTCCGAGCTGTCAGCACAGAGCCCGACGTGGGGCTCAAACTCACGGACTGCGAGATCATGACCTGAGCCGAAGTTGGTCACTCAACCGACTGAGCCACCCAGGCACCCCTCAGTATAGATTTTTAGTTAAATTGTTGAATAACTGACTAGAGAACTAAAAAAAAAAAAGTATATATATCAAATCATCAAAATATTAATTTAAAAAAACCTAAAAAAATGGTGATTCTCTTTTTTCCTTTACTTCTAGATGTGCCAGGGTTCATTTCTACTGCCACAAGATGCTGAAACACATATCCATATTGCATATTTGAGCTGTTGTTTTCAAGTGTTGGTCCCTGAATTGGCTGTACCAGGACTGCCTAGGGAAGTTACTAATAATGCACACTCCTGTGTCCAACCCTTGAAGGTTTTAATGTAGTAGATCTCGGGTATAGCTGAAACATCCATATTTTTAGTGAGTTTTCTAGGTGGTTTTGATGTATATTTCATGCTTCAAAATGTCTAATATTCCACATGTCACCATGTGGTGTTAGGCACATATATATCATACAGTGTTTACATATTAACTTAACTATATTTCATTTCTGTACCAAGAAATCATCACTCTTAATATCATGCCACATCCTAATCATCTCTGTATCCTAGGTACTCAGCACAGGAGTGCTAAAACTTTATAAATATTTACTGAGTGAATTAAAGAAAATAATTTTTGACTAAATAATGAAAATAGTATTACAGTATGAAATAATTTAAACAAACCTAAATATGTTACACTGATGCCTATGAACTGTTTGGTCTGCAAAAATTTAATTACAGAAATTGAGAGTAGAAGTTTACAAACTTTTAGAGCAGTGTTACAAAGTTCTGTTAATCTAATAAAATCTTGGGCTTTGTATTGTTTAATTGTTATTTTTAATTGCAGTGAAGTGCACATAAATTTACCATCTTAGCCATGTTTAGGTGTAGAATTCAGAGGCATTAAGTACATTCATATTGTTGCACAACCATTACCACCATCCATCTCCGGAACTCTTTTCATATTGCAAAACTGAACTTCTGCACCCGGTAAACACTAATTCCCTATTCCCCCACTCTCCCAGCCCCTGGCAATCACCAGCAGCCTTGTATTTTGCATGTCTTTTTTTATTTTTAGATTTCATTTTTCCAGTAGTCTATCAATATTCTATTTTACAAAAGTTTTAGTTTGCAACAAATTAGAAATCAAAACAAACAAACTGGTCATGTTAGCACAGTTAGTTTGAAAAGCTCTGTGTTAGAATATTCACATTATACTTACCAGAGGTCCTGTGTGTAGAGCATAAGTATTGCCTCGGACCACCCTTCTGTCATACATTATGTTTCCATGATGCACAGGCTCTTCAGCACTGTAAAAGAGCAAATACTAAATAACTACGGTAATAGAGTGTTGGTCTATGCAAGTCAACTCATTTTTAATTGGATTTAGACTAAGATAAAAATGTTAAGAATACAGATTTTTGTTCTGACACACTCAATGACAAATGACTACCACTTATTGAATGCTTATTAGATGCCAGCCACTCCACATATTTTAATTATTGCTCACAATAAGCTTCCAGATGGGAACTATGATTCTCATTTGACAGAAGAGGAAGGAGATTGAGAAAGGAATGTGCCCGAGGTTACCTAGCTAGCAAGTGGTCGAGCTGGATTTAGGCTGTAAATCTGCTGGGCTAACTGACAAATGTGAAAATGGCCAGTGGGAAAGGGGTCTGCCTTCAAGTACTGACAATAATTTGATTGAAGGGTTGAAAGGATTCACAGAATCAGGTTTAAGAAGTAAGTCAAATTTCTCATTGTTCTTTAACCTCAAAGATATATTTTCACGGGACTTCAAGCTTAATACAAAGATGTAACCATCAAGACAGTATGGTACTGGCACAAACAGACACTCAGATCAATGGAACAGAACAGAGAACCCAGAAATGCACCCACGAACGTATGGCCAACTAATCTTTGACAAAGCAGGAAAAGAATATCCAATGGGATACAGACAGTCTCTTCAGCAAGTGGTGCTGGGAAAACTGGACAGCGACATGCAGAAGAATGAACCTGGACCGCTTTCTTACACCATACACAAAAATAAACTCAAAATGGATGAAAGACCTCAATGTAAGACGGGAAGCCATCAAAATCCTTGAGGAGAAAGCAGGCAAAAACCTCTTTGATCTTGGCTGCAGCAACTTCTTACTCAACACATCTTCAGAGGCAAGGGAAACAAAAGCAAAAATCAACTACTGGGACCTCATCAAGATGAAAAGCTTCTGCACAGCGAAGGAAACGATCAGCAAAACTAAAAGGCAACCGACAGAATGGGAGAAGATATTTGCAAATGGCATATCAGATAAAGGGTTAGTATCCAAAATCTATAGAGAACTTCTCAAACTCAACACCCAAAAAACAAAGAATCCAGTGAAGAAATGGGCAAGAGACATGAATAGACACTTCTCCAAAGAAGACATCCAGATGGCCAACCGACACATGAAAAAATGCTCAGCATCACTTATCATCAGGGAAATACAAATCAAAACCACAATGAGATACCACCTCACACCTGTCAGAATGGCTAACATTAACAACTCAGGTGACAACAGAGGTTGGTGAGGATGTGGAGAAAGAGGCTCTCTTTTGCATTATTGGTGGGAATGCAAGCTGGTGCAGCCACTCTGGAAAACAGTATGGAGGTTCCTCAAAAAACTAAAAATAGAACTACCCTACACCCCAGCAATTGCCCTACGAGGCATTTATCCAAGGGATGCAGGTGTGCTGTTTCGAAGGGGCACATGCACCCCCATGCTTATAGCAGCACTATCAACAATAACCAAAGTATGGAAAGAGCCCAAATGTCCATTGATGGGTGAATGGATAAAGAAGATGTGGTGTGTATATATATATATATATATATATATATATATATATATCCAATGGAGTATTACTCGGCAATCAAAAAGAATGAAGTCTTGCCATTTGCAACTACGTGGATGGAACTGGAGGGTATTATGCTAAGTGAAATTAGTCAGAGAAAGACAAAAATCATATGACTTCACTCATATGAGGACTTTAAGAGACAAAACCGATGAACATAAGGGAAGGGAAGCAAAAATAATATAAAAACAGGGAGGGGGACAAAACAGAAGAGACTCATAAATATGGAGAACAAACTGAGGGTTACTGGAGAAGTTGTGGGAAGGGGAATGAGCTAAATGGGTAATGGGCATTAGGGAATCTACTCCTGAAATCATTATTGCACCATATGCTAACTAACTTGGATGTAAATTAAAAAATAAATTATTAATTAAAAAAATAAAAACTTTTATCTCACATAGGCAAAAAAGAGATGTATTTTCAAATAATATATATTTTTTATTTAACGTTTATTCATTTTTGAGAGACACAGAGTGCGAGTAGGGTAGGGGCAGAGAGTAGGGTAGGGGCGAGTAGGGTAGAAGCAGGCTCCAGGCTCTGAGCTGTCAGCATAAAGCCTGATGCGGGGCTCGAACTCATGAACCGTGAGATCATGACCTGAGCTGAAGTCAGACACTTAACTGACTGAGCCACCCAGGTGTCCCACAAATGATATTGTTTTAAATGTTAATAAAATTTTAATCTGGGGGATCAGAATATCAATAGTGAATAGTGAAAAACATAGAATTGATGTTTTAATTCAAAGTTCTTTTAAAAAGTTTTTTTCAGTGTTTATTTATTTTTGAGAGAGAGGGACAGAGCGTGAGTGGGGGAGGGGCGGGGAGCAAGGGAGACAGAATCTGAAGCAGGCTCCAGGCTCTGAGCTGTCAGCTCAGAGCCCAACGCAGGGCTCGAACCCACGAACTGTGAGATCATGACCTGAGCCGAAGTTGGACTCTTAACCAACTGAGCCGCCGAGGTGTCCCTGATTTAAAGTTCTTTAAAATGATATCCTATGTGTGGCTATGAAACAAAATATTGACCTACACAATAATAGTACTCCATCAGAAATGATTTTGAGAAGGGTAGTAAGTTGCTTTTTTATCATATATTGAAACCACTGTTGGATAACCTGACTTCATGTTACTTACAACCCAGACGTGTTACACTGTGCATTTTACTTGATCCCTGGGAAGTGTTCAGCTCGGTTGGCCACTCCTTCACTGAAGCCTCTCTTTTCTAGCCTCTGTGGCACTACCACAGTCTTCTGATGGTTTCTTCTAGGACTTCTTTAACTGTTCTTTCTCAGCCTGCGTTGGCTAGCTCCTCCTATACGGAAGGATTTCCTCAGGGCTCAGCCTTCTCTTGCCTTAGTCGACCATATCCATTCTCAAAAGACTTCACTCATAATCCTTATACCTAAAACTCCCTATTTTATTTCACCTTTAGCTCAGAACTCTCCTCTGAGCTCTAGGAATGTATATCCAATTGATAATGTTCAATGACATCTCACTGAGATATCTCAAAAGCAACCTCAAAGTTGAACCAATTATCACTCTCCCACTCCAAATTGTTACTTCTTTAGTGTTCTCTGTTTCATTATATGGTACTGCTAACCACCCAATTGGCTTAATCTAGAAGCCTGGGAGTCATCCGTGGTTCTTCTTTCTTCCTCACTCCCTGTATCCTAGCAGTCCTATTGATTCTCCTCCCCAAATCTCTTTCACATCTATCCATTGCTCATTGCCACCACTGTCTTTTACGTGGACTACTGCAAAACTCTTTCAGTCTCTTAACTGTTAACATTTCTCCCTCAGTTTGTTCTATACGTTGTATCCAGTGGTCTTTTAAAATAGAATAATCTAAACATGACGCTCACTTGATTAAAACCTCCTAGTGCTAATTAATATAATAATGAGAAAACATGTTAGTTTTGGTTTTACACTATCAAAAGCCAAAAAGAAAGAAAAATCCCTACCACCTATTGCTGGTGAGGATGTATGGAAAAAGATATGTTTAAACATTCCTAAAGGAAAGGCATATCATTCCGTCTGTTCATGTTAAAAATATTCGTGACCTAACAATCCCATCCTGGGAATCTGCTTCATAGAAATCAAAAGGCCAGCATATGAAGTTGTTTCTTGAAATCTTCCTCTTTGTGTTAAAAACTTGAAGCAAACTGAATATCTATCAATATCAATAGTGGAAAATATGTGAATATCTGAATATCTACCAATATCTATCAATAGTGGAAAATTTTAGTAACACGTTGTACATCCGTATAGGACACATCATGCTACTGAAAATAATTGGGAAGATTTCTAGAAAGAATTAACTGAGAAAAGGAAGATGTTGAGAATTGTGTATGTTATCATTGCTAAGAAGTAGACAAAACTCCTGTGTGTTCTTGTATGTATATACTTATATATTTGTACACAAACGCAAATATGGAGAAAAGTCCAGAAACATTCATGTAAGGTCATTAACATGGTTTACCCTCTGGGCAGGAAGGGAAGAGCAGGTTTACAAGGGAAGAGGGTGGTGCGGGGCGCCTGGGTGGCGCAGTCGGTTAAGCGTCCGACTTCAGCCAGGTCACGATCTCGCGGTCCGGGAGTTCGAGCCCCGCGTCGGGCTCTGGGCTGATGGCTCAGAGCCTGGAGCCTGTTTCCGATTCTGTGTCTCCCTCTCTCTCTGCCCCTCCCCCGTTCGTGCTCTGTCTCTCTCTGTCCCAAAAATAAATAAACGTTGAAGAGGGTGGTGCACTAAGAATGTACCCAAGCATAAATGATAACATTCTATTTATATAAAATTAAATATGTGTATGTATACATAAAGAAATTAGGAAAAAAAAAGAATTAGAGGTTGTAAAAAGCAGGGATGAAGCTAATTACAGATTAATATGTGTAGTATGATTCTATTTTGGAAATAAACCTCCTATATAAGGTACATATCCTCAAGTACAGAGGTGTAGAAGAATAATATAAGATTGTTAAGGGAAGTGGGAATAGAGGTGGGTAGGAGTTCATTTGCCTTTTTCATTCTTATTTTGTATTTTTCATTTGCTTCAACAAGCATTCATTAATTTTATAAACTGAAAATCACCACTGATAATTTTAAACTGAAAAATCAAACACATGCACATATACACTCCTTCCAATGGTTGTAATCAATGGATTGCTTCAATATAAACAAGGTCCTACAAGTTGCTTATCAACTAGCTAGGAAAAAAAACCATTCCTAATGAAACACCATTTATTCTTATTTCATTGTTGGTGTAATTTACTAGTAATGATTTGTAAGCAACACTTAAAGACATCAGAAAGTGTTTTTGAAAGTGTTTTCAAGTTGAAACCTTTAACAGTATAAATAATCGATCTATAAATTTAAATTTTCCATCCTGGTTTCCTTAAAGTGACAGGAATTTTTTCTTTCTTTCTTTTTTTAAAAAAAATTTATTTTATTTTTTTAAAGTAACCTCTACACCCAACATGGGGGTCGAACCCACAATCCCGAGATCAAGAGTTGCATGCTCCATTGACTGAGCCAGCCAGGTGCCCCCTGAGAAGCATTTCTTATATACAAGGTTTTTATTTGTCATAAGACAATTACGAATTTAGACTAAATGTTTGAAATAAGCATCAAGAGTTACTTAGCTGATATGTTCAGTCATTAATTCAACAATTTGTTTTGAGTGCTCCCTGTATGTCAGGCACAGTCCTAGGTGGACAAAAGACAACAAAGGTTTCAGCTTCCAGGGAGTCTGCATTCTTGGGCAGTTCTGCTGGTTCCAAAATTTGAGGCTTATAGCAGGAACTATAAGCTTTAGAAAGGGCCGTAAACGTTATTATGGATAATAATACATATGGATATTTGAATATTTGCAAGTAAACGCATTAATGTAAAAATACAATTTGGGGTCCAGCATGGAAGGATGACCTGATGATTCCTGGCCAAAGACTGGCGTGCAAAGAGCTTTATTTGGCTTTCAGTCTGTTTCTTCATGTGCATAATGGGAGTTACAAAACCAACTTCACAGTACTGTGGACTAAGGAAGAAAACGCACATGAATGCCCTTAGTGAGGTGCGGATAGTTGGCCAACAATAGTGACTCAAACGTTGTGAAACAAGGGGGTTTCATGTACATGTTATTGATCATGCCAGCAACTCATTATCACTAAAAGTTAACTAAGGGAGGCCACCCGTGCCCCTTCTTGCTTCATTCCTCCACGCCACGGGGGAGTTCTTTAGGGAAGAGATTTTATTTCGGAGGCTGTGGAGTGGGGAGAGCAGCGTGGGCAGAGTCGCCAGGGCGAAGGGGCCAGAATCCCGAGGTCCCGGGATGGGGGCAGGTGGAGACCACTCAGGGGGCCGGTTGCTCACTCACAGCTGCATCAGGTGGTCCCGGTAACGGCGGCGCTGGCAGGGCAGGGCCCGAGGCCGGCTGGTGTAGGTGTAGGTGTAGGTGCCCATGGCCAGGGAGGTGCGGTCGGTCAGCGTGGAGGCCACGCCCGGGGCCAGGTCGCTCCGCTTCGGGTGAATACCGGCTTTCAAGCAGGTGGGCGCTAAGCGGTCTTGGGAGCCGGAGAGGTGTACGTATTGCCAAGGGCAGGGATTCCCCGACGCAAGGAGAGGCGGCAAGAAGGAAGGCGGCCAGGAAAGGAAGTTGCCAGGACAGGGGGTGGGAGCTACACTCGGCTTGCCCCACGGAACACAGAGCCAGCCTGCGTCTCCCACCGCGGTTGCCCGGCAACCCGGAGTTCCGCCCGGAGGCGGGACCTCCTGGCAGTTCCGGCCGGCGGTTTTCGCGGGAAGGCCCGTTCTCAGGGGAACTTCCGGCTCTTGCCTCGGCGCGCGCGCGCGCCTCCCCGGAAGGTGCGTCTGCGGATTAGGAGCTTTCTGCCGGGCGAGTCGGGCAGGGCGGTGTTGAGGATCTTGGCAGGCACCGCGGCCGTCCTCGTCCCCAGTTTGGAGTCTGGCTTTTCGACGCCATTCTCCCAGGCCCACGTGCTCCCGTTCCTTAAGGGGCGCCCTCGGCCGTTTCTGCTCCCGTCGCGCCGCTACCTGGCGCTGCTCACCTGTGATCGCACGCACGTGGCACCCGGCCTCCCAGCTCTGTTACGTGCCAGGGCCGGGGGAGGGCTTCTTGGCGTCTCCCTGCACCGTCACCCCTGCGCCTCCGGAGCGGGCTGCCGCCGCGCTCCGCAGCCCTGTCTGCATGTCCCGCCTTCCTTCGCCTACCGCTCTGTTGCTAGCACCTCAGAGGACCCACGGATGCGCGGAGCTGCAGGGGCCGCCCCTCAGACCCCTAATTTTGGCAGAGGGGTGGGTGCTTTGTTGAGTCTTTCTTTTAGGCCTCCTATATCATAATCTGTCAGGCTCCAGACTCTGGAGAACGAAGCATCATGGGGCGGGGTCTGCGCTTCGAAATGCAGGTGCTTTAGTTTTAGTATGAACAACGTTAAAAATGTTAGAGTTCTTGTATGTGAAGTGTGTGTATCCCCGGCCGATCAGTTATTTGCACGTGCGTGTACTCCCTCAGTTCAGCCAAGTGCTGTGCGGATTTGAACTCACGTTCTGCCGTGTGCGAGGCCCACGACCTCTGGCAAGTTAATGCTTTTGCGCTTCATTCTCCTGATCTGTAAAATGAGGGTAAGAGAATTTATAAGGGTTTGTCATGAGGATTCAAAGTGTTAATAAGTATAAAATACTTAGAACTGTGTCTGGGGAATGATAAGCTGTTATATTGAGATCTAAATTCCTCCTGTACTTTGAAGAGTAAGACCGAAAGCTAGTGTAGGTATTGTATAAATAATCCCAACATAGAGATGTGTAGGCAGTGCTAGAGGTAAAAACACTGCGTGAAGATTTGAGGTCTGATCACTGAATTTCGTGGTAACTTAGGATAACGATTACAAGAGAAAGTGACATTTTTAGTTTTGTCTGACGGGTGACAGTGTTTTTACTGGTGAAGGTCTTGGGGGGAAGTGCATTCAGAATGGCTTGATCAAAGGCTCAAAAGCCCAAGGGGACTTTGGAGAACTCTAAGTGAGTAAATACATATGTTTGATAATTCTAAGAGCTAAGGAGAAACCACAGGCCAGGAGGTGTCAGAGGTGGAGGGGGACCTAGAGATTTCAGATTGGTCAGGGAAGGCTTCACTGAAAAGGTAACCTTTGAATAAAGATGTGAAGGAGGTGAAGCCGTGAAACTGGGGACTAACATTCCAAGACGCAGTCAGTGCCAAGTTCTAAGGCACATACAAACCAGGTGTGTTCAAGGATAAGAGTAAGGAGGGTAGGGTGGGTGGAGCAGAGGAGAGCATCAGGAGATGATGTCAGAAGTAATGAGTTCAGATCTTTGTGCCTTGTAGGTCAGCATAAAGATGAACTTTTATTCTGAGGTTAAAAGCCCCAGAGGGTTTTGATTATTGGGACATAATTTGAATTTTTTTTTTTTTTAAAGCATTTCTATTCTAGCTGCTGGGTTGAGAATAGGCTGAAGTGGGGCAAAGAGAAGCAGAGTACCAGTAAGGCTGGCTGAGAAAGTGGTTTGGATCAGGGACTAGGCAATGGAGGGGTGAGATGTGGTCAGAGAGATCCTGAATCTGTTTTGAAAGTAGAAACAGATGGAGTAGAAATGGGGCACTAGACCAAAGAGGAACCAGTTAGTGATGCTGAAGAGGCGGGAAATGGGAGCCTCCCCAAGAGAAAGAGGAAATTCTTTTCGAAGGAGGAGCCACTCAGCAGTGGGCTGGAAGGGGCTGCTTTCAGCGAGAGCAGGAGCTCCAAGAACAAGAAAAAGCTCCAGAAGTTATCCCAGGAAGATTAGATTGGACATTTACCTGGTGGGGCATAACCCACAAAACAGTTCCTAATCCATCCCTTATATCCCAATGAAAAATTCACAAGAAAAAAAAAAAAAAAAAAAGAAATTGGGCAGTAGAGAAAGGAGTTAAAGATCATGCTAAAATTTATGACTAAATTTGTAGAAAAAACTGCAGAGGTGCTCCGGCAGGTGTACTCTTTTTCTAGAGGGTGTAATTTTATTCCAGCTCCCAATTAGAGTAGGAGCAGATGACTTTTAATCAAGAATTCAGGCTTTAGGAGGGCTGATTACTTTCTGGTTTGCCCTTATCCCACAGCACAGGCCTTTAGGAATCTCAACAGAAAGCCTGGGGTGTTCAACAGGTTCCCATCTTTGGGGGCCCTTGAACTCTCATTTTTGTATTCCCAACTCTGTGAAGTTACTGAAAAGTCTGCTTACCATTTTAGCCACTGCAGTACCTTTGTTTCTTGATTTCTAGTGTCCTTGCAGCTTAGAATTTAGCAAATGCCGATAAAAACCAAACAAATTGTCAGGCTTACTTCTCTGTGATCCACCTTTGTCGGGGGTCTTGTCCCTTCAAGTTCTGTCTGCATTTCTCAGCTCTGATTTCTATCTCCCTACATCTGACATCGCTAGACCATTGCTTTCTGCTTGCCTGTAAATGCCCTTCTCTGGAACTCTGTAAATGCTCTGGAAGAAAAGCAATGGAGAAGTTCCGTGTCCCTGTGTATTTTCTTTCTCCCTGGGATCCCAATCCCTCATGTCCACTGGTTTGGTTATTCTCTAGGGCCTTCACACAACCTGTGTGGTTTTTGTTTTTGTTTTTGTTTTTGTTTTCAGCTTTTACAGTTATTCCTGTAGGAGAGTTGTCTCATTCAAGTTACTACTCAGTCCTAGGCAGAAGCTATGCCAAGAATGGAGTTTCTGTTTACTAATACAGGGAACACTGGGAAAGAGCAGGTTTTGGAGGGAACATTAGAAGTTCAGTTTTAGGCACATTAAGCTTGAAAAGCATGTTAGTCATCCAAGTGGAGATACTGAGTAGACAGTTTGACATGGGAGTCGGGCTTCAGGGGGATTGGTCAAGAGTAGAGAGGGATTTTTGGGTTGATGGCATAAAGATGGTATTTAAAGCCATGTGACTTGATGAGATTGCTGAGTGTAGAGAGAAGACAGATGAGCCCTTGAATGTAGTTAGAGTCTGGAAATGTGGAAAATAACTAACAAAGGATACTGGAAAAAGATGGTCAGAGAGATGGAAGAAATTGCAGAAAGTCTGGTCACCAGGAATCAAGTGAAGAAAGTGTTTCTTTTTTTTTTTTTTTTTAAGTTTATTTATTTTGAGAGAGTGCGTGGGAGAGGGAGAGAGAGAATCTGAAGCAGGCTCCATGCTCTCAGTGCAGAGCCTGATGTGGGGCTCCATCCCATGCCCCGTGAGATCATGACCTGAGCCGAAACCATGAGTTGGATGCTTAACCCACTGAGCCACCCAGGTGCCCCAGAAAAGTGTTTCAAGGAGAAGTAAGTATGGCTAATGCAATTTGTGGATCAAGCAAGCTGTGAACATTGGATCCGGCAACACGGAGATCATTGGTGATTAAGCAAAGGGTGCTTGTGATGGAGTTAGGGAGGAGAAAGTTCAGTTCCGTATTTTCAAGAGAGTGGGAAGAGAGAGAGTGACTCAGGGAGGTTTGCTGCAAAGGAAAAGAAAGAACCAGGGTGGTAGCCAGAGAGAAATTGGGCCAAGAGAAAGTTTTAGATTTTTTAATGGGAGAGTTGACTGTGTATATGGGTGCTCATAGGAGTGACTAGAGAGGGCAGAATGGACTATGGAGGGCCGAGAGCCAAGAATTGATGGGCTGATGTAGGCCAGAAAAAATGGGTTCTTGTGCACAGTTAGAAGGGTTGGCCTTGCCTAGAATCATGCATGTTTCATCCATGATAAAAGGAGAAAAGGTAGATATGACCACAGATGTACCACGGATGCAGGTAGGTACATAATAATTTTCAAATCCCTTAATAATTAATAGGTGTTTCTGATAAAGCAGTCACTGCACTAAGCACTTTACATATATGATTTCACTTAGTTCTTACAATGACCCTGTGAGGTAGGTTCTCATATTATTTTTACTTACAAGGGGACCAAAGCTTGAAGGGGTTAAAGTAACTTACAGAGTCATACAGCAAGTAAGTGACAATACAGATTTAAACCCTTATCTGCCAGATTCTAGAACCTATACACTGAAGTATCAACATATGATGTTCATTATCTTCCTACACTTAATCATCTCTTGCTATGTTTCTTTCCCCCACTGTGTCTCATTCTCCGTATCCTCAATAATCACCAAGCCCCGCCCATTTTACCTCCTAAATTGTCTTGATTCTGAGACCTCTTCTTTGCATCCCTACTGTTTATACTAGCCTTGACCTGATCCAGACAGCCTGAGCTGGCTCTTCTGTGCAACCACAAAATGTAACTGAAATGCATCTCTGATCCTGCTAGTTCCCTCCTCAAACATTTCTGTAACCACTTTGCCCTGTGAGTTCAAGCTCCGTAAACGTGCTGTAGGCTCTTCTCTACCTGGCTACTGCCTCTTTTTCCTAGCTCAGATCTCGCTGGTTTCTCCTTGTGCTTTTTCCCCCAGAGTAGCTGAACCTTTGCAGTCCTGCTGTGCTGACTTTGTGTGTTCTGCCTCTATGATTTATACTTTCCCTTTATCCCTTCTGGTCAATTTTCTGCTCATCCTTTAAGCCACAGCTCCAGTCTTTTTCTCCACAAACACATTTCTGATGCCTCTAACTGGGGCTTACGTAGTCCTTGATCCTATTTCCATCTTTTATTTGCCACATGGCTTTTATAACAACTTGTCACCATGTTTGCCTCCACAACTAGACCACAAGTTTCTCGAGCATAGGAATTGGGTCCTATTCATGTCTTTGGCCCTACCACATGGCTTAATGTTTGCCTCTAATAGTTTATTGAGTGAACAAATGAATGAGTGAATAGCACACGTGCAGGGTTTATCCAAGGAAGAGAAGAGGGAGCCTCTCTGTTTAGAGTGTGAAAATGAGTTGAATGGCCATAGTTTTTGAACTATTTCTAAGCATAGTAAGAGAGTGTGAGAGAGAACCTATGACAGCTCTTATTTAACAAATATCAAGCACCTTCCATGTTCTAGGCACTTCAGTAAGATCTAGGGACAGATGGGGCTTACATTCTAGTGAAGGGAAACATAGTAGGCAAATGAATTGAAAAAGAAAGAAAAAAGTTTCATAGAACTATAAAAGCTGTGATGAAAACACGACAGGATGTTAGGTAGGATAGGGGGTACCTAAGCAGCCCCTTTACCCCAACTGCAGAGAAAGGCTGCAAAGGCAGTGTTTAACCTGAGATCTGTATGCCCTAGGAAGGAGCCAACCACATCAAGTTGGGGAGACCAACGCAGGCAGAAGGGAATGGGTAGTGTGTTGTCCTGAAGGCGGGAGCACAGCTGTCATGTATACGTAACAGAAGGCCAGTGTAGCCAGGACTTGGAGAGTAAAGGGGAGAGTGATTGGAAATGAGTTTTTAGAGGTAGCTAGGAATCCAATCAGGTAGGACCTTACATAATGGGGAGGATTGAATTATGGGGAGCCATTCAAGGGTTTTTAAGGTGGGAAGATGATACATTCTGAGTTCTCTTACAAAGATCACTGATTGCTATGTGAAGAATGGATTGTAAGAGGTGAAGACTAAAACTAGTCAGGAAGGTGGTGCAGCTGAGTTAGGGTGATCGTAGGGGAAATGGAGAGAAGGGGTGCATTTGGGGACATTTTGGAGAATGGATCTAGATAACTTACTGGTTGATTAGATAGAGGGGGAGGAATAAAGGAATAATAGATGACCACTAAGTTTTGGACTTGAGCAGAATAACGTGATAATCATGTCATTTATGGAAATGTAGTTGATGGGGTGGAAAGAAGTAAGAAATCAAGAATCCCATTTGGGGTATGTTAATTATGAGATGCTATTGGACATCAAATGGATGCGTCAGATTGGTAGGTTGGAGATGTGAGTCTGGAGTTCAGTAGAAAGGTTGGGCCAGGGATATACATACCTTTGGTATGTGAGCACTGGGAGGGCTTGAAAGGCTTTAGAGGTAAGAAGAAGACAGTGTAGGGGCGCCTGGGTGGCGCAGTCGGTTGAGCGTCCGACTTCAGCCAGGTCACGATCTCCCGGTCCGTGAGTTCGAGCCCCGCGTCGGGCTCTGGGCTGATGGCTCAGAGCCTGGAACCTGTTTCCGATTCTGTGTCTCCCTCTCTCTCTGCCCCTCCCCCGTTCATGCTCTGTCTCTCTCTGTCCCAAAAATAAATAAACGTTGAAAAAAAAAATTTTTAAAAAAGAAGAAGACAGTGTAGTGTTGCTCAAGACCAAGGTTTCAGGAGCAGTGGGCTCAACCTGGTCAAATAGTGTGAGGGCTTAAGTAAGATGAAAAGTGAGAAGTAACCGTTGGGTCCACGGAAGGCGTCTGTGAACTTGACAGTAACAGCAGTTTTTGTGGAGTGGGGACTAAAGCCCAAGTAGTGTAATTTGAAGAGAGATCTAGTTATGAGGAGAATCTATAACCTTAGATTACTCTTTCCAGAACTTTTGCTGTTGTCTTAACTACTCAATAAGGCCTTTGGGCAAGCCTGTCAAGTGAAAATGGGTGGTTGTAGCACACGAATTAATATGTTTTTGCCACAAGGTGTCGCTAATTGTTTATTAGTTTTTAGTAAGTAAATAGCCGCACAAGTTATACCTTGCATTAAGGAGATGCTATTTTACAAAATCGCATTTACAAAATAGACCAGTTAGAAAGTAGTTGTGGAAAGATTTCCTTTAAAGAGCCAGTCTCTGTAGCATATTCGACATGTGTGCCTGAGTGTGGAGTAGTACACTGAGCAGCAGGCTAGGAATCTGCAGACCGGAGTGTGGGTTTAGAGCCCTGGATGTAGAGTCAGAAGACTTGAGCCCAGCTCCAGTTTTGCACCTGCTAGCTGTGTGACCTCAGGCAGAATTCGAATGTTCTTTGTCTTACTGGTAAAGACAACATTTTTTGTTGTTGTTGTTATTTTAAACTAACAGAGATAGTAGATTCTGCTTTACCCATCTCACGCAATTATTTTTACATATCAGAAGACAGTGTGCATGGCAGTGTTTCAACAATTGTGAGGTGCTATGTGAATATAAGATTAAAAATTATAAAAATTGTTTATGCCCAACTTTATAACAAGATAGGTATTACATAACGCACTCGTATTAGTGAAGACTTGTTTGTGGATGGGAGAAACCCAGTTGGGATTTGATTGCCAAGAAGGGAATGTTTTGAAGTTTATAAGGACAGCTCATGTGACTTCAGGAATGGTGGTGCTGTGGGGTGGGTGACAGGAGGGGGCTTTGAATGTCTGCACCTCTACTCTTCTTTGCTTCTGCCTGATGTCTTTCTTTTCTTTGGCTTCAACTTGCTTCCTCTACTTAATAAGGAGCATTTTGATATTACAAAGGTTGTAGGAGGTGCATGTGACAACATCCTATAGGTTGAGAAGGTTAGAAGGCAGAGCTGGAGAAGTAGATGCTATAGAATTACCTTGATTTTGGTGAAGAGCGTGGATTTCAAATTTATGAAAGCCAGTGTCAGTTAATACTAGCCTTCACATTAAAAAAAAATGATAAAACCCAAATGTCCTGAAATAGTATAATATCCTAGGGCCTTTAATTTTTAAAAGTAGACACTTTACATTATTATCTTTTTCTTCAATAAATTCACACTATAAAGGGTTAAGATAAAGGGATAGGCACACCTAATTTAAAGAAATGAAAGATTAAAAAAAAAATTCACCCAAAATAAAAAGATAGTTATAATTTTTCAAAAGAAATCTTCATTTACAAAATTTCACAATGTAATTCTTCAAAAAGGAATTGTGCTCTGAAATATGTGTTAATTTAAAAACCTATTTTTATATGACTTCAGGAACATATGTACCAATATTATGAAGTGTCCTTGCTAGATGTATATATTTAGTTTCTTTTCAATCCAAACAAATATGCTAATTGCTTTTAACAAAAAAAGTCTTAACTAGAACCATTACTAAATGTTTTTTCTACATATGTATTAGTTAATCACAAGTCACTTTAGTTATCTGTAAAATTTTACCCGGAAATAAATTCTTGCAACCTCAATTCCCTTAGCAGGAAGCAGAAGCAAGTTTTCAGACATGTTCATATGTTGAATGAATGGAATCTCTCAGCCCTGAGATGATGTTGAAATGCAAGAGATGGAGACACTGGTAGGTAAGTCCCCTGCCTACCAAAAGGGAAACATCTTGAAACATCTTGAAAGTAGAGACCATTCTCTTTCCTGGGAGGCTGGTGTTTCCCCCTTCTCCATAAAGTTTACCAGATATCTGAAAATATTAATAACATTGGTGGAATTGTGCTTTATTATATATATGCCTTAGCTGTTTGTGCATATTCTTATGTATTTAGGTCTCTTCGATAAGAATCTCTAATATAACGTATGGACGTAACTAAGGCTTCTGAAGTGCGTTCAAGGGTACTTCTTGAAATTATCTGATAATGTCCCTGTCCCTGTGATTTGTTTAAAAGACAGTGTCAGGGACTCCTGGTTTAAAATGGCATTGACTCAGGGGAAAGTCTTCCAGCCTTGAACGAAATACCCACGGCAGCAAAGACATAGTGTGTCCCATTTCTGTCTGGAAGGACGTAGTGGGTGTAGACAAGGGGAGAGGGGACAGGAGTTGTGCATAGCAGGCTGGTTGCAGCTTGACAAGGAGATTTCAAATGCACCCAGGTATAGGTAGAGTGAGTCCAGAGGCAATGATGATGCTGTGTCTGCTGGAAAATCCAGGTGTGGATTTATTTCCCTTCTTGGAAGATGAGGGAGAGGAGGAAGAGGAGAGACATGAAATTCACCAGGTGCAGTGAGGGGGGAAGAGAATACCACATGTGAAGCCTTTGAGATGAGGGGATGCCTAGAATTTTGAGGAGTTGAGAGCTCATCATGTCTGAACCAGAGCTCAAGGCAGAGTGTCAAGAAATATGGATTAAAGGGAAAGTAAAGATACAGTAACAGAATTCAGATCTACATACTGGAGGATGTTGTCAAATGTCAAATCAGCGATTTAAAGAACTATCCTGAGGAAGGTTCCCAGAATCTAGAGGAAAAGATAAAAAATATTGACCCAGCATGGGAGGTGATAACAATTCAACCTCTGATTCCTATCCCTGTAGGAAGATTGAAGCAACAACCAAAGACTTAATTTAACAAGTGTTTCCTAAACACACAGATCAAGAGCGTTCACTGCATTCCAAGAAACACTAATAGCAACAATTTTTATATGATAAGCATATAGGAAACATATCTTATGAGCATTTAGGCAAAAAGAAGCAAGTTACCTTTGCAAGAATAAAAATCCCTCTGGCCTTAGGCTTTATCTGCAATACTCAACATCAGAAGGCAATTAAACAGCATATAATAGTTTTCGGGGGAAAGTGCTGGAGCACCTTGTACCCAGCTAAGTCCATTGTCTTTCAAGGTAATTACTTATGCTTTCAGATTTGCAAGGCATTATGGACCATTCTGTCCCTTCGTTAAAAAATGCTTTAAGACTTCTGCTGCCCCAAAGAGCAGTCAAACTCAGTAATGAAAAACTCAGTAATGAGGAAATTATGACACAGGATTTGTAAGACTGACCTTACTCACTTTGGACCAAACGCAGATATTCGATTGGCCCACAGGTGGTCTGGTCAGTTCTGCGTCTGGGGGTTGGTGGGGGGTGGTGAAGCACGGTCTGTAGAGCCTCCCTGAGCTGTTCCCCCTGAGGCTGCTCTCATTTCCCAGAAAATGTCTGTCTTGCGCCACATGCTATACCCCAGGTATCGGAAGGAATGTTTGATGACTGCTTAAACTGACTCGGTTCTAGTATGTGTTAATATTGGCTTAATTCTTTACCTGGTTGAGATACTAAGTGCTCCCCCTTTCCCAAAACGAGTGATGGATAATGTGGCATAGTGATCATTTTCATTTCCAAGAGCCTCACATATTCTCTGCATCTGTAAGACTCTGACTTGTGGCACTTGTAATTGGGTGAAATTAGTAAACCATATGTTAGCAGCCATTGAGTTTAAAATTAAGCTTCACTCGATCTCTTCCACCTGGGACTTGGGTATGTCCCCCTGTTACCTATGGTTGGAATCATTATTTTCATTACGGACGATGCTGATGTTTAGAAATGTAGCTTATCTGTTTTTCTATTTCTTAAAGAAAATCTCAGAATCAGATAAATGATTTATCATTTCCTTTTGATCTACAAAGTCAGTGACTCACTTTAGCGAGATATATTTTTAAAGGCACATTAAAGAAAAACTAAGAACTATAACATTTCTAGGTACTAGTTCCTCCAGAAATGAGTGGCTTAAACAATAGCCTTTTTCCTGTGCTCCCAGGTTCTATGGGTCAGGAATTGGGACAGGATGGGGTGAGGAGGGTTTGTCTTTCCTTGGCGAGGTCTGGGACCTCAGGTGGCAAGGCTCAAACTGGGGATGACTTCACAGTTGGGGCTGGAAGCACCTGGAAGCTCTTTCACTCCCCTGTCTAGTGCCTGGGCTCTGATGACTTAATATCAGCCCTACAGAGCAGCACTACGTTACCGCCTGGCCCAGACTCAAGGAAAGGGGATGTGGATCCCACTTCCAGCATCAATATTTTGTGGCCATACTTTTAAAAAACTGCCTAATAATAAATGGCCAACACTGGTTTTCTTTCACTCATAGGTTTGGGGATGGTGTAATGGGCTGAATTGTCTCCCCTTAAAATTCACACGTGGATGTCCTAACCCTCAGCAGATGTGACCTTATATGGAAATAAGATCTTTGCAGATGTAATTAGTTAAATTAGAATGAGAACATACCGAAGTGGGGTGGGACTGATGTCCTTTTTTTTTTTTTTTAATTTTATTTATTAATTTTGAGAGAGAGAGAGAAGAGAGCGCAAGTGTGCACACAAGTGGGAGAAGGGAAGAGAGAAGGAGAGACCCAAGCAGGCTATGCGCCATCAGCACAGAGCCTGATGTGGGGCTCGAACTCATGAACTGTGAGATCATCACCTGAGCCAAGATCAGGAATTGGACGCTTAACTGTGTCACCCAGGCGCCCTTGAAATATGACTGATGTCCTTTTAAGAAAGGGAAATTTGGATGCAGATCTGCACACAAGGAGAACACCATGTGGACATAAAGGGTATCTGCATGTGATGCTTCCAAAGCCAAGGGATGCCGCAGACTGCCAGGGAACCAGCAGAAGCTGGGAGGGAGGCGTGCGATTGATTCTCCCTCACAGCCCTCAGAGGGGACCAGCCTTACCAACAGCTGGATTCTGGATTTCTAGCCTTTAAAACTGTGAGACCATACATTTCTGTGGTGTGAGCCACCCGTTGTGTTGGATTTTGTGATAGGAGCCCTAGGAAACTAATACAGATAGTTTTAATGTCTTTTCAATATTTTTCATATTTTTGACAAGGAACATATGCTTCTTTAAAAGTGAGGAAAAATAGGTTTATTTTATATAATAATTTCAATTTCTGTGTTCCATAAAACATGGAAATAGACCAAAATCTAACTAAGGTTGTGTGTAGGTAATGTGACTATAGGTAACTTTTTTTTTTCATTCCTTCTTCATCTCTATATTTAAAATGTTTTCTATACCGTCTATGCATGACTTTTTTTTTTTTAATTTTTTTTTCAACGTTTATTTATTTTTGGGACAGAGAGAGACAGAGCATGAACGGGGGAGGGGCAGAGAGACAGGGAGACACAGAATCGGAAACAGGCTCCAGGCTCCGAGCCATCAGCCCAGAGCCCGACGCGGGGCTCGAACCCACGGACTGCAAGATCGTGACCTAGCTGAAGTCGGATGCTTAACCGACTGCGCCACCCAGGCGCCCCTGCATGACTTTTATCATGGTGGGAATCGAGACTGTAGGAAGCAGCCATTGAATGTAGCAAGAGGAGGGGCCTCAGGGAGTTTGCCCTGGGTCCTGCTCTGCTACTTAGTGACTCGGAGCCTGTTTCCCAGTCTGGACGTGGGGCACGTGGTGCCCCTCAGTGTTGCTGTGAGAAGTAAATGAACGAATATATGCGAACCCCCCCAACCTGGTGTCTGATGTCTGTGGCGACTAGGTAGCATTCTGTGTCCACTCTCTGAGACGTGTTTGACAGCCTCCAGGACTGTGACTGTGGAGGGCTGGTGGGAGACTGAAGTTCTTAAAGAGCTCACGCATGTCTTTTCACTGATTATTGGTGGCAGACTGAGGGCTTAAAAAGCTAGGGAGCCCAGAGGCGGCTTTACTGTGAAGTCAGGGCAGCTGGATCTAAGGGCCTGTCACTTACCCAGGTCCCTCCTAAGGCTTTGGAAAGGATTAAGGTCAAAAATGGATTCACGTGGTGGTGTGGTTTATAAATTTGCAAAAATATACATTAACTATAATCAGTTAAGACTCCTGTCTCTCTCTACTTTGATCTCTTGTGTTCCCCTCAGCTACCACCTTTGGAGTGGCCATGGGGATTTGGGGATTGGGCTAAAGGAAAGTTGACTTACGGATATTTTTTCCTTGGGTTCTGTGAGATTTACTTACGTGGTTTGCAGTCACTTCCCTGAATAGGTAAGCTATTAATAGCTGTCCTGGAGTAGGAAGAGCTTCCAGAGATATTCCCACTGGCTACTGTGCCTTTTTCACTCAGCTTTCAACCCCCCAAGAACACATTTAAGAATGTTTTTCTACAGAGCCTACCACTGAAAGTATGTAGGTAGTGGAGGAGAAACGAGATTTGAGACATATGAAGCCAGAAGTAGTATGTGGAAAAATTTCCCAAATTTTACAGCTCGTGTGTGAAACTTGATAGAGATTTCTCCAAATTTGATAGTCTTAAAAATTTATATTAACAATGAGTTGAGAAGTTGAAATTTATTCTAAGCTATTAATATTGAAGAACCCCAAATTTTAATTAAGTGAACCCTCCCCCCCCCCAGAATTAACTTTTATTCTCATTACGGAAAATAATACAAAATATTTATAGGAAGAAGTGATTAAAAAAGGTATGTAGCCAAAAATCGTAGGAAAAGGAGCATTGCTGAAATGCATCAGGAGGTTGTTAATAAAAATACTACATAATTTGGGGGGGCAGATTTTACTAGTTTTTAGATAAACCACAGCTTCATTAAATTTATAATTTATTTAATGTCACTCCATTAGGCTTACAATTTGTGATTTTTGTTTCTCATTCTATGTAAATATTTGTGTTCATTCACTTTTTTAAAAAAGTTTTTATTTATTTTTGAGAGAGAGAGAGAGAGAGAGGGAGAGAGAGAGAGACAGAGGGTCCTAAGTGGGCTCTGTGCTGACAGCAGGAAGCCCAGTGTGGGGCTTGAGCCCAAGAACTGCAAGATCATGACCTGAGCTGGAGTCAGACACTCAACCGACTGAGCCAGCCGGGTGCCCCTGTGTTCAGTCTTAAATTTATATTTGGGAGTTTGTATTCTTTTTCTCACAGGGGGCTTCCAAAATTGTGTAAGTGGCAGGCCCCTCAAAACCTGGGCCTGACTTCAAAGAACCTGTTGCCAGATCAGTTCTTGTTCCTCTGCAACGTTGTTATTTGAACCTGATGCTAATGTTTAAGACTCCCGCTTCTCTGTTTTTCCATTTCCTACAGAGGAACCCAGAATCAAAGTATTTACCCATCGTTTCCTTTTGATCTAAGAGGTTTCAGTGGCTCTGTCTAGTAAGAGTTTCAGGATGTATGCTGTTTACCTCGTCAGAGCAAAACCGTGACTCAGAGTGTGAGAAAATGGCTCTCCGCTTCCTAGGAAGTTTTCAATATAAAAACATGCTGTGCTTTTGAATGAAAAGTAAAATTAAAAGCCAATGGATGGAAATTTCTTGTAAGAAGATATAAAAAACCCCCAACTCTTCCTATTCTTAAAAATAAGAATTGTTTTTGTCAAAGGATCTGAGACCTGAATAACGTTTTTTGAAGTGAATTTGGCACACTGTGTAAAAGCCCATGCACCTATGATCTTTCCTTGGGGAAGTCCCTCAGCTGTTCTCCTTCCATACCCACGGTGCTTGGGTGTCTTACAGCTAAAGACAGAGGAATAATGGTCTTGAGTAACAAAATTACCTTTGCATACATGTGGTTTTAACTTAAAGCCAGAAGGTTCTTTCTTTTATCTCTTGTCAGAAGTTTTACCCATCTTGATGGGAACTACTCTGTGGTTTTAAAAATATTTCAATTCCATGAACTATAATGGGTGTATTATAGGAAGGACATAAAATCAGTATCCAGCCTAGAATATTTGTCCCTTATCCCCCATGCAAGAATGGGGAAAAGGGATGTGTCTTCAGAATATGGTCAATCTATGTTCAGATGCTACCTTTATCTCTCATTAACCATGTGACCTTTGGATAGTTACTTCGTTTCCCCATTTGTACACACATGGATATTAATATTCATCCCACAAAGTTGTTGTGAGGATTAACTGAGATGGCAGGAGATAAATCCCCCAGACCCCCATCTAGTTCTAGCACCTAGTACAAAGAAGGAGCTCAGTAAATGTTTGACGTAAAAGAAAGATAATGCCTTCATTATCCTCCCAAGGAGTTTGGGATCTAGAGTGTATTAGGAAAGAAGGATTAAAATGAAAGGGTTAAGTCATGGAACCTTTGAAATTGATGGTATTGAAGGAAGTGGTAGAAAGATGAACGATTGTAGTTTGGAGAAATTCGATTTCAGAGAAAGTTTTGTGTGAAGCTGAGATGTAAGGAGGTAAATTGTGCGTGGGGAACCACTGTCCTATTTTCCTGGTTGAACTAAAGAGTGTGCATTCATGTGTTGCTTCTTTCATTAAAGCATGTGAGGATGATTTTTAGAACTGGGGAATGCCAAGAAGAAACGTGATCCATTTTTGCCCTCAAATAAGTTACAGTGTACTAGGGAGAGAGAAACATGAAAACATAAGGACATTAAGATTTGGGGTACAGAAGAGGAAGGGTCGGTTTTACACTGGAGTGGAGATGGGCTCTGTGAGGACTTCATGGAAGAGAGAAGGTGTCCACACAGCAGTGGAGTTGGGGGAGTGTGGACTGTGTAGACGGTCCAGGTAGAAGAATTGGAATGAACAGAGCCGCAGGTGTGGCTTTGCATGTGTGTGGGAGCTGGACGCCGGGCAACAGCAGGTGGTACAGGATGC
The DNA here is from genome assembly GCF_018350155.1 of Leopardus geoffroyi. Classification (NCBI taxonomy): domain Eukaryota; kingdom Metazoa; phylum Chordata; class Mammalia; order Carnivora; family Felidae; genus Leopardus; species Leopardus geoffroyi. The sequence continues at coordinate 143,375,944 of NC_059332.1, forward strand.
CCCTGCAGCAGTGGGCTGGGAAAACAGGCAGAGGCAGATGATGGAGGGTCTAGCCTGCCATGCTTCCGGGGCAGGGCTATGAGGGGTTCCATCCAGGAGTAATGGTGGCTATGGAAGGGATGCCATGAACAAATTGACATCCTCCGAGACCTGAATAACGTTTTATAAATTGCATGGGAAAGACAGTTGAGGCAAGGGTATTAAATAAGACATTAAAATTTTTTTTTTTTTACTGCTTATTTATTTTTGAGAGACAGAGCATAAACAGAGGAGGGGCAGAGAGAGACGGAGACACAGAATCTGAAGCAGGCTCCAGGCTCTGAGCTGTCAACACAGAGCCCGATGTGGGGCTTGAACTCATGAACTGCAGTATCATGATCTGAGCTGAAGTTGGACACTTAACCCAACTGAGCCACCCAGGCTTCCCTGACATTTTTTAAGCTTGGGAATTTGATGTGAGCTGGGACCAGTAGATTGGGGTTTAAATTTTGCCTTTCTATTTTCTAACTCTTTAATCCCAGGAATGGCTGGAAATTTAGAAAAATTGCTGTCTCTGCTATGGGAATGGATAGTCTCACAAATTAGACTTGAAATCTGATTTAAACAACTTAAACTGACTTAAAAACTTATGTAGCAAGAGGAATCTTACACATGCAAATGAACACCTGTGAAAATTCTTGGGCAAGAAATGCTAGATTTAGCAACTCCAGTTTAGCAGTTTGAGAGGGGATCTCTTCTGGGACTAAATGGCCAATTTTAAAGATTGTTTTACTGCTTGGGTCTGCTTTAATGTTTGAATAGACAATTCCTATCTCTAAAGCAGTTCTTGAACTTTCTTTATAAATTAGAGATCCTGAAAGGAATGTAGTTAGATAGTGTGCATTTCAGTGTACTCTGAGCCCTGGGGATGTTTGCTGTCTTTCTAAGCTTTAGTTTAGACATCTAAGCTTTGCCATATAAATTTTTCATAGGAGCTAGGTGTATGCAACTCGAGTGTCACATCTCCTACAAATTTGCCAGAAACGAAGCCACAGTTTTTCTCATTTCCGATCCCAATGAAAACCTTACCACTTTTTGCTATAGAGTCATAGATAAAAATAATTGAGGTCATGAATCCAATGACCAGATGTCTTCCCTATCACCCTACAGTGAGTATCTCCCCCAACCCATGTTTCTGGTTCCTTAAGATTTTAATGTATTTTTCTTAATATTTGTTTAGGCCATATTTATATCTTTGGAAATTGGTCAATTTCTGTGTATGTTTAAATGCCTCCTTTTACTTGACAGTATATTTAACATACCAAAAGCATTTTCCAAGGTACGATCACATTGTATCCTTTTAATAAGTTTATTCGGGATCAGAGACACCAGTCCATGTTGAGAGCTTTTCACTAGGTCGTGCATAAGCAACGTTGAAGAAACATACCCAGTGTTACAGTGGAACAGGCTCTTAACAGATGAACCCTTTCACAAACTGCAACCATCAACTCTAGATAAACTACAAAAACAACTACCTAAGGGGTTTTGAGAGTGAACAAAAGCAGACAGAGGGGAGTTGAAACCTGGGGGAAGGTGAGTTTCCTGGTATTCAGCTTTGGCCAGAGGACAGGTCATAGTTGCAAAGGTTGTGTGGGTGGCTAAAATTCCAATGGAAAGCCTGTCAGATTTCTGGCCTGAAAAACCACATGATGGAGCCCAACCATGAGAGAGTGAGGGATCACTCAGAGAAGAAGTGACCTGTGTTTGAACTCTGTCCAAGTCTCTAGCTGACCCACATCCCACACAAGGCAGACTCAAAGCAGCTTGCAGCTGAGGTTTAGAGTAGCGACCTGACATTTGACTGCTACCCGCCACAGGTGAGGCAGAGTTTGAGTTGGAGCCTCACCAAGTCAGTTGCCTGTTAAAAAGAAATATCACAGTGGGATAAATACTACAAAATTCAGTCTTGACAGTATTAACATTCATGATGTCCAGGATACAATCCAAAACTATTCAAAATATGAAGAAGCAGAAAAATGTGACCTAATTTCAAGAGAGAGGACAATCAAGAAGTTTAAAGCAGCTGTTATAATTATGCTCGGTGGGATTTAAAAAATGCTTCTAATAAATGAGAAGACAGGAAATCTCAAGAGAAATTGAAAATGTATGAAGTGAAAATGTTATAAATGAAAATATAACATTTAATAAAAAATACAAAGACAAAAAGGTTGAAAAAGAAATGGTTGGAAAAGGACATATCACTCACACACACACACACACACACACACACACACACACCATAAGAAAATTGAAGTGGCTTATATTACTATCAGATAAAATAGACTTCCAAACAAAGAGTATTACCAGAAATAAATAGGAACATTACATAATGAATGAAAACCCCTATTAGGATGATAAAACAATCATAAATGTGTATGCATCTCAAACAGACTCTAAATAAAAGAAACAAAAATTGATGGAATAGTATCATAACCATAGTGGGAAGTTTTAACATCTCTTGCAGAGCAATTGCTATGATAACTAGACAAAGTGTCAGTAAAGACATAGATGATCTGAACACTATCAATCATCTTGACCTAATTGATTTTTAAAATCAATTGTTTTTATTTAGACATTATTTTTTTTTAGAGCAGTTTAAGGTTCACAGCAAAATTGAGGGAAAGGGCCAGAGATTTCCTCATATCCTTTGCCCCACACATACACAGCCTCCCCCATTATCAATATCCCCAAATGGTATATTTGTTACAATTGATAAACATATGTTGACACATCATCACCCAAAGTCCATAGTTTACATTATGGTTCACTCTTGCCGTTGTACATTCTATGAATTTGGACAAATGTATATTTGGACATGTATCCATAATTAGGTATCAAACAGAGTATTTTTACTGCTCTAGAAATTCTCTGTGCTTTGTGTATTCGTCGTTCCCAACTCCAACTCCCAATCCCTGGCAACCACTCATCCTTTTATGCTCTCCATAGTTGTCTCTTTTCCAGAAGGTTATATAGATGGAATCATGCAGTTTGTAGTCCTTTTAGATTGGCTTCTTTCACTTAGCAATATGCATGTCGAGTTCTTCCATTTCAGTTTTACTGAAACTGAAAAATGGATTTCCTGAAAAAATGCTCCCTGGTATGTGTGTATGTATTTATTTTATTTTTATTTATTTTATTTTTTAATAATTTATTGTCACATTAGCTAATATATAGTGTATACAGTGAAGTCCTGGTTTCAGGAGTAGATTCCTGTGGTTCATCACTTACATACAACACCTAGTGCTCATCCGAAAAAGTGCCCTCCTCAATGCCCATCTCCCATTTTCCCCGCCCCCCACCCCACCCCCATCAACCCTCAGTTTGTTTTCTCTTCAGTTCTCTTCAGCAAACCCTCAGTTTGCTTCTCTTCCCTTTTGTTCATCTGTCAAGTTTCTCAAATTCCACATATGAGTGAAATCGTATATTTGTCTTTATCTGACTGACTTATTTCACTTAGCATAATACCCTCCAGTTCCATCCACATAGTTGCAAATGGCAAGATTTCATTCTTTTTGATCACTGAGTAGTATTCCATTGTATATATATATACCACATCTTCTTTATCCATTCATCAGTCAATGGACATTTGGGCTTTTTCCATACTTTGGCTGTTGTCAATAGTGTGGCTGTAAACATTGGGGTGCATGTGCCCCTTCGAATCAGCACTCCTGTATCCTTTGGATAAATGCCTAGTAGTGCAATTGCTGGGTCTTAGGGTAGTTCTATCTTTAATTTTTGGAGGAACCTCCATACTGTTTTCCAGAGTGGCTGCACCAGTTTGTTTGCCACCAGCAGTGCAAAAGGATTCTTCTTTCTCCGCATCCTTGCCAACATCTGCTGTTGCATGAACTGTTAATGTTAGCCCCTCTGACAGGTGTGAGGTGGTATCTCATTGTGGTTTTGGTTTGTATTTCCCTGATGATGAGTGATGTTGAGCATCTTTTCATGTGTCTGTGATCTATCTGGATGTCTTCTTTGGAAAAGTGTCTATTCATGTCTTCTGCCTATTTCTTCACTGGATTATTTGTTTTTTGGGTGTTGAGTTTGATAAGTTCATTATAGATTTTGGATGCTAATCCTTTATCTGATATGTCATTTGCGAATATCTTTTCCTTTCTGTCAGTTGCCTTTTAGTTTTGTTGATTGTTTCCTTTGCTGTGCAGCTTTTTATTTTGATGAGGTTCCAATAGTTCATTTTTGCTTTTGTTTCCCTTGCCTCTGAAGATGTGTCAAGTAAGAACCTGCTGTGGCCAAGGTCAAGGAGGTTGTTGCCTGTTTTCTCTTCTAGGATTTTGATGGGTTCCTGTCTTATGTTTAGGTCTTTCATCCATTTTGAATTTATTTTTGTGTATGGTGTAAGGTTCATTCTTCTGCATGTCACTATCCAGTTTTCCTAACACCATTTGCTGAAGAGACCGTCTTTATTCCATTGGATACTCTTTCCTGCTTTGTCAAAGATTAGTTGGCCATATGTTTGTGGGTCCATTTCTGGATTCTCAGTTCTATTCCATTGATCTATGTGTCTGTTCTTGTACAAATACCATGCTGTCTTGATGATTACAGCTTTGTAATACAACTTGAAGTCCAGAATTGTGATGCCTGCAGCTTTTTCTTTTTCAGGATTGCTTTGGCTATTTGGGGTCTTTTCTGGTTCCAGGGTATATTTAGTTTTACAAGAAACCACCAAGCTGTTTTCCAAAGAGACATCCATTTTGCATGCCCATGAGCACTGAATGAGAGTTCCTGTTTCTCCACATCCTCCTCACATCTGGTGTTGTCAGTGTTCAAGATTTTGGCCATTCGAATAGGAGTGACATGGTATCTCAATGTTGTGTAATTTACATTTCCCTAATGTGGAGCATCTTTTCATGTTTATTTGCCATCTGTATTTCTTCTTTGGTGGTGTCTTTTCAGATTTTTGGCCTATATTTTAAGGTCAGTTTCTAGGTTCACTTTTTTGCCTGTGGATGTCCAGTTGTTCTAGCACCATTTGTTGAAAAGACTATCTTTGTTCATTGTGTTGCCTTTGCTTTTTTGTTAAAGATCAGTTGACTATATATATGGGTCTATTTCTGTTCTCTTCTATTAATCCGTATGTCTGTTCTTTCACTAATACTACACTATTTTGACTACTGTAGCTTTATAGTAAGAATAGAAGTCAAGTCAATACCATTCCTCCAATTTCTTCTTCAGTATTGTGTTGGTTATTCTAGGTCTTTTGCCTCCCCATGGAAACTCTACTTTGCTGATATCCACAAAATAACTTGCTGTGATTGCATTGACTCTATAGATCAGGTTGGGAAGAATTGACATCTTGACAGTATTGACTCCTCCTATCCATCAATATGGAATGTCTCTCCAATTAGTTAGTTCTTCTTTGATTTTGTTCATCAGACTTTGTAGTTTTATTCATTACTTTGTTATGTTTATACTAAATATTTTTTCTTCTTTTTGAATTTAAATTCAAGTTAGTTAACATAGAGTGTAGTCTTGGCTTCAGGAGTAGAGACCAATGATTCATCTCTTACATATGACACCCAGTGCTCATCCCAGAAAGTGCCCTCATTAATGTCCATCACCCATTTAGCCCATACCTCCACACCTCTCCTCCAGCAACTCTCAGTTTGTTCTCTGTATTTAAGAGTCTCTTATGGTTTGTCTCCTTTTCTGTTTTTATCTTATTTTTCCTTCCCTTCCCCTATGTTCATCTGTTGTGTTTCTCAAATACTAGTATTTCAGTTTTGGGAGTGTTAATATAAACAGTATTGTGTTTTTGTTTTTTTTTTTAATTTTTTTTTTCAACGTTTTATTTATTTTTGGGACAGAGAGAGACACAGCATGAACGGGGGAGGGGCAGAGAGAGAGGGAGACACAGAATCGGAAACAGGCTCCAGGCTCTGAGCCATCAGCCCAGAGCCTGACGTGGGGCTCGAACTCACGGACCGCGAGATCGTGACCTGGCTGAAGTCGGACGCTTAACCGACTGCGCCACCCAGGCGCCCTAAGTATTGTGTTTTTTATTTCAAATTCCACTTATTAATTATTGATGTATGGGAAAGTGATTAGCTTTTGTATATTAACCTTGTATCCTTAAACCTTGCTGTAATTCTTAATTAGTTCCAGGAGTTTTTGGTTGGTTCTTTTGGATTTTCTACATAGATGATCATGTTGTCTGTGAACAAAAACAGTTTTATTTCTTCCTTCCCAATCTGAAACCTTTAACTTCCTTTTCTTGTCTTATTGCATTATCTAAGACTTCCAGTATGATGTTGAGAAATTATGGTTAGAAGGGATGCCCTTGCCTGGTACTTAATCTTAGTGGGAAAGCTTCTAGTTTTTCATCATTAAGTGTAATATTAGCTATAGTTTTTTTTGGTAAATATTCTTTATCAATTTGAGGAATTTCCCTTTATTTCTGATTTACTGAGGGTTTTTTTTTTATCATGAATGAGCATAATTGACTTTTATAGAATCTAAAACACAACAACTGAAGAATACATTTTTTTTTTTTCAGGAACACATGGTACATTCACAAAGATAAAGCTTATGCTATGCTATAAAACAAGTCTCAATAAATTTAAAAGGACTGCAGCCACATGGAATATATTTCCACAGGCCAAAGAAGAAACCATAGAGAGGTTAGAAGATATTTTCTCTTAAATGATCATGAAAGTACAACATATCAAAATTTGTAGGATGCAGCTAAAGCAATGCTTACATGGAAATGTGTAGTTTTAAGTCCTTATTCCAGGAGAAAAGTCGACTTTCATCATTTAAGTTCTTACCTTAAGAAGCTCTGGAAAGAAGAGCAAAGTAACCAAACAAATTAGAGGGAAAGATTAGACCAGAAATCAGTTAAATAGAACATATTAACCAACAGAGGAAATTAACAAAACTGGAGCCTTGTTGGTTGAAAAGTTCAACAAAACTGATAAGTCCTGAGCAAGGTTGATGAAAAGAGAGAGAGAGAGAACACAAGTTACCAATATCGTGATTGAAAGAAGGGATATCACTACAAATCCTACATATATTAAAAGCATAATAAGAACAACTTGATCATGAACAACTTGATTCCAACAAACAATAATTGTGATGAATTGGACAACTTCTTTGAAAAATACAACTTACCAAATTGACCCAAGATGGAACAGAAAATAAGAATAGCTCTTTAACCATTAAACTATAGTAACTCTGTAACTATCAGAAACCTTCCTATAAAGAAAACTCCAGGCCCAGTGATATCACTTTTTTTTTTTTTTTTTTTTTTTTAAGAAGATAGAAGACGAGTAACACTTTGTAACTCTCTTTTGTCCTTCTCCAAGCTGGGCTGCTGGGTCTTGGGGGAATGGTGACAGGAGTAATGTGAAGCGATCTTTCCTACCTACTTCAACGTATCTTTTCTTACTCCTGTGCTCCATCCAAGTGCTGTAATCCCTTGCCTGGAGTCCTTAGTCTTTATAAAGGTATTTTTGTGCATGGATAGTTGTTCTAAGTAATATTTCTGTGAGGGTATAAGCTCTGAAAACTCCTATTCCACCATCTTACTGGTATCACTCTCTCAAAGTTGTCTTAACATTAGAAAATTAATATTTCACCATATTAATAGAATAAAGGAGAAAACCATATGACCATTTTAATACATAGAGGAAATAATATGACATAATTCAACATCCATTCAGAAGATCAGTTCTCACCAAACAAAGAATGTAAGGGTACTTCTACTCATAAAAAGTATCTATGAAAAACCTCCAGCTAACATCATATGTTCCTGTTGCAATATTAAATTATTTTCTACTAGAATCAAGAGTAAGGTAATGTGCTCCATTTTGCCACTTTTACTCAACATTGAATTGAAGGTCCTAGCCATTGCAGTAGAGGAAGAAAAAGAAATAAAATGGTAAAGATTGGAAAGGAGGAAGTAAAATGGTCATTTTCGATGTGAAATAATGGAAAAATACGTATATTGGTCTCTGTCCTGAGTTCCTGGCACAGAACTTCTAAAATCCTTGCAATTTCCCAAGTGGTAGTAGAACTAGGGGCATCTTTAGTTCTAATATTTGGTCTTTAAACCTGGTTTCTGACACAGGGCTCTTGAAACCCTTGTAATTTCCTGAGTGATAGGAATGTTTTTTGTTCTAGTGAGATGACTCTGACTGGGCTCCTAGATAAGCACTGATCACAGGAAAGACCAAGCCATGATTAGAAGCTTGAAATTTTCAGGATACCCAACCCCACTCTCATTCTCTTGAGAAGAGAGGAGGGCTAGAAATAGAGTTAATGATTGATCAAGCCTATGTGAGGAAGCCTCCATAAAAATTCACAAAGTATTAGATTCAGAGAGCTTGCAGGTTGGTGAACGCATCTACATACTGGGAGGGTAACACAGCCCAACTCCACAGGCACAAAAGCTTCTGTACTTGGCATTCTCCCAGACCTCACTCTATGCACCTCTTTATCTGGTTGTTCATCTGTATCCCTTATCATATCCTTCAATAAATGGGTTAACATAAGTGTTTCCCTGAGTTCTGTGAGCCACTCTAGCAAATTTAGAATCCAAAGGGGGAAGAGGTCATGGAAGCCATGATTTGTAGCTAAGTCAGGCAGAATTGTGGACAGTCTTGGGGACCTACTAGTATTTGCAATTGGCATCTGAAGTGGAGGACAGTCTTGTGGGGCTGAGCCCTTAACCTGTAGGTTCTAAAGCTATCTCTAGGTAGAGTGTCAGAATTGAGTTAAAATGTAAGAAACCCAGCTGGTGTCACAGAGAATTGCTTGTTGTAGGGAAAACCCTCGTCTGGTGTTGGGAGTGTTGTGAGGGTGGTAGTGGTGTGAGAAGAAAGGAGACACACAGGAGGAGGACTGGGTTTTTCTTAAACAGTAGCTAATACGCTTGTTTACATAGAGAACCCTGAAGATCTGCACAACAACTAGAAGTAATAAGTGAGTATGGAAAGTCATAGTATATAAAGCTAAAATTTTAAAAATCAATTCTATTATTATATTCTAACAGGAAAAATTGTGAAATGAAATAGAAAAACGATTCTGTTTATAATAGCTGCCTAAATCAGAATATTTAGGAATAAATTTAAACAGATGTTCACTGAAAACCACAGGACATGGGTGAAATTTTAAAAGGTGTAAGTGAATGGGAAGATATATTATCTTCATGGATTGAAAGACTCAATTTTAAGATGTCAATTCTTCCTAAATTCACCCATACATTTAATTCAATCCCAATAAAAATCCCTAGAAGTTTACATACTGATGTTAAAATTTATATGGATTCAAAGGACTTGGAATTGCCCCAAAAAGAACAAAGTTGCAGGACTTACTATAAAGTTCCAATAATCAAGACTGTACTATAAACAAAAGGATAAGTATATTGATAAATCAATGAAACACAACAGACTCCAAAAATAGTTCTACACATATTTAATCAATTGATTTTTTATAAAGACACAAAGCAATTCAATGGGGAAAGGAAAGTCTTTATTTGTAAGTTCATAATAGTGTAGATCTTAAAAGCTCTCAGAACAAAAATTTTGTGACTATGTGTGGTGATGGATGTTAATAGAATTGTGGAGATCATTTCACAGTATATACAAATAGTGAATCATTATGTTATATACCTGAAACTAATATAATGTTATATGCCAATAAAAAAGTGGTCTTTCCATATGGGAAAAAAATGCATTGACTCTTTCCTCATATCACATACAGTAATTAACTTGTAATGGGTCATAAACCTAAATGTAGAATCTCAAACTGTAAAACTTCTAGCAGAAAATGAAGAAAAAAATTTTTTTGTGACACTGGATGAGGAAAAGGTTTGCTAAACAGAAGATGAAAAGCACAAAGGAAAGACACACTAGAATGGACTTCTTTAAAATAAAAAGCATTTGCTCTCCCATAGATATAGGTAAGAAAACAAAGCCTAAAAGGCCATCGATTGGGAGGAAATATTTGCAAAACATGGATCTTTGTGTCAAAGGGTTTATATCTAGAATATGTAAAGTACTCTTAGAACTCAATTCTTAAAGACAACCCAATTTAAAAAAATGGGCATAGGATTGGACATTTCACAAATGGCCAAGTAAAAACATGAAAAGATGCTCAATATCACAAGCCAATAGAAAATGCAAATTAAGGGGCGCCTGGGTGGCGCAGTCGGTTAAGCGTCCGACTTCAGCCAGGTCACGATCTCGCGGTCCGTGAGTTCGAGCCCCGCATCAGGCTCTGGGCTGATGGCTCAGAGCCTGGAGCCCGTTTCCGATTCTGTGTCTCCCTCTCTCTCTGCCCCTCCCCCGTTCATGCTGTGTCTCTCTCTGTCCCAAAAATAAATAAACATTGAAAAAAAAAATTTTAAAAAAAGAAAATGCAAATTAAAAACAATGAGATACTACTACATACCCACTAGGATAAATTAAACCAAAAGAAATCTGACAATACCAAGTATTATCAACAATGTGTTCCATATTTTGACAGTGGTGTTTTCATGAGTTTATATATAAGGCAAAATTAATCAAAGTGTACAATTTTTAATGGATATAGCTTAATGTTTGTAAATTGTACCTCAATGAAGTTGACTTAAAAAAATAAGCCTATGGCAGAATAACAACTTATTATCCCAATGAAAGACCAAGCCGTGAAGATGCTTGGGTATTTGCTAAAGTAGTAAGTGTAGCTGGGATCAGACTTTAGTTCTCAATCCAGACTATTTTCTCTTCCAATTAGATCGTGCTGCTGAGCATAGAACGCAGGATTGCAGGACAGGAAGAAGCAAGAAGGGAAATAAGTCTCCTAAGAATGGATCTGCTGTAATCAGATCTTGGTCTTATCCCAACCAGTGGTGTCAAAACACTTCCCCACAGTACTTAAGACATGCTTTGCTTTTAACTTGAAAATTTTTCATCTTTTAAAATAGCTTCCTCATTTTCATTTCTCTTCCCTAATTGTAACAGAGTCAATTTGAATTATATGGACATATATGGAAATAGAAAGTCCAAGCGACTTACACTATGTACCGTTAAGGGATGTGAATAAAGAACTTTGGACACATCTCTTCTATCAGCCCATCAGTTTATTAGTGAATGTTTTTTGGAACCTATTTCAATTATGTTGATAGATTAAAAGTACATAAAGAATTTAGGGAGAATCAGAAAATGCAGAGAATGTGTTGAGTAAATGCTTTTTAAATTTTTTTTTTCAACGTTTATTTATTTTTTTTGGGACACAGAGAGACAGAGCATGAACAGGGGAGGGGCAGAGAGAGAGGGAGACACAGAATCGGAAGCAGGCTCCAGGCTCTGAGCCGTCAGCCCAGAGCCCGACGTGGGGCTCGAACTCACAGACCGCGAGATCGTGACCTGGCTGAAGTCGGACGCTCAACCGACTGCGCCACCCAGGCGCCCCAGTAAATGCTTTTTAGAATTAACATGTAAATTTGTCAAATCTCTTTCCAGCTTATTATCTTTAACATTTTAATACCCTATATATTTTACGTGTATTTTCTGTATGCCTTTCTTAGGCTTAAAAATAAGTTCACTGAGATTTGATATTTTTTCTCTAAGAGGGCATTTTATCATCTTGAAATTACTGATGTACTAAATTGTCACATATTTGATGTCAGTGTGAAGATTCCACTGTAAGAAAAAAAAGAAAGATAATTCAAGGGAGGAGCACGTACTTAAACATGAGTTCACCAGCCTTTGTTATCTTTTAAAAAAATGTTTTTTGATGTTTATTTTTGAGAGAGAGAGAGACACAGAGTGTGGGTGGGGTGGGGCAGAGAGGAGACACAGAATCCCAAGCAGGCTCCAGACTCTGAGCTCTCAGCACAGAGCCCGACGCAGGGCTTGAGTTCACAAACCGCGAGATCATGACCTGAACCCGTCAGACACTTAACCGACTGAGCCACCCAGGCGCCCCCATCCTTTGCTATCGAACTGAAGCGACATCGTCACCTTTCAGGATTTCTAATACGTAATGATGTACAGTAAGGGCTTGAACTGCATACGTCACATTTCTGAAAAGCTCCTGTGTTCAAACAGCAAAATACCACATTGAGAAATTTAAAAGTTTTCTCTGTGAATCTGAATCTGAATTTATGTAGCATATTTCACCTGAACTTACGAAACACAGATAATGTAAAAAATGAGTTCCTTGGAAATAATCTAAATTTTATGTTCCAGAGAAAACTAGCATTTGTCGACCACCGGCTGTTCTTTGGGGACTGGAAGGACTTCTTGCATGTGATCTTATTTAGTCCTCCTGTGAGCCCCGCAGAGTAGCAAGTACTGTTACCCCCATTTTGCAGATGGGGAAATGCAGGCACAAAGGGATAAGGATAAGATCCAAGATTTTTTTAATAGAATATTTAAAAATTTTTTTATTTTAGAGAGAGAGCACACAAGCAGGGGAGAGGGACGGAGGGAGAGAGAGAGAGAGAGAGGGAGAATCTCAAGCAGGTTCCACTCTCAGCACAGAGCCTGATGCAGGGCTCTATCCTACGAGCCTGGGATCATGACCTGAGCTGAAATCAAAAGTCAGACACTCGACTGACTGAATCACCCAAGGCGCCCTGATAAGATTCAGAATTTTAACCCAGGCTGCTTTCTGTGGAACCTGTGCCCTCTCACCCTGGGCCACACTCACAGGAGTGGGTCCTTGCTCTTGCCTGCACACATCCTGTTCCTTCCCATCCACGTTCATCCTGCTCCGTCCTCCTGGAGTGCCCAGCCCGCCCTCTCCACTGATCACATCCTGTCCACCCTTCACTGTCTGGACACTTAGTCCTTCCTTATTCCCACTCGGCCTGATTTCCTACTGACCAAATGTAATTGCTTCCTAATGTTTGGGTAATAACCTCAGAACTGGCTGTTTAGTCTCACATTGCATTTCCTCCAAACCATCCTATGTAATCACCCTAAATACACATCCTGAAAAGTTTGGGTGGCTCCCACTTTTATGCTTTGAAGCCTAGTTTGGAGAACACTCAAGGCCCTCCAAAATCTGTCTCTGACCCACTTTACCAGCCTTATTCGGATGTTGAAACACCAACCCCAGACAGGTAGTTCTCAGGTCATTTCAATGTGCTTGGCATATAACACACACTGAATATTCGTTATCATTGTTTTATGTTTAATATTTGAGTATATACACAGTTACATAGTTCAAACACTAAAAATATAGAAATAAATCGTTGAAATGTCTTCCACCTATTCTTGGCCCAGTTTGTGTTCTCCGCCCCCACACATTAAACCGTTACTAGTAATTTATTTATTTTTTAAATGTTTTATTTATCTTTGAGAGAGGACAAGCAGGGGTGGGACAGAGAGAGAGGGGGACAGGATCCGAAGCGGGCTCTGCACTGACAGCTGCGAGCTTGACGTCGGGCTTGAACTCACGAACCAGGAGATCATGGCCTGAACCGAAGTGGGACGCTCAACTGACTGAGCCACCCAGGCATCACAGGAATTTCTTTTTTTAAAAGATAAATTATAGCATACAATATACATTGATCTACATGTTGCTTTTTTCTACTTAATATATCTTGGACATCTTTTTATATCAATAGCTGAAGAGCTTGCTCATTTCTTTTTTACAGCTGCATAGAGATTTTTAGAGCTGTACAGGCATATCACAATTTAATTAACCATAGTTTCATTATTTTCTGGTGATGCATCTTTTTTTGTCATTTCCAGTCTTTTACTGCTATGAACAAAGCAAATGTCCTTTTTCTCATTGTATGCATGAAAATGTACTTGTAAAGCACATTCCTAGCAGGAGAAGTAGGAAGGTGATTTATGCATTTGTCATTTTAACGGATACTGCCAAACTGTCCTACATAGGGGTTGTATCAGTTTCTATTTCCAACAGAAACAAGTGAATCAACAGTTTCCCCACAGCCTTGCCAACACACGTTATAAACTTTTCATTTGTGCCTATCTGATGGGAGAAATGGTGTCTTAGTGTAGTCTTAGTTTGCCTTTTAAAAAAAAAGAGGAGGGGCACCTGGGTGGCGCAGTCGGTTAAGCGTCCGACTTCAGCCAGGTCACGATCTCGCGGTCCCCGAGTTCGAGCCCCGCGTCGGACTCTGGGCTGATGGCTCAGAGCCTGGAGCCTGCTTCCGATTCTGTGTCTCCCTCTCTCTCTCTGCCCCTCCCCCGTTCATGCTCTGTCTCTCTCTGTCCCAAAAATAAAAAATAAACGTTGAAAAAAAAAAATTAAAAAAAAAAAAAAAAAAAAAAAAGAGGAGTGGGGCGCCTGGGTGGCGCAGTCGGTTAAGCGTCCGACTTCAGCCAGGTCACGATCTCGCGGTCCGTGAGTTCGAGCCCCGCGTCAGGCTCTGGGCTGATGGCTCAGAGCCTGGAGCCTGTTTCCGATTCTGTGTCTCCCTCTCTCTGCCCCTCCCCCGTTCATGCTCTGTCTCTCTCTGTCCCAAAAATAAATAAACGTTGAAAAAAAAAATTAAAAAAAAAAAAAAAAAAAGAGGAGTGAGTTTGAGCATTTCTCAAAAGTGTAAGGGCCATTTGTTTTTCTGATTTGGCTGTTCGTACCCTTTGCACATTTTAAAACTGTTCTGTGCTTTCCGTTATCAATTTACAGGTACTGTGTATGTTGTGGAAGTTAGCCCTTTATCTGCTATATGAGATGCAAACATTTTTCCAAGTTTGTCATTTGTCTCCTGTTTATAGTGTTTTATGTGTGCAGGTGTTTTTGGTTTTAACTTGTCATTTTCTTCCATGCTGTCAGAACGTTAAGTCATGTTATAAATGTCTTTCCCACTCTGAGATTACATGAATTTTCCCTTATTTCTCCTAGAAGTTTGGTTCTTTCACTTCACACATTTAAATCTTTGAGCCATCTAAAATTTATCCTGGCACATCTTATGAGATAAATTATGTTCTCCCTTTTTTTTTTCCCAGATGGCCAATGATTTATACCAGTACCACTTATTAAATATTCCTTTTACCCCTCCTCCTGCTTTGAAATACCACCTTTATGTGCCAAAATCCTGTATGTATCTGCCTCTCCCCTTGGGGTTTCTCTTCTGTCTGATTGGTTTGCTGTCTGTTCACATGTCAGGACCCAGCCATTCATCTTCTGAGCATGGCTGAAAATCAAGCAGAGTTGGTTTTCTCTCACAGATCCTCCTTTCAGAGTTCTCTTTGCTATTAGCATTTGCTGATTTTTTATATTTATTTGCTTTTATTTTTTTTTTAATTTAAAGTTTGTTTATTTATTTAGAGTGTCCCAAGTAGGCTCCAGACTGTCAGCACAGAGCCCCACATGGGTCTCGAACTCATGAACCAGGGATCACGACTTTGAGCCCAAATCAGGAGTCAGTTGCTTAGCCAACTGAGCCACCGAGGTGCTCCCAGTGTTTACTGATTTTTTTAAATGTGGTTTTCAGGGGTGCCTGTGTGGCTTAGTTGGTTAAGCGTCGGCTCTTGATTTGGCTCAAGTCATGATCTTGTGGTTTTGTGAGTCTGAACCCTGCGAAGAGCTCTATGCTGACAGCCCAGAGACTGCTTGGGATTCTCTCTCTTTCTCTCTCTCTCTGCCCCTCCCCCACTCGCTGGCTCTCTCTCTCTCTCTCTCTGTCTCTCTCAAATAAATAAATAAAATTTTTTAAAAATGTAGTTTTCAGATTCAGTTAGTGCTGTTCCAGTAAGTAACAACAGCAATGACAAACAACAAAAAAACATTCCTGTTGGATGTTTTTTGTGATCATTTTAAATTTGTAAATTAACTTAGGAAAACTTGATGGTTTTGAATCTTACTCTCTAAGAATAAGTTCTTCTATTTTTGTTCCATTCTACTTCGTCCTGCAAGAACATTTAAAAATTTTTGTCAAATTGGTTTTATGTTTCTTCCTAGGTATTTTATCTATTTGTTGCCAATGGAATCTTTTCTTTCATTATATTTTCTGTTAGTATGTATTGAGACTTTTGGTTTCTGTATATTAATATTCACGGCTTGCTAGATTAATGTGTTTTCTTATTTCTAGTGGTTTTTATTTTTAATCGATTGTCTTGATTTTTGAAGTACTCAATTATATAACCTACAAATAGCAAAGCCTTGCCTCCTCTTTTATAACATTTATTCCTCTGTTTTCTTTCTCGTATGGGTGCTTTAGATAGTACCTTAAGAACAGTGTTAATAGAAATAGGACCAACCTGACTTTTTTCACACTTCAGTGGGAATTTCCAGAGTTTCCTCGTTAAGCCCTTACAGCCTTTTCGTCTAAGATTGATATCTTTAAAAAATCATGTTCATCATTTTCTCTCATTAAGAATCTTTTATTTATTTAAAAAAAGATTTTTAATGTTTATTTTTGAGAGACAGAGACAGAGTGTGAGTGGGAAGGGGCAGAGAGAGAGAGAGAGAGGGAGACACAGGATCGCAAGCAGGCTCCAGGCTCCTAGCTGTCAGCACAAAACCCAACGCAGGGCTGGAGTTCACGAACCCTGAGATCATGACCTGAGCCAAAGTTGGACGCTCAACTGACTGAGGCATCCCAGGTGCCCCTCATTAAGAATCTTTTAAAAATTCAGTAGTGGAGGGGCGCTGTGTAACTCAGTTGATTAAGCATCCAACTCTTAATTTTGGGTCAGGTCATGATTTCATGGTTCATGAGTTCAAGCCCCTCATTGGGCTCTACTCTGACAGTGCTTGGGATTCTCTCTCTCTCCCCCCCTCTCTCTGCCCCTCCCCTGTTTGTGAGCACTCTATCTCACAATAAATAAAACTTAAAAAAAAATTCAGTAGTAGAGATTAGATTTTGACAGGTCTATGGAGCTGGTTATATTTTCCCTGTAACTTACCAAAATGATGAATTATGTTAATAAATTTCCTACATTGCAATTATACTTGCATTCCCACATTAACTCCCCTTGGTATCCATACATTCCATCACTAATATTTTATTTAGGATTTTTACATCAATATTCATAAGATTGATCTGTAATTTTCTGTGTCTCTTTTCATAATTTTTTTTTAAGTGGGCTTGGTGCCCAGCATGGAGCCCAGCACAGAGCCCAAACTCATGACCCTGAGATCAAGACCTGAGCTGAGATGAAGAGTTGGATGCTTAACCAGCTGAGCCACCCAGGCGCCCCTTCTCTGTTTAGATTTTCTCTCTCTTCCGGAGTTAGATTAGTAAATTATGTTTTTCTAGAAATAGTTAATCTCATCTACATTTTCAAATGCATTTGCATTCAGGTCAGCAAAGGAGTTCTTTGATTCTTTAAGTTTTCAGTCTCTGCTTTTATTTCCTATCATCATTTCTCCTGTTGTGTACTTCTGATGTATCTTTCCCTGGACTAGATTAGGCAGCGATTATTTTCAGAGAGACAGCTTTGGTTTTATTTATCAGTTCTACTCCTTTTCTGTTTTTGAAATTACTAATTTCAACTTTTTTTTTATTATTCCGTTTCTAACTTCATGAACAGTATGCTGAATGCATTCAGTTTTATTTTTGTTTATTAATATAATTATGGAAGGACATGAATTTTCATCTGAACATTGCTTATCTCCGGTTCTGAAAGGTGGGGTGTACACATGCATCTTTCACATTAGCTGTCATTCTTATTTATGGTAGAAAGTCACTGGGGTAGAAAGTCACTGGGGTAGAAAGAAGTTTGGGTACTATTTCTATTCTTTCTAAGGAAAGCCCCTAGGATGGGGCTAGATAAGGTGGGCCTTGATTGGTAGGTGGGAGGTGGAGGGCTTTAGACTTGATGAAAATGGTATTAAGTCATTGGAGATCTTTGGTTAGGAGAGTAAGAAGATGTAAGTGTTGTTTAGAAAAGATGAACATCCCACATATTAGCAGTTATCTTACATAGTACTTTGTCTTTTCCAAAACCATTTTGTATAGGAAATGCCTTTTTCGACAAGGATGGGAAAAAAGAAGTTGTCAATTTCCTTCTCAACAGTGATGTGCTCTAATCACATAAATGAATAGCTTCCTGGAAACTCTCATGATTATTTTAAATGTCATACGCTTGGCTGAAATCTTTCATTACTGCTCTGGAATCTGATATAGGAAGCACTTTTAAATATGAAGTGTATCCTGGGACACCTGGGTGGCAAGGTCGGTTGAGTGTCTGACTTTGGCTCAGGTCATGATCTCATGGTTTGTGAGTTCAAGCCCCGCCTTGGGCTCACTGCTGTCAACCTGTCAGTGCAGAGCTTGCTTCAAATCTTCTGTCCCCACCTCTCTCTGCCCACTCCCCACTCACAGTCTGTCTGTCTGTGTCTCTCTCTCTCTCAAAAAGTAAATAAAACATTAAAAAAAGTTTGAAGTATATCCTAAAACTAATTGGACCATGAAACAATCATTTCTCCTATAGCACTTTATGTCATTTCTCATTTGGAATGTACCTTACCTTCAAGGCTGTCTTATTTCTCTACTAGTTTGTGAATTTCTTACATACAATATGTCTTAAATTTTAATTTCAACTTTTGTTAGTAATTTATTTTACTTAAAACTTCTCATATGAGTATTCTCACAATGTGCATATGAATGATTGAAGTACTCCAAAATTATCTGCCTTGTCTTTATTTATCCCTAATCATATTCAACATTTTCATTTTGAGGTTTGTCTCATTATACTAAATAATCTGTGCTTTATCCTGCTTTCTATGTTAGAGCAACTAATTGTATGTGTTTTACCATATCCACGATCTCTTTTGATTTTTGTATCAAGAGCTAATAGTTCCTACTGATTTAGGCTAAAATCCTACTGATTTTGTTGGGAAAGGCAGAGTGCCTGTGAGAAACTTATTTCCAAGACTCCTCTGCAGGTGAGAGTAGCCATGGGAATAACTTCTGGCTGCTGGGATGTAGATAGAAGTTAACTGAGCAAGAAAGTTCAAGGCTGGAGGAGGAGGATCTTGCTCACAGAAATGATGGTGGATTAGAAAACCATAAAGTGTGAACAAGGTGAGCTACCTAATTTGCAGGGGGCAGCACGAAATGAAAATGGGGGGCCCTTATTCAACAGTTACTAATAATAAAAAAAAATGCCAACAAGCAGAACAATGAACCCCAGTGCTGGGCCCTTCTAAGCATGGGGCTCTGAGACAACACAGGTCCCGTGCCCATGATGCTGGCCCTGGTGTGAAGGAACCTGTGGGCATGGGATGTCCTGGAGCTTCCATGCCAGCCCTGGACTGCCCATCTGCTTTTCTTTTAATGGAGAGCACAATCCCCTTCTTGTTTAAGCCTCTGTTATCTGGGTTTTCTGTTACGTGCATCCTACAACTGATGCGTTGTTGTGATTATCCTCGTTTTACAGATGAGGAAATGGATGCTCAGACAAGTTTAGTACCTGGTCCTGGGGGCACATTCGGGGTGTGGACTCAGGCCCTGCGAACTGGGTCTTGTACTATTATGCCAACACAGTGTCTTTCCTTGCCTACAGAGATGTTATCATTCTGCATTTCCTTTTTCCGGCAAGACTTTGCACTCTGCAGGTTTGCTGGTCTCCCAGGGGCCCCTCTTTGTAGGAGCCCTCTATAGTAGGAGGAGGGCAGCACTTTATCCCAGTGGTTTTCCCCCCTTCACATTTAATTTGTACCCTGAAGTTGACAAGATGCAGAATCTCTGTCCACATTTCAAATATGGCCAAAAAGTGATTCACTTCCATCTCTAGCAAAATGTTTATAATTTCTTCCTCAGTGGTTCTGCTTTTGCAGATAAGGAGTTAAGATCTTACATAATTCAATTAAAAAAGAAACTCAAAACATGTGAGATCCTATCTGATGTGGGTTTCTGTCTACTTGACCCTTCAGGAGGAAGGCATGTACTGGCGATCCTTCCAGTGAGATACAATCAGGAAAATGCAGCTAGAGTTTATTCCATTAACAGTGCATTAGGATAAATAGTGTTTATTGCCCTTGGATGTTCTCATCTATGGTCATGGAAAGCATTGTGGCCATTAACTACTATTTCTTTTATTAACGTACAAGCCACGGCTGCCACTTCCCTGCACGGGGACCCCATGTAGCACAAGCATTGTATTTGCTAGGCTCTGAGGTGATTGGAGTTTGGCTGAGCTCCAGTATGAGCATCTAGCCTTGGTTAACATCCACAAGTCAACATTTGTGGACCACTGGGCAGGGGTGGTCACAGTGTGTCATGTGGGAGGCTGGCAGTGGCATCTGGAACCCATTTCTCTCCCTCCTTATAAGAGAGAAAACTACCTATCTTCCCTGAGAGGAAGAAATTCTAGTCTGTACAGCCAGATTCCAGGGCGGTGAAGGCTGCATATTATTCACCAGTGGGCACATTAACTTTACATGCTTCCTTGTCTTCCACTTGGTAAGAGGGTCAGGGTCCCTCTTAAGCTAGGCCCAGGCAGGTGATGCATGGATGCTGGGGAGACCCAGTGGCTGTGGCTCAGAGGCTAGAGATCAGACCTGGATTTAGGTAGAAGCCCCTATTTAGCCCTTGACTTCCAACCTGATTTTACCATAGACCTTACACCGGGGTGTCAGGCACATTTGCAATAGTCCCATTTGTGATTGTGTGCCCCTTAGGAAGTTCATGGAGGACAGAACTTTGGCGTTCCTGGGTCCTTCACTAAAGCATCATTTTAACATTTTCCAAATCGCACCATAAGCTTGGGTCTTCTGATTCCTTCACTAAAGCATCATTTTTTTTTTTTTTAAATTTTGAGAGAGAGAGAGGGAGAATGTGAATGGAGGAGGGGCAGAGAGAGAGAGGGAGACACAGAATCTAAAGCAGGCTCCAGGCCCTGAGCTATCAGCACAGAGCCCAACACAGGGCTTGAACTCAGGTACTGCAAGATCATGACCTGAGCCAAAGTCAGATGTTTAACTGACTGAGCCACCCAGGTGCCCCAAGCATCATTCTAATAGTATCCAAATCTCACCATAAGCTTGGGTCCTTTGGTTATGGTGAAGTATTAAAAATTGTCAGCATAATCAAGGTATCATTAAGTAGTATTCTGTGAAGCTTGATGGAGGGGTTGCATTGTGTGCCCCCCCCCCCCCATTCATTTGTAGAAATCTTAACTCATAGGATCTCAGAATGTGACTACAAAGAGGTAAAATGGATCATTAGAATGGGTCCTAATCCAATATGGCTGGTGGTGTTCCTCATGAAAGGGAAATCTGGGGACAGACACACATAGAGGGAAGACAATGTAGAGATACAGAGTGATGGCCATGTACAAGCAAGCAGAGAAGCCTGGGAAAGATCCTTCCCTTGTGACCCTCATAAGGAGCCAACCTGCCGACACCTAGATTTCAGTTCTGGCCTCCAGAACTACGAGATGATACGTTTCTGTAGCTTACATTCCTTGTTTGTGATACTTTGTTATGGTAGCCCTAGGCAACTGATGGGCTTGGCAACTGGGGTTGGGCAATGCTAGAAGCCAGTGGTCTCCGTGGATGGATGTGGGAAGACCACTCTGCAATATATAAGGTAGTCACCACACCTTTTTCTCCACTATTCAAAGATAGCAACAATCATGACATTTGCTCAACTGCAGGAAGCTCATAAATGTTTGCCACAAACTGTACTAGTTATGTGCAATAGGTAGACGGCTTCCAGTCTCACACCACCTTTTTTAAAATAAAGAAATTTAAGACAAAATTTTGGTGATCCGAGTTGGGTCAACAGAGGTCAGGTCAGTGGTAAAGTGGAATAGATGGGAGGCTTCCTAGTTTTAGTTTTTTATTGATGAGAATTCTGATTGTCAGTAGGAAGTTGCTATTCTTGTTTTAGCCCTGAAATACTTAAAACAGTGCTTGGCACATGGTAGACGCTAAAAATTGTAACTGTCATTTGTGTCCAACTCTGGAAAAGGATTGCTCTTCTGAAGTTAGTGGTCACAGGGGAGTGTCAACCCCTTGAAACTTATACATTTTTAGTGTGCTTAATAAAGTATTTCTCATGAAGTCTGAGCATGCTCCCTTGAGCAATCTGGGTTACATTTTTAACTTTGTACCACATTATCAATAAATCTCCTCTGAAAATAATAATAGGCCTTTGCCATCTGGTGGTTGGCCAACATAAAAATATTCTTTGAACAAATAAAAAACACAGTGTTTTATGAAAGAAGTTGATAAAATAAGGAAAATAGAAGTCCAGTATCTCCAATGTACTGGATAAATATCTTAATCATTGAGCATTAAAGTTCTAACATATGACAAATATTTTTACCATTATGTTTGTGAATAAGCAAACTGAGCATCATAAAAACAAGGTTTGTGAAGGTAATGAAGAGTTTCATTCACTAAAACCAGGAAATATTATATTGGTTTTATTACCCTGTATTTGCATATTAAATTTTCTGGTCTCTGAGTGACTATTGAGAAAATGGCTTCGAGTAGGTATATTTTTATGGTTTTGCAAACTACCAAAGAATAGGGATTATCTTTTCTTTCTAAAGACAAGATCCTCAGCCTGCCTATTAATCTAGAATAATGGATATACATTCAGTGGATGCTTGTTGAATGGACCAATGCATGAGTGCTTTTCTTAGTGGGTTTCTATGAACCAAGGAAGAGAAGGCAACACATCAGTAAAGAATGAATATGTTTACTTTGAAACAAGGAAGGCAATTTATTGTAGTGAGATTATATTGAAGTTCTATATATGATCCCCAATGCATATCATGCATATAAAGTTTCCTGCACACTGTTGGAGAAGGCATTGCTGAGCCACAGAGAAACTCAAAGTGCTATAAATCAGTTAATATTGATGTAATGCATTTTTGCTAATCTACCCAAATTGAAAATGAGATGATTAAAAGAACACATTTCACTATTTTTCATAAATGTTAATGATGGCCTTTTCATTCACTGGAGTTTGTAATGCCTTCGATATAACTCCAAACACTGAAGTCTGTTCTTGCAGTCTGCTCCTTTTTTCTTACCGTTGTGGGTAATTATCACAAAGCTGTTTACTGGAGGAAACTTCTAACAGAGATTTAAACATTTTCCCTAAATGGAGTTTGTGGAAAATATGAAAAATGGGATGACATTTGAGGCAACATAAAAAGGAAAAAAATTATTATTGAACACTAATAGTGTTCAAAATACTGCCCCAGGAGGCAGAGAACAGCAATGCAGTTGACTACAAGTTCACAAATACACACATACTCATGTAGACATCTTTGCACCTAACACCTTGTCTCTAATACATTTTATACACTTGCTACATGTTGCATGAATTTGGGCACACACAGACACTGCCTGAGTCCCATTGCGTGGCTATCTCCTCTAGGGAGGCCTCTATACAACCTTTCTAAAAGAGCTTATTCTCGACTTTTTGGAAAACAGAGTTCAAAGCAGTTCTTTATACAGTTGTGCATTTACAGAGACGCCATAAGCCATGTCATGGTGTCTGGTCTGCCGTCCTAAATGTAGGATTCTTTAGCATACTGGAGTTGGTCAGCCTCAAAGACTGGCTGACTACATCGCCGCACTAGATGGTCCAGCTTAGTCTTCTGTTTTGACTCAGATACAGTTCTTGGCCGGTGCAGGTCAGGTCTCCCTGTGACGGTCACGTGTCCTATTGTTTCTACAGAAACATGTACAGTCTGGCTCTGTCTCCAGCTCTCAGTCCTGGGAGATAGTCTGTGCCTGTCAAGCAGCTCTTGACTGCATGTATTTCTTAAATTCCCTCCGTGATGAAAAGGTTGGAGAGGTTCAGCATCCTGGCTGAGCATTCTGGCCCTCATGCTCCCGACTGTTTGGCCCCTGTAGGCCGAGAGGTCCAATGCCTGGCGCCGAATGGCCTCTTCGTAAGATGGCGGACTACCTGGGCTTCTCTGATCCACTTGTTGGAACACATCCCTGACAGAGAGGGCATAGGATGTGGAGCTAAAGTCTAGAGCAGTTTGGCCCTGGATTTCAGACAAGTTTTCCTGGATGATTCGCCCAGAAAGCTGGCTTTCTTTTTTAAAACCTTTCTTTACTTGGTCTCTGGTAAAGCCTTTGGATTTTACAGACACGCAGCTGGGGGCTTTGGTCAGCACTCTTTTGTGAGAGGCAAAGGAGAATGACATGGAGTGTTTTTTAATTTCTCTGTTGGGCTTACTCTTCTCTGTCTTTGTGAAAGACTGGTGTCTGGTGAAGAAATTTCTTTTGGGACTGGAAGGAGAAGCCACGGGTGAACCATCAGAGGAAGCATCCAGAGAGCCACTGGAGGAGGCTTTGGGCACTAGTCCCCACAGTAACACCAAACCCTGAGTCGAGTTCTTCACCTTCAGGTCCTGTGGTCTCTGGGCTTTGCCTTCCACTGCAGGAAACACCTCCTCTGGAAAGGGGTCTTCAATTTCCTTACTTTCCAAATGAGCCCCTGCCTGGGCCATGGCGACGTCCTCCTCGCTTCGTGTTAGTTTTTGGTGTGTTTTCTGGCTCTCGAGGCTCTCCTGTGAGGATGACGGGCTGGGCTCTGAGTACCTCCTGTCTAGTTCACTCAGGGAGTTTTTCAGCCTGGCAAGAGTGCTGCTGATGGGCTCCGGACTCAACTCCCAAGTGAGCTGGGGGCCTCTGGGTCCCCAGCCGGCAGCCGTCTCCACAGGTACTGGGGGCCGCCTATTTGGGGAGCCAATGGCACCACCGGAGTCCACGTCAGGATCATTGCTGTCATAAGCTGAGTCATTCTGCAGCGTTGACATGTCTGGGGGAAGTTAAGGGACAGTTGAGTTTCTGGTTCAGTTTCTCTGAGAAATAAACTTTAGTACAATTCCCCCTACTTGTATCAAGTATGGCCCTAGGTAATCTGGTGAAGCTACTTTGGGGCTTGATATGAAATTTGCCACATTAAAATTTTGTTTCTTTCCTGGTTTGAGGTGCAGAAGAGAAGCAGATAAAGGAAATATGAGGGAGAATGAGAAAAGAGAGAAAACATTTCAATGAAAATTTGCTGATCTTAAATTAAAAAATTAATCCTTTGGATGGCTCTTTCATTGGATCCATTCCATTTTAATGGACCCATAGCCCATTATGTGGAAACAACCCTCTAGCTGAAGTTAACTTAGTAAAATTAGAAGGTTTTTGTGATTCTGAAAGAAGCTGAACGAGTGTCAGCTGAGTGAGGAGGCACTGCACAGAAATTTGAGAACAGGTGTCCGTGTGAATGGTGTCCTATGAGTTTGATTTGGTGATTTGTGTAGGTAGCTGTTGCTTCAAATACCAGATATATTTTACATTACTGGCATGGACTGGCAGACTGGCATGAACTTTCCCCCACAGTCATCATCAATCGAGAACACATTTTGTACCTGAACTGTCAGTGTGTTCCAGGGAGTCATCAGAAGCAGTACTGGAATGTGCCGGAATGTTCTCCCCAAATATTTCCAAGCAGTTATCAATGAGGAATTCCACCAATGTCTTAACCTGTGAGGAAAAATAAACAAGTTGTCAGCCTAAAGCTATCTTTAATTTTTTTAAAGGAAAAGGAGAAATAATGGGGATATGATGGGGGTCAACTGATAGGGAGGTGCCAAAATAAGCGTAAGGGATCTTTATGTGTTTGAGAAGAGCATGTGGAAAATTGGTAAAAATCATATATATTAAAGTTATCTTTGAGACACACATTTTTTTTTTGAGATTTAAAAAACCCTCTTCCTTTCAAGTAATTTTTATCTAAATAAGGAGTTTCCCAAACTGATAGTTGGACTGATGGCGTGTGATACACAAGTCCTGTGAGACAAGAGGTTTGTTCTGTTTCATCAAATGCATGAGTCTAAGAGGGCAGAACTATGACAAAAGCATTTTGTATTTCATATTTCACTTGACCTTGAGTCAGAGAAACTTAGAGGCATTTTACACTTGGGTCTTCCTTCCTTCCTTCCTTCCCTCCTTCCTTCCTCTCCCTCCCTCTCTCTCTCTTTTTTAATAATTTACTTATTTTTGAGAGAGAGAACTTGTTGTTTGCACAGGTGAGTGAGGGAGGGCCAGATAGAGGGAGAGACAGATTCCCAAGCAGGCTCCACACTGCCAGCACAGAGCCCGACATGGGGCTCGATCCCATGAACTGTGACATCATGACCTGAGCCAAAACCAAGAGTCGGATGCTTAACCAACTGAGCGACCCAGAAGCCTCCTCCATTCTTTTTTATTATCACTTGGTGTTTTCAAACAAACGGTGAGATCAAATTGGGAGTTTGTCAGAAATAGACCAGAACAAACCTTGTTGTTTAAGTCTTTCTGGGCTTCGAATGACAGGTGTTGGTCATTCTCTCGGGTCAGCACGTTGGGTCCAATGCAGATAGCTAGATTGCTGGCATCCATCTTACTGATCTCTGAGTTCTTGCTGATGAGGTAGAGCACGGAGACCAGGTGTTTGAGCAGCAGGAGGTTGGGCTGGGGGAGCTTATCTGCAACCCTGGAATGAAGTTCAGGGAGGCTGGTTTTAGAGGAGGCTAATGGTCTATCTCCCTTTAGTGTCTCAAGTTGAAAGTTTCTGCCTAACCCAGACTTCCTTTAAAATGAAGAAGGTGCATTTTCACAGTAAGATTGTGAAATGTTTATTCAGACACTTCCAGTGGTAACAGACGTGGCATGAAACTGGTTAACCATGAGATCCTAAAGACCTAAGACACTGGTCTTTATAATTAGGAAGGACACCAATTACACAACCCTGTATTATTTGTATTGATCTCAAATTAGGAATCCTTAACTTCTGCAACAAACCCCATAGTTTAATACATTTTGAAAATTGTTTTGTTGAGTAATCATTTAGCCAGGCAGAATGTCTTTCTAGCACTGCAAGACTGGTGTTTTTGGAACACAGTCATTTACTTTTTTTGATCTGTGATCATCACACAAAGATGACCCATTTTTATACCATTCTGAGAAACCTTTATGGAGCATAAATCAGTTTATAAGGGCATGTTCATAAACATGGTCAAGGTAGCACTTAAATGGCAACATCAGTACTAACAATAATTAGATTTATAAAGCCTCATTTTTTCAAAATAAGCAATGGTGACTAAGTAGGGACCATTTTCATTTCTCATAAGAAGTTACTATTTGAAAGAGCTTATGTCTTTAAGGGGAAACTTCTAATAATATTAGGATTTTCAATTTGGGACAGATACTCTTAATGCCTTCAATTCAATAACTATTTCCCTGGAAATCTTTAGCCGCCTGGGACAATCATAATAAATAGACTTTCATAGCATTCGGCGAAAGAGCTGATATTTCAAAGTTAGGTGTTTAAGATTGTCTAGTCACTAACAGGTTACAGTTTCATTTACAAATGTAATTGTTTTTGTTGTCTTTGGAATTTGTTTTTATATAGTTTTCATTTTGATTAATTATACGAATATGAAACATGCTGTGGAATTTTGTGATCAAAACATTCCCTTCCTATGTTCTACTATGCCTTAGGGGATGTTTTTATGGGAGAATTGTTGCCTTGCCTGACACCCATTTATTAGGTTAAGAATAACCCCAAATTCCTACACTTGGCTATTTAGCGTGTTTTCAGGGTTTCACCTAAGATTTTGCCCCATTCCTTCTTGAACAACTTACGTTTTTAGACCCCCCACCTATTGGGATTTGCGCTTTCCACTCTTTGAAAAAGTGCTTCCTTTCATTTGGCTAAAACCACTTTAAAAGGAGTCTCCAAAGTACCTTGTGATTTTTATTCTGGGAGTAGATAAACAATTCCATTCTGATTCCCTAAACATTTCAATTTTCATGAAACACTCAGAGAATTATGTGAAGAATCAAAAAATGGAGACCATGTGGGCCTGGCCTCTGGCAAGGACTCTGTCAACTTACTGTTTCAGGGCCTCAATTCTGTCCTCCTCACTCTGCCTCTCCAGGGCGTCCATCCAGTCCTCAAACAGGTCACATGAAAGTAGCTTCAGTGGGATACTTCTGAGGAAGTCCTGGAGGATGAAAGGGGATGGTTTGTCCTGTTTATGTTACACTATGTGCTGGCATCTTCATCGTCCCCTTGTCTGGTCTGTCTCAGAGACCCTCTGATCATCTTAACACAGGCTGCGCCCCCTTCCTTCTTGCATTTGAATACTCTAGGGAAATCTCTCTCATCAACTTCCTAACAACGCACACACAGTAAGGCCATCATCTGAGGGGCAGCCAGATTCAGGGGCACAGACTTGGCCATGGGACAGTCTAAGTGCCTTTTCTCATCAGGATTTGGGGAGAATTTAATGTATCGCCTTCTGTTGGAAACTGGGATCATAGAAACAGATGTTTATATAAGAAAATAAAAGGCTTAGCCAAAAAAAACTTAAACTCCGGGATCAGTTTACTTTGATTTGTAGGGAGAAGAGCCCATTTCTTATTTTCTGAAAATTAATGTGTCAGAGCCACCTGCAGATGATTTGGCAGCAATGTTGTGAACTCACCTTAAAGACCACAGCCAGAAGGTGCACAGGGAGACTTTTCAGATCCACCACGCCTCCAGAGTTGAGCTCTTCCTTTAGCTCTTTGCGGGCTTTCTCATTGGCTGCTTTCCTGAATATCCCTTCAGTGGAAGGTCCTTTAAGGCACAGAATAGTGAGAATATCCTATAGGAAAGAGGGGTAGGAATAGGAAATGATTACCCTTAGTTTGAATGCATGAAACCATATGCTGCTACTAATACATGAAAAATCTACGTTTAGGTAAGAGAAAGAATTAAAATGGTGCATGTGAACAGTAGCAAACTTCACCTGTCCTAGAATATCTTCTCCATAAAAGTTAGTTCTTCATGATACCGAGATGGTGTTAACAAGAGACCTCTAATGCCAGTTTTTCTTTATAGCCCCATTGCTGTCAACTGTCTCCCTCAACTCTGCTAGTTTTCTAAGAGGAGGTAAATGGTGAAAGCTCTAATTTGTTACATTCTAAAATTATTCCAGGCCTCCCTCCTTTCAAGTCATTCCATATAAACACTGGATTTCTGATCATACACTTTAGACCCCATCTCTGTTGACTTTTCCAAAGGTACACATTTTAAGCATTCTCAACTCCATGAGATCATGAGGATGGAAGGAGGGAGGGCAAGTAGAGCTAATTTCTAGAATGTAAGCAGCTAGGCACTCTCCTGACTGTACTCATATGTGGAAACACCATTTCCAAGAGTGGAAAAAACTAAATCCTGGCCCCAGCAAGATTAGCATGAGAATGATATTTAGAGCTCCCAAGAATCTTTCACATCCAACGAAAACCTGATGTAGGTTACAAGTAAATGCACACCTACCTGGATGGGTCTGGGGAGTATGTCGTCCTCACCGCAGATG